>NC_091997.1:14387904-14714600 GCF_044704955.1 Pristiophorus japonicus
AGAAGACAACTGACTTACAGTACTTAATGCACCCTAGTGGAGAGCAGCTTGATCTGGAATTTATAATTTACTTGGCTACTTTCAGTAATTATTGCAGGATTAATATGATCCTTGTTGGCATTAGTAAGCAGATGCATTTACAACATAATCTCAGATCATGTCCTGTGATTGTAAAAGAAAAACTGACCCTGATCTCCATAACCCTTAGGGGTATATGTTCCTCTACTTTGTAATGTTAAAATTGACCCGAATATAAAATCATGATCCTCATTTCATACTCAACTATTTAATGTATAGGGGAAATTATAACCCTTAAAGTTGATATTGTGGTGAAAATCTGCTATGGGACCCAATTTGTCAAACTGAACCTTGGATCAGTGATAGCACTCTTGCCTTGGAGTCAGAAGGTTGTGGATTTAAATCCCACTCCAGAGACTTGAGCACATAATCTAGGTTGACAGTCCAGTGCAGTACTGAGGGAGTGCTGCCCTGTCGGAGGTACCGCTTTTCAGATGAAGCCTGAAATTGAGGCTCCGTCTGCCCTTTTGTGTAATGTAAAAGATTCCATGTCACTATTTGAAGAGCAGGGGTGTTCTCCCCAGTATCCTGGCCAAGATTTATCCCTCAAACAATATCACAAAAAACAGATTACCTGGCCTTTATCTCATTGCTGTTTGTGGGATCTTGATGTGTACAAATTGGCTGCCGTGTTTCCTTACATTACAACAGTGACTACATTTCAAAAGTACCTTATTGGCTGTAAAGCACATTTGGATGTCCTGATGTTGTGAAAGGCGCTTTATAAATGCAAATTCTTTCTTCGAAGAGTGCCTTGGTCTGAAATGGCGATGTTTAAGGTGAATGTGGGCATTCTGTTGCCTTATGTCTACTGAGGAAGTTGAAATTTAAATTAAATTGACTGGAGTTAACTATTACAACAAAGTTATTGCCCGGATCTAAAAGCTACCAACTCCCAATAACTAACATTTTCTTTGAATGCCTCTTTCTTACTTTTACTGTAATGTATTCTTCAAATAATTTGTTCATTTACATAGTACTAATGTCCTCATGTATTTCAGTTAATTGCAATATAAAGCCTTATCCAAAAGAAAAACTGATAAACCAGAATCTGATGTCTTTAACATAATGCAGCATTTACCAGTAGAATTAATATCTCGAGATGGAAAGCATCTTTTTCCAGCAACCTTAACTCCATCATTCATTATTATAATAAATAAGAGATATTGGATAAAGTTTTGCACAGATTTATAACTTTGTGAATGAGCTTTACTGCATTATGAAAATGAGATTTTCAAGAACTCAATAGAAAGACAGTCATAGCAAAACTACATTATAGTGAATGCAATTGAGGAATGGAAATGCAGGAAATGAACATTTTAAAAATGGAATGTACTGTGCAAAGGTACATTTTTAAAACAGTCATTTTTATTATTTGGTAGCCAACAACTTCCTGTTTGAATCTCTCCAATCAGGTTTCCGTGCTCGTCAATTGGCCCTAACCAAAGTCACAAATGACATCCTCTGTGATTGCAACCATGGTGCATTATCCCTCTTCAATATCTCTGCAATCTTTGTCATGGTTGGTCACACCATCCATCTTCAACACCTCTCCTCCACTGTCCTGCTCAATTGGACTGCCCTCCCTCAGTTCCGATGGTAGCCACAGCATCTCCAGCAATGACTTTTCTTGCCACCCCAGAACCATTACCTTCAAAGTCCCACAAGTATCTATTGTTGGTCCTCTCCTCTTCCGCAACTAGATGTTGTCCATTGTTGATATCATCCACAGACATGGTGTCTGCTTCCACATGAATATTGACAACATCCAGGTTTACCTCTCCATCACCTCTCTCAACCCCTCAATTGTGTCCATTTTGCTAGATTGCTGGTCTAATATTCAGTCTTGGATGAGCTGCAATTTCCTCCAGTTATATACTGGGAAGACTAAAGCAATCGTCTTCAGCCCCCACTACAAACACTGCACCCTTGCCACTCATTCCATCTCTCTCCTCGACTGTCTTAGGTTGAACCAGACTATCCAGAACCTCAGTGTCCTATTCGACCATGAGCTGAGCATCAGTCCACTTAGCCTCTTCACCCACCTCTGTAATATCGCCTGTCACTACCCACCTGCTGCTAAAATCCTCATCCATGTCTTTCTCACCTCCAGATTATTGCAATGCTCTCCTGTCCTACCTCCCATTCTTCACCTGCCAAAAACATCAACTCATCCAAACCTCTGCTGCCCATATCACCGCTCACCCATCAATCCCTGCCCTCTGTCTCCCAATAGCTCCAATTTGTATCCCTCTATATAAACCTCCTTCAGCCCAACAACCTCCCCTGCCCCCCAATCTCAGTTTCTCTAACCCTGGCCTATTGGAAATTTCCCCTCCCTTTGTCACCCCATTGGTTTCTGTGCCTTCAGCCACCTAAGCCCCATGCTTGGTAATTCCTTCCCTAAACCCCTCCACATCTCTCTCCTTTTTAAGGTCCTCCTTAAATCTCACTTTGACCAGCTTTTTGTCACTCTACTTAATATCTCCTTCTTCGGCTTGGCGTCCATTTTTCAGATTATTTCTCTGTGAAGCACCTTGGGGTGGTTTTCTACATTCTAGATGCTAAACAAATGCAAGTTATGTTTGTTGTTTATATTAACTGAAATTCATTTGCAACAAGCCAGGACCCCAAATTTGTGATGACAATCTCTATAGCACAATAAACATTTATGGGATTTCACTTTTTAAAAACCAATTCAAATTATTAACAGGATAACTTTAGATATAAAATTAAGTTTATTAAACTAATTTCTGTAGGTAGAGAATTTTAGCAGGTGAATGGAAAGGGCACTAACCATGATTAGCTTTTTGCATCTGACTGCTTCTCAAATGTTGCTGGCAATTCTACATATGCAATTAATTTTCGAATTTAAGTCCTAATGGTTTCATGTTCAGGCATCATACCTTACAGATAGCCATCACTATTTTCAAACAATGTGGTGTAACCTTTACAAGAATAACAAGTTATAGCCAAAATTCCTCACACCATGAAATTCCTGTTTTCAGTTGCAGAAGAGAGTATAGAAATACCTTAGTCTATAAATAAAAAAATCTCCTGGCATCAGGATTTCACAGCTAGACAGAAAATCAGTTCTACCAATAAGCAATCCTTTGAACCCATCATCAAATTTAGTAAGGTCAATTCTCAAAAATAGGATTCCAGGAACACAACTTCAACAGCAAATTGCTATATCTTACCTTACAGATTCTGCTTTCCAGAGTGTAAAATAAATCTCCTCTAAAATTCCTATCTTTCCATCCTTATTAAACAATCACCAATTGTCCTGTTTCCGATTGGCATCATCCAGTTTGCATGGAATCAGACTTCATCAATGATGACATCACTAAGCTGCCTGAAGCAGCCTCTTTTATTCATGAACCTGCTAAGCATACTGGGATATTTAAAATGTCTGCCTCCATTATTTGAATTTGCTTTCCACTTTGGAACCATAATTATGCAATGTTGATTTGTCATTAGATAACCAATATTTTAGGTCCGAACCAAATATGGCTGACCTCTCAAACATCAACCATTTGGAGTGAGACTTAGTTTAAATTATTTTAATAAATCTTTCTTTCAGAAGAAATACACCTCAATGTATTGAAATAGCTCCTGAAATCAGAAATTTCTATTGATCATAAATTTTCACTAACATTTTGACAGCCTTCTATTAATGTAAAAGCATCCTGGAAGCAACCACAGATGTTTCACAACAATTACATTTGGTTTCTTGGTTTGGGAGTGTTAATGCCACCTATAAGGATTCATCATGAAACGAGATTGATGTAATATTTTCAACAGGATTGATGAATTGGGCTAATTAGTCACGAAATTAAAAGTACCTCCCAATTCATGGAGACCTTATTAATAGGAACATATTCAAAATAAATATTTGTTCAGCATAAATTCATCTCCTATAAATGTTATTGGAAAAGTGTTTGGAATCGTTAAAACTGCAATTGTTATGTTATGGGTTCGATTCCAAGCATTACTTCAGTAAAGCCATTATTGATTGAGCTTTAGCAGTACACATTTCAAATAAACAATAGAAAATAATTTAATTGGCATGCAGCTCAAGAGTAGTCCCTCTAATTATGGTGAGTGATGAGATTCTTAGTTGCTTCATTAACAAAGTATCCATGCTAATACTGAATAGATTTTTTTTTACAAACTTTTGTGATTGTCACATAATTATATATAATCTTGGGCAACATCCACAAACATTTTTTAGCAGGGTTTTCTGGATAGTAATTGAGACAGGAAATCCTCTTGGTAAGGGGCTCTGAGGCCCATTGTGGCACCCCCACCAACACCACAGCTGACATCAGATAATTCTTTTATCTTCCAAAGGTGTTGATTCTTTAACAACGTCCTTTCAATAAGCACTGGTACCCTCTAGTACTTGATCTGAATTGTTATTCACATACAATTACTTTAAAGGGAATTATCAGCAGGCTTTTTTGAAAAAATCATGGAGAGCATTACAATTGAGCCCAATGATGTCTTCAGTGATATCCACACACATGCATTTGCCAGCAAGGGTTTGATGATGATGATCAGGTGCTGGAATCCTGTCTGGTTTTTGCCCTGTAAACCAGGGGCCAATTGTAGTGTCCCTGCTGCTACCCATCAGAGATGAGCTAATTCAGCACAACCTGCAATCTTCATAATCTATTTGGCTCAGCTACTTAGTTATCAACTCATTTCTGATAGCTTTGGTTAACAAACTGCTGAGGAAATCCATCGCTTGATTGTGGACTCAGTACCATGCAAACCAGTTAACTGGACTAACAAAAAGATACATTTATAAAACATCTTATCAAACATCTCAAAGTACCTCAAATTGCAATGAATTGAATAAATTCATCAAGTTAGAATTGCAGAAATGTCACATCAGAAATGATTACAAATGACATTTAAGATAGCAAGAGTGAAATTACAAACCCAATAGAACACATGTAACAGGACAAGACAGAAAATGATTAAAAAATGCATTGGAATTATCCTGGAGTTGTACTCATTTTAAAGAATGATGTAACTCGAAATGGGTGCTATTGCTATTGAGTGACCATTTGGTTGGCCTCAGTCTGCCCCATGCAAGAGTCTACCCTCTTCAACATCAAAGAGATCTGTCTCTATTGTTAGTCCTTTACAAAAATCATGATTGGAGCAGCACAGGAGTTGTTTGTGCTTGAGCGCCTGCCATGTTTATTCCAACAACACAAAGGTTACTGCAGCTGCATCTTAACATTTTGTATCAATCCAAAGAATCTGCACAGAATACCAGCAGAGAAACTTCACACGACATTTCTGCCTGTGAAATGCTCTCCCAGAGTGTAATTGCTCCTCTCTTCTAAGGAGAAGTCTAATTGAAGTTAACCATCACTTGCCAAACCAAGGTTGCTGGAGCATACACTAGGCTATGGGAAATCTGTTGCCTGTTAGTACCCCAGTACTGTTTCTCCAAGACTTTCTGTGCTTCCAGCAACAGCAAGCGTCAATTTTGTGAGACATCCGTCCTCGTTATAATTGTCTCCAGCTGCACTGTTGTTACACCATCGTTGATGTATTTGAAAAAAAAAGGAATATTTGGAAGCAGAATGCTGTCAGTGGTAAAGATTACTGCCAGTCGTGCTTGTAATGGAATCTCCATTTTGAAGACTTTTATTTATATAGTGCCTTTCATGACATCCCAAAGCGCTTTACAGCCAATGAAGTACTTTTGAAGTGTAGTCACTGTTGTGATGTAGGAAACACAGCAGCCAATTTGCACACAGCCTGCTCCCACAAACAGCAGTGTGATCATGACCAGATAATATATATATATTCTAAAGTGATGTTGGTTGAGGGATAAATATTGGACAGGACACCAGGGATATTTTATGTCTGATCCAAAATATGGCAACTCTGACAATGCAGTACTCAGCACTGCAGTATAGCCTAGATTTTTGTGCTCAACTCTCTGGAGTGGGACTTCAACCCACAACCTTCTGACTCACAGGAGAGAGTGCTACCAACTGAGCCACAGCTGACACAGGTTCTACCCAGGGCAGGATGAACAGTCATACCACATGTACAGGCCTATAATGTAATTTTAGCTAGCACTGCTGGTCTGTGCAGACTTTACACTGGCTTCAAAGGTTTACAGCCATAAAATGTTGTTAAAACAACCTTTTTAGCATGCTGTTAGAAGAACATGCATTTATATAACACTTACCATGTCCTCAGGATGTCCTAAAATGCTTTGGAATTGAAGTTAGCATCATATATATAAATATGGCAGCCAATTGTCACACAGCCCCCAAATAAACTGTTTCTGGTGAAGGATGAGGGAGGAAGTTGAGCAAGATACCAGTATTCCCTATTCTTCTTTGAATAGTGCCTCTGCTACTTTTAAAAGCTTACCACTGAAAGTCTATCCTTCCCTGTTCTTTGTTCCAAAATGTATTACTTCACATTTTTGACAATTGCATTTGCCACTTATCTTCCCATCCTAACGGTTGTGTCGCAAGATAATGGCTCAAGGGGTTGGGGGTAATACATTAGCATGCATAGAGGATTGGATAACGAACAGAAAACAGAAAGTAGGGATAACCGGGTCATTTTCAAGTTGGCAGGCTGTAACTAGTGGGGTGCCACAAGGATCAGTGCTTGGGCCTCAGCTATTTACAACCTATATTAATGACTTAGATGAAGGGACCAATTGCAATGTATCCAAGTGTGCTGATGATACAAAGCTAGGCGGGAAAGTAAGCTGTGAGGAGGACACAAAGAGCTTGCTAAGGAATATAGACAGGTTAAGTAAGTGGGCAATGTGACAGATGGGGTATAATGTGGGGAAATGTGAGGTTATTCACTTTGGTAGGAAGAATAGAAAAACAGTATTTTTTAAATGGTGAGAAACTATTAAATGTTGGGGCTTCAGAGAGATTTAGGTGTCCGAGTACAGGAAACAGTTGCATGCAGGTACAGCAAGCAATTAGGAAGGCAAATGGCATGTTGGCTTTTATTGCAAGGGGTTGGATTACAAGATTAAGGAAGTCTTGCTACAATTATACAAGGCTTTAGTGAGACCACACCTGGAGTACAGTGTACAGTTTTAGTCTCCTTATCTGAAGGAGGATATACTTGCCTTAGAGACGGTGCAATGAAAGTTCACCATATTGATTCCTGGGATGAGAGGGTTGTCCTATGAGGAGAGATTGAGTAGATTGGGCCTATACTCTCTGGAGTTTAGAAGAATGAGAGATGATCTCAATGAAACATAAAAGATTCTGAGGGGGATTGACAGGGTAGATGCTGAGAGGTTGTTTCCCCTGGCTGGAGAGTTTAGAACTAGGGGGCATAGTTTCAGGATAAGGGATCTGCCATTTAAGACTGAGAAGAGGAGACATTGCTTCACTCAAAGGGTTGTGAATCTTTGGAATTCTCTACCCCAAAGGACTGTGGATGCTCAGTTGTTGAGTATATTCAAGGCTGAGATAAGATAGACTTTTGGACTCGAGGGCAATAAAGGGATATGGGGGATCAGGCGGGAAAGTGGAGTTGAGGTCGAAGATCAGCCATGATCTTATCGAATGGTAGAGTAGGCTCAAGGGGCCGTATGGTCTACTCCTGCTCCTAATTGTTATGTTCTGAACATTCTTGTCCTCCTGTAGTCTTTCATAACCTTTATCAGAGTTTGTCAAATGTCTAAATTGGTGTCATCTGCAAGTATGGATATTGTTCCCACGAATCCTAAGATCAGATCATTTATGTATTTAGTAAGATCTTGCATACCACAAAAGTACAAAAGAGTACACCAAGTTAGATCTAGGATGACATGAATTTCTTAAAGACTCCGTGTCTCTCATTGTTTATCCCTCTGGATGGTGAAATAGCTTGGCAGGGCTATGTGATTGTATTGAGCTCACTGTATATTCTGGAAAGCTGTGTTAGAAAATTCCTTGGTGGGAGAGTTCATTTGCAGATCTTAATTAATAGCATACTTGCTGTGCAAGTAATTTATTGCTATTTCTATGGACTGTTACAAGGATATTAGTACCACAGGGAAAATACTTATAAAGCAAAACCTTTCTTGCAAATTTTAAAGTGTAAATCAATTTAAATCAATTTACCTGGTGAACAGAAATATTTATTTAAGCGCAGTTTGACAGGTAACATAGTTGAGGAATCAATCTGTTCTCTGGATAGGTATCTTAGAATGAAATAGGATAACAGTCTCTAGATTTATAGGCCAGCTGCTCACTAAGCCTCCCCTAAACCAAATGTCAGATTTCCAAGTGGTCACTGGATTAAAACTTCTCACGGGTAGGCGATAGTTTGCAATAATTATCCCAACAGTAATATTCAAATAACAAGAGGAGCACTATATGCCTCAACCAAAGTATCAAACTGCCATAATGACATTCGGTGAATGCTCCTTAAATACCATTTACTTAATATTAATCTTACAAATTGAGCAGCCAAGTAATCTTCAGCTTTTTCTCCCTCCCATTATCATTAAGGCCCTGATTTCTGTTGAGGTATGGTTCCACTGACCCAGCCAGGTTGGTACTGCCCCGAACTGGTGATTCTTCATATGCGAGAGCTTCGAGAGTGCAGGGCATCACAGTGGGACCCCTATCCTACCAACACCAACATATACCCTTTCCAGTGAAGTCACTGGGTTGCAATTAGAAGTGAGAACAATGACTAATTATTTTCCCTGTTTAGTCCAGGGGTGCTGAAGTGAACTGAAGAAGCCTTACTACTGCCCACTGTAGTCTGGAGCTCAAGAGTTGGACCACCTTATCTGTGGGCTGAAGAATTTATCAACATTTTTTAATAACATTTTCACAGCACCACAAATTGCATAAAAATATTCCAGAGCCACTATCACTGTGGAAGTCTTTCTGTTTATCAGAAAGGAGATGATTCTCCTCCTTTTCCCCTGGTGCCAAAAGTAAACCATTCCTTGATTTGTCAGCATGTTAAACTTCACTCAACATTTTACATTCTAAAAATGAATACAGTTGATGATTGGAGATACAAACACACATATTTTGCCAGAAACAAATTATTTTATTTACACAAACACTAATGTTATAACATGATACAAAATACTGGACTCCAAACAATACAGAAAGGGAAGATGGAGTGAGAGAGGGAGGAGGAAATTTGAGATTTACATCAGTTTGAATGTGACAAAAATTATAAACAACTGCTACAACACAATACTGTTAATAAATCACTATACACACACGTAGCACTGCACCTAAATACAGACATTTAACTTATTGACAATTCTATTAGTGACACTGGGTGGTGTCAATGGATACAAAACAATAAAAATGTGGTTTAAATGCAAATGTAACAATTTTTGTAGTTATACATTTGAAAATAAATTCAAATAAATTGTTGCCAACACAGCAAGGAAATGGTTATAGACAGACTGTTTCACCACATCGATACATCCATCCTCCAGTAGATTCTAGATAAAGGCTTTTTTTACCCCATCGGAACAAATATATATCAAGGCAGAATAAAATCAACAGGAATAAATTGTTCCATAGTCAATTATAGTTACCAAGACTGTATTGGTGAAAAGGTTACAGCAACACAGTACAATTTAATAACACAAGCCATAATCTGCACTCTGCTGTAATACAGTGTAATGCAAGCTGTCAACAAAACTTGCTTCTTTGTTCCTCCAACAGAAATGTCTATTATAATTTGAACACCAAGCTATACCCCAGTGGAAAATCTAGCATAAGGAGTTTTGGCAAAGCAACTTTTGCACCTGTAGAGAATCTTAAAAGGGAAATAATGACTGTAACTCTCCCAGTTAGAACGCTTATATGAACTAGGTAATTAATTAGAATGGCCTTTTCATTTACATTTTTTATATAGAATTTGATTCTTCTGTTGAAGGTGTTTGATGGAACCAAAAATATTATGAAGCAAGTTCATCTATCACTAAAATCTACAGGGTTGGCCCTGGAAGTAGCATTTTCCAGACACTAGGCACACATTGGAAAAATCAATATTTGTACAGGAAACCCAGTTTCACTGTTTAAAACACATTACCTTCTCCATCTTACAGCTGAGCAGTCATGCTATATTCATCTTTAAACTGTATTAAAAACAATGTAACAGCACAATTTTTTTGTACAAACATTAAGATCTGAACAAATAATTTAAACAACCTCCCATCTTTACCTCAATCTTGTACATTTATAAGGTCACCATGAAATCCACATTTCATTTCAAATCACACTAACTTTAGCTAACAAAAATCGCTCCTTTCATCTTGAAAGCTAATAGGTTAATGCTGCAGCATTCTCATGGTCAGAAAAGCCCATCCAGTGGACCCCAAAATCAAAGCAACTTCTTGTTAAAACTTTCCATCACTTCATAAATAAAGGAATGAAAACAGGATTCAACTAAAACTGAAAAAGAGGAATGTACGCACAACTGTTAAAACCGGAATCTTCAATTGCATTCCAGCTCAGATTTTAACATTACTATATCCACCCAAAGTCATTATTGAAAAAGTTATAGTATTTATCCACCCAAACAGCAGCAAATCTATGAATTTAAACAATATATTCTATATATACAATATTTATATTGTATGTCTTTAAGCCAGAAATGTAAAATATATTTTGTTTACTAAAATACATCAATACCAAGCTGCTTGCGTGAAAAAAACACCATTTTACAAAATTCACGTCAATGTTGCAGATGGCAAGTAAAGCTTCATTTACTGTTGTGAAATGCACGGACTGCACTTGTATTACCTTCGACGGCCAACCCAAGTACGGCAGCAAATCTCTAGTTAACCTGTATTGAGAGGCCCAGCCTTTCACTTCAAACATTTACAGATTCACTGAATCAATCTTATAGCTGTCTGTCTACCGATCACAACTCCTACCATGTACAACACAGGTCCAGTCTGTCATTCAAGGTCTTTTTGATGGTATTTTCTATTTATGTGAATATTGGTTTAACAGCAGGACAAAGTCCACAAACATTCATTCAGTCATGGTGTCTCTCACCTATTTCTCATCTAGTAACACAACTTTTTTCCTACTGGTGAAACTATAAAGCCTACCTCTCTATAATCTCTACATTATTAAATATTTAAGTTTTTTTTGCACAAACCAATTTGTGAAACTCCTTCATTTTTTTACCAGGGCTCGCAACTTGGTTTCTTAAATCAACTATTTTACCATGTTTTGGATTAACTGCCAAGGTAGTAAAAAGTTCTGACCTTTTAAACACTAAATCAACCTTTAAAATTTAATGAAATAGTGAAATCCCCTATCCACTGTCCAACTACTCCAATTACTTGTTTACTGAGCTGTCTGAGTAAGCCTTTAAAAAGCACGAATCTGTACAACTCATACTGCATAATGCATCAGTTCAGTCACACAAAAAATTATCAGGGTTATCAATTTGCTTCCATCTGGACGTTACATTTAATGCCACAATTCAACAACCATTGTACCCGCACTGTTAAAATCCTGCCGACTTAATTCGTTTGCTTTTTAGTTTTGGAAAAGCATCAAGATAAAACATACATTGTCACTAATGGCCTTCTTGATTGAAATATAAGGACTGAATTCTACCAATTATGAGTTAGGTGCTCAAATTAAACACTATTCTTTGTGAAGGAAAATGGTTAAAAGAACCTCTTAGAAATTCAGTTGAAAATATTCCAAAGTTAGACCTGCAGTTCAAAAAACTCAGTCTGGTTCTCCTTGCCAGGTGAACCTCAATACAAAAAGCAAACAGCAGACCACCTTACCCAGCAGAAACTGCAATCCCCTTAAACATGTATTAGGAGTAAAAAAAAAAGACAAAAATAACAATTTTCAGAATATATAAACAATAAAATTGTATGAAAATTATATTGAGTTAACCTCTCTTTTTAAATTTTAAAGCTTTTAAGGTAACAAAGAAGGGAAGCAAAATTAGGCTTCTTCAAAGAGCAACTGGAGAACCTCAAAGGATATACACGACAATATTACAAGACTATTTACACAACTAAAACAAAACTCATCAAGATAACAATTGGTCATCAGCAAATACACAAATAAAGTTTAAGAAATATTACAAAAAGAAATAAATAAATCAAACCAAATGTTTATACAGAGAGGGGTGTTGTTCATCATTGTGATTAAAAGTAGCTGAAGATTTCTCAGTCGGGTGATCATGTCATTTTTGACCACGTTCCAAAAACCAACAGCAGTATTTCATTGATGTAAATTAAGGCATTTAAAATGAAGTTGTGAGTTTCAACCACTTTTTTTTTTAAAAAGGCACAAATTTCCTTTCAATTCTCCTGACAAAATTATTATGCTGCTTCCTCTCCATCCCTTTTTCTTTCCTGCTTTTCAACATCCTCTAGGAAGCAGACTTATCAACTCTCATAAGCATTTCAAACACTAACATCTTACCCACTGCACTTAGGCTAGGGATCTGAAATCAAAGCCTCGAGTGTTTTGTAACCTTTAAAACATTATTCTCCCTTAAGGGAGAACAGATGAACTTTGAAGAAATACAAAGCTGCGGTGTCCCTTTAAACTCTTCCAATTTCAGGTCTTCAAATACAGACAGATTGGCTAGTGAATCTAGCTTGAAGACTAGATGTTTTTCACAACAGTTCAAGTTCAATACAATAACACTGTCAGAGGCAGACAATGGGCACTGTATGTCTGATAGACTTTAAAGGAGGTTACAATAAAGATTCACACAGGTGACAGTAATATGACCATTGGCACTTTACATTGCTGGCTCTTCTTCCATTGGTTCATCACCTTGCCTAAAAAAGTAGAAAAATAAAGAGCATGTACAAAAGATCTTCTAGTAGAAGTGATCAGAAATAGATAACTAAAAAGTTTCAGACCAAGTTTTCTGTATTGATATTTTAAAAAAAAAAGAGTTCTTTTATTTCAGTTCATTTAAAAAAAAAATATCCCCGGAAATTTTGCATTTTTAGTTTAAACTATCCAGTTGACCAGTGAGGAACACACATATTTTCTGGGTGAATGAGGGAAAGATTCATGGCAAAAAAAAATAAACTCAGCACGTGCATTCACTTGCACTTTTCTGTTAGCTAGAAAGGTAGGCTTTAAATTTATTTAGGCTACATATATAAATATTTTTCAAATCACACCACACTTTATGGGTAGCTAAAAATAACCAAATTTCATGACTGTCAGAAATAGAGATTCCAGGGATCAGTTAGTTAGAAAATCGGTTCCATTTCAGGTGAAAAAAATCAAATGATTAGAATTACAGACTATTGATAATTCAAAATCATTTGTGCACTAATTCTTTTTCAGTTATCCAATAACTTGAATGAATCAATGTAAATAACACAAGAAAGTGGGAATTTAATGCTATAAAACAGAATGACCAGATTTCAATCAAGTAATTTTGAATTACGAGGGAAGAACTGTACTTTAACCCCCCAGAATTAATTGAAAGAAACTGAAAATGAAGATTACACAGATATGTCATGGCTAGAAATGGAATAAATTCAACTGAACTCTTATACTAATAAAGGCTAATCTAGGGCTACTGTGGAGAATAATCCAATGGCCTCACCTAGATTAGACAAACTTGCAGCTTCACTGCCCATGTGTTGAGGTCAGGACTACTAGTTGTTTGAACATGGTATCACATCTGGAACTATCAGGTATTCTATTTATACAATGAAATCAGTGCTGAGCAATGCCAGCAGATATTAAACTTTAATGGTTCAAAGTCAACTGTACATAAATCAATCCATCTGGTGTGGGTCCTGACAGGTACTGAAACTTCAACGCATGATTTCCCCCCTACTAAGCAACCTTAATTCTTTTTTTAAAAAAAAAGGTGCCTGTGTAAGCTCAGAAAGGTTATTCAGTGAGTAGCTGAGCCATACAGACTAGTAAGATCCCAGGCTTGACCCCAGTCCGTTATCTGATATCAACAGGAGTGGCAATAGGGTTTCTACAATCTGCTGCAGCGATTCTGGGTTAGGGAATGGAGAAATAAGGAGCGATTCCTGCTCTTGATTGCTATTCTGTGACCAATTTTGTAAAGCGCATGTGTGCAGACATTGAATGAGGATAGGATCAGGCTCGGCTGCAATGATCCCAAGATCAAATAGACTGCCAATATGGAAGGGCAATTGGCTCTTGTTGAATGAAACCCCACTGAAGAATTAAAGCCTCGATGTGAGGAGAGCAGGAGAGAAAAATTGACAAAGTGACTATCGACATTTCTGCAACCTATTTATTAGTTCACTTCATTAACAAAATGAAGATTAATCTCTCCTGCCTTCCATCCTATCACACACCTTCCCTTTTGTTCTTTCCTCCCCTCTCTCTGTGCTTGCTTAAAACTAGTTACATCTCTAACTTTATCCAGTTCTGATGAAAGGTCATCGACCAGAAACGTCAACTCTGTTTCACTCTCCACAGATTCTGCCTGACCTGCTGAGCGTTTCCAGCATTTTCGGTTTTCAATAACTATGAACATGGTTTGCCACAGATTTATCTCCAGGTTTGCTGGCAGTGCCTTTTGACTTAAAATGTCCAGTGTTTACCAAGCACATTTCTCACAGTGCAACAGCCATTTACTTCAGCTGTTGCCAGAAAACCAGGGAGCAGAAGGCAGTAATACTGCCAGTGGGAACATAAATTTATACATTTATGCCATGCTGGGAGGAGTCCTGCCATATTAATGAGTAAAGGCTACAGGCCATAATCATGGCTACAGTGATCTAGAGGTGTAGACCATTCAAAGTATTGGTAAACAAAAGACACGATCCCCATAGATCTGATTCTGCCACTATTAGTACTTTTATGGAGAGAGATTAACTGGTGATGGGTTGACAGCCTCTTGGTAAGTCTCATTTGCTGAGCCTTACCAATCGCCCGAGAAGAATTAATGGGGTCGAGAGACGGGGGAACAACTAGCATTGGTAAAAGCAGATTAAACTCGAATAAAATCAATTTAGCAGTACCTCTCCCACCAATGACAGGAATAACCATGCTCACTCTTTTCCTAAAGGACGTAACTGTTGCCAACAAAATACAGTAGTTGTGCACGCACAGTACCAGTGTTTGTTGTACGTTCTCACCAGACTGCCCACAAATTGGTGAGAGAGAAAGGAGAGGAGCAGGTGGGGAAGAGAGATCGCTGCTGCCGAACTGAGACGCGTCAGGAGAAGAAAATAAAAATTAAAAGTTGAATTTGTGTTTCTATCGGCTTATGAAAGTTAACATTTATGAGCTGCCGAACTGGGCCAAAAATAAAATAAAGATTAAAAGTTGAATTGGTGTTCCTATCGGCTTATGAAAGTTACCATTTATGCGTGGAGTGCTTCTGCACAGCTTCTGGTTTGCTGGCAGCAGTCACTCAGCTGAAAAAGCAGTTAACATAACTTCACTATTTAAAAAAAACAAAATCAAGTTTAATGATCCAGTTACCTGGCCTCTGGTTCAGAATTGCCCTGCTCAGTATCTACTGACAGAGAGGCTAATGCTGTAACAGTTTCTGCTTCTTCTTTTTCATGCTTTTGGGCCTCTAGCAGTGAGTAGCTTACTGTGGGAGCACAGCGCTTCACCGAACTCCAGTGTTTGCCTGAAAGTCAAATCACAATGGCTTGGAACATTTGTCAAATGCTTAACTTTAATGTGGCACAAACTAACAACTATAACCAATATATAGTGTAAATAACTATCAATGCTGTAAACGGATATAAAATGTGACAACTGTGTCCCATGCAGCAATTGCATAACAACCATCCTTTCTCCAGTCAAAGTAGAGAAGGCAATTAAGAGAAAGACTACAATCATTTCAGATCACAGCTGAGCCTGATCATATTCTCACCCAACCTCGGTACATACGCACCTTCCAGCACGGGTGGCTCCCTTCCATAACCCTATCCCAAAGGTGCTGAGGCCGAGGTCAGCTAACTAATCGGCACAGACCAGAAGCAAACAGGAGACTTTCCGGTCCATAGGGCTCACTTGTAAGCTGGCTTTGCCAATTAAGCCGCTGGAAAAGCCTCAGCAATGTCTCCATTCACAAAGTGAGCTAGGATGGCACAGTGTGTTCATTGCCAGTCTGGCCTAACTCAGGACCATTTTGTAGTTGAATGAATATGTTCACTGAGCTCCTCCGCAAATGCAGCTCTATTCCCTGGCGTGAGGCAGATGTGTAAGCAAAGGACAGTTCTGCATGTCCAGAACTGCTTCAAATGGAGGCAGTTTTACACATGTCAATGGGCATTACTCTGTTTATATTGCAGGGTAGAATTCAGAGCACTGGTGGCAACAAAACAACAACTGCGCATGCACCTTTGAGATTGTTAATCAACTGCGAACATGCAAGCACCACTAATTTTGTGGCTCCCGATATTCTCTCAAATTGATGGTCCGCAGAGGGCAGAAATACAAAAAATTCATACGGGCATTGAGTCCTCAGAACAAATGACAGGGACTCACGTGGTTGTTTATGTAAGCTTCTGGTGGCACAGTGCCTCCATAGGTATGGGGAAAACACACCACTTGAGGTGGTCCTCTGCACTGTGGGAGGCACTATCATCAGTTCATTTTTATTATAGCACTGCTGCCCAAGTCAGGGCTGCAGCTGCTGGCAGTGTGGTAATATAAAGGCAGCTATAAAGAGCTGCCATTTTGGAATTTAAATTGTAAATTTGTTCAACTAAGTACTTTCAAACAGTTGATCAAGCAAAAGGAAAAATAACTCGCCAGTATTACTGTCATACAGCCATATGCACAAGATATTCAAGCATCACATCAACGTGTGTATAAGCTGTTACTCACAGCGAGACAACTTACTCTGAATTTCAATAACTTTCTCTAGTGATGCTGCTGCATTCGCATTGGGTTTTTGTTGAAGTATTTCTTGAGGAAGAGGATCCAGCTGGTGAGATTTATTACAAAAAATATGAATAATGTACCATTATATACATACACGTTAATTTCTCCTGCATTGCTTGGAAATAAATAACCTTGTCAGTTTTATTTTCTGATGTCAGAAAGTGCACAAAATCCCCACAAATTTCATCATTCATCCATCATTTTAAGTTACAAATGTTATATGGGCTAGAAATTCGGTTTTCGAAAACGGTATTTTTGCGCTAAAATTACTGTTTTTGCTTTGCTACCGTTGGTAGCCCGGTTATTCAACCTTTAATTTGCGCAGCAGTAAAAACCGGCGTTGCATGAGGATTTGCGCCGCAAATTTCGGCAACTTTAGTCCGAGGCAGATAGCGCTGCGAGAAAGGTCTTGGGAGAGGGGAAACCTCCCCCCCCCTCCAAAAATTGGAAAAAACAAAAAAAAAATTCACAAAACCCTTACCTACTAAATTGCTGAAAACGAAATGAATAAAAACTTTAACTTATCTTTTTTTTTTGCAGGTCTTCATACTTACTGCTGCTGGCTGGGCTGCAAGGCAGGTTTTTCTGTGTCGGTATTCTGGGCGCAGAATACGGTGCAGAGAGCCAATTTTAGGGCGAAAACGGCGGTGCTCCTCTCCCCAGCGGTACGTGGAAAGCGCCGCCACAAAAAGGTGCCCAAAGTTCCCGCCGACTGGTTTTTCGCCAAATATGGTGAAATATTGCCAAAAACCCGATCGCAAAGTCGGCGAATTTCTAGCCCTTAGTCTTCTATTAGCTGAATTTGTAATGCATTCTCAACCACTCAAGAGTTATATGCATGTATGTTTACAAAACAAATAGATTGAATGGGAAAAATCAAATGTCCTAAAGACTAAATGAGACTTTAACTGAATCCCTGCAATTTTTTTTAATGACAATCTATTACTTTTAAAGTACATTCTGTGCTCCAGTATATCAAGCAAGGATTGTCAGTTTAGCGCCTATGCCCGTTAAGTTAAAGTAGTATGTTTACAGCATGATCTGGTTTTGATTTTGACTGTTCTGCATACCTCATTACCCAGCAGGGCTGAAACACAGGACTCGGATGCATCACAGATGGCAGTGAGATCATGTCCTCCTTCCAAAGCAAGAACCACACGTCCTGCAGCTAGCTTCATCAGCTGTTTGGTCAGGTAGCCAAAACCTGAGAGAAAAATATATATGAAGTACACAGACCATCAATGGAACACCTTTCTTCTCGCAAATCCATTTTCTATACACAACATTTTGAGAATGGTTTATACGGAAATACACCCCATCATTAAGTGAAATCATGCCCTTGAATATAATTAGGATAATTAAAAACACATAGTAATGCGAAATTCACTCTTTTTGCCTAATCCTTTGAAAATACACACATATATAATGTTCGCTTTGTTCATGATTAAAACTATTTTGATTTGACAAAATCTATGATACAATGCAAAAGTCCTTTAAATATTTTGAGTTTTACTTCTAACTGTGAAATGTTGCTTACAACAATCACGTTAATATAAAAGGAGTCATGGCGGTGAGCGTTTACGGATAAAAAATTTAAAAACTCACATCTATGAAATCTAGCTGCCTTTCATACACATGTACAAACCAATTTTGGTGCATACTAATATTAATTTAATGGAAAGGTTTTTCACAATTAGAGATCACTGACATTTTGATTATAAGTTTAACAATTTGGCTAATTATTGTAATTTAAAGCCAAATAAATACAGAAAACATTAATCGTATAGAGTTATTCTTTTAAATTACTGTATAGGTCCAGTTAATGTCAACAGGCAAAGAGCAAATGAGATAAAAACTGATTTAGTTAAATTGTGTTGTGTAAATTGTGTTTTAATTTTGTATTGGGTCACAACATACATGGTTTATGAGTTTCACCACATACAAATGATCCACAAATCTGCATGGGGGGGAGGGGGGGGGGGGGAAAGAGGGCAATTGTTTTCTAGAAAATGTACAATTCTGCAAGTAGTATGATGAATCTGGACATCATTTAATTGTACACTTACAGCTGATTTAATGGGAAAAATCACAGGATCAAAGCTATTCAATATTGATCAAGCTATTCTGATTTGCACCCTGTTTGCCATATAAACATGCAGGGTTCATCACAAAGTTTGATTAGCGATAGGTTTTTGAAGGGCAAGTTTTTAAGGGCAAGTGTAAATAAAAAATAAAGGTTTCAATTCCACAGTGCATGACAAAGAATAAGAAGAAACAGTTCTGAAGTATTATGCATTCCAACTTGATTTAAATGGGAGCAGTAATGGTTTATGTATTTTTGAAAGCACTTTGTAGGTATATTAAAATGCTTCTTTGAAATGAGGCCATTTCATTGGTATATTAAAACACTTTCTTCAAACCTTTTCTTTTTCAGAATTAAGATCAAAGGTAGTGAAAGAATAAGCACAATACAAAGCATTGCACATTTATGGAACGAGTTATTTAATATTACAAAAAGCTGTAATGTATGCATTACCTTTGCTCACTAGGAGCTCATATAAAATGGGTAACAGTTTTGTATTCAAGTGCATGTGGTTGCTCTATTGCTGGTAGCTTGCTGGGTGGAAATGGAAAAGGCTCGACACTGCATACTACAAACATCACTGTATTCAACGAAGGGTTCTCTCTTCAGCTGCTTTTATACTGGCAATTGCGGAGGTCAGATTCTGGGAGATTAGCATCAATGAACCAGCTCCTGGTGATTACACTACTACCATGTAAAAAAAAGTCTACCATCCTGCATCTAGGCTAAGTGAACTGGACGCTGTAGTGTAAACGGCAGCAACCAGCTCATGGATGCTGGTCTCCCAGATTTTAACTTAAACAAGCAACACTATAAAAGCAGCTTACATCTGGAAGTACTATGGTTCAAATTTAACATTCATCTTTTCCCCAGCTTCTTCTTTACATTTTATTCTGTATATTGTGGTACTTAAACTTAAACTATACTTTCTAATTTGAAGAAATAGCTCAATCTGAATCCACACATGCATTTAATTAATGATGCTTTCGTTTTATGCACTCAGTCAAAAAGAGGGAAACAGAATTACTTATTTATTTAAAAAATTGTACTGGTGGTATACATTCTGTTTTTTGTTCTGGTAACAGTTTTAAAGTAGACCTGCAGGCTCAATTCAAGAAATTCTAAGTTGGAAATTATATTTTTATATAATTTAAAGAGAGTTTTAAATAAACAGGACGTAAAATAATTTCTGCACAGTAAACATATAGAAACTGCATTCCATTTTTTAAAGCTGAAAAGGGTATTTAGTGTTTCAAGTACTGCATGGCCTGAGATACCAACAAAAATAATGAGTACTGGATTATTCCTACAGGCTAGAACATGGGCGTGATAGATTCTCATCATCCCCCCCAAAAGAGTGATGACTACAATGATTTAAAGCAGCGTTTTTTAAACTTATGGAGGAACCACTACAAATACTGGCACACTCCTGGGAGCTTCCGTCCTAACTGCTGCAAGATATTTTCAGCTACCCAAAGGAAAAAAAGTGCTATTGTTGCAGAAAACATATTTATTCATAAATCTGTCCATCCATTGTGTTCTGCCCTAGGGAAGATGCTAACTCAGGTCTCACACGAGATCCTTGCAGTTTTTATCTCCGAGGTGGGCTGCAACCAAGGCTAATGAGCCCAAGCTACTCTTTACGATGGGGGTGGGGCGATCCGTACATCAAATGTAAGTACTTCAATCCAGTTTTCAGAGCCACCGCTCTGGTTTCTGCTCGTTGAGGTTGCTGGCGTGGGGCCCACACCCTCCCCTTCTGACTCGGGCAGGAGTACTAATGCTGGGCCAGTGGTCATTCTGTCCGGACGAGAGTCCACGGCTGGATGTCAATTCTGTATTTAGAGACCGCATATTCTAGTCTTCAATCACCGGGGCTGTTTGGAGTGGGGCTTGAATCTTCACCTTCTGACTCAGAGGTGGAAATGCTAACATTAAGACGAAGGCTCACCTTTCAGTAACATACTCAGGAATGGAAATAATATAAGTCAACAATTACAGAAAAAGTATAGAATATAAAAATCTCATGACACCTGATGTATCTGACCCAGAATGACAGACATCTGATAACTTTTCAGATCCCCTGGGATCCCTTCGGGGACTCGAGTTTGGAAACTTACGAATTAAGGACCTCAACAATAATACATTAGGCCTGGCAGAGTAACTTTCAGGATACAATTTTTAATGTTACAACTTACACTTGGCTGTTGCAGAGTATCCACCAAGTGGTGAGGGATGTCCTTCTACAGCATCAAAGCCAGCAGACACCAGCACAACATCAGGAGAAAACTCATTGGCTATGGGCATCACAACAGTCCTAAAAAATAATACATCAAATAGCATAATATCCAATCGCAGATAAACCTATCTGCTTTATATTCACAGGCCATACGTGGCTATAGTTGCAGTAGCCATAGGAAGCACTATTTAGTCTCTAGAATTTTCACTCTTAATAGTTAAAAGGAAAATCCTGCCCCTTTTCAAATTTATCTCTCTGGAACAGAGTTTACTTACTTTTCATTTTAAGTACTAACAGGTTTAATTTTTAATAGTTTTCAATTTCAGCTCATACAGATTTACAAAAGGGACACTGTCTCTTTAATGCCATTCAGGAAGCAGTTTGCTAAAACACAAGTATGAGTTCATGCCCATGAAATGGTTGAACAGTAGGTGGCTGCTACTCACATTTAAGCGACTCTGGACTAACAAATAACACATGCCCATATGGTGTAAACTTTAGCCCAACAGCATTTTATCATCAATTGTGTTGGCACCATGGCATATAGAAAGCACATGCAATTCTAGGAACTGTGTACCCAAGATAGATTTTTTTTCCACAATGTCTGAAAATCAATTTGAAAGCAAATTATTTCTACTTGAAGTTTTCAATCTAAGAGTTAATTCAACTTGTATAACTTGAAGAACACAATGCTCTAAATGCATTATGCAGCATAGTATGGAGCCACACTGTCCAGGAAGATCCCAGGTTCAATCCTTGATCTCTACCAAGTTAGTTGATCTAAACTGTGGCAATGGTGAAGACACTAAAATTTGCCTCAATGTCTTCCAAGCTTGGGTGGGGCAGGGAAAGCAAATGCAAGGGCATTCTGTTGAGCCTCCAGCTTCCAATTGCTGTCCAGTGACCTCTGCTTTAAATTGCGCATATGTAGCTGTCCAATAAGGACAGGATCCACCTCAGTTGTAATAACCCCCATGGTCAAATAGGTCTATGCATGAAGAATTGTCACCAGGCAAGATATCAATGAGCTGTCAGAACACATGGAACTTAACCACAATGAGTTACCACCTTCAGGAAAAGAAGGAATAAACTCCATCTATTCTGCTGTTGGTTTTCAATCTATAAAAACTCTCATAGAAATCATGAATATGTTTCAACAGAGGAAAGGAGCACATATGCAGTTATAACCATCCTTTCTCTTTAGGAAGCACCAAATGCATGACCCCAAACACAGTGGAAACATGCCTGCTCAGCTGGCCTCTTGGTGCATACCATCCGAGGACAGCAGTATATTGGTCACTTCTAGTCAACAAAACTGAAGTTCTGATGACAAACACAAGGTACTTATACAAGCAGCATTTTTAGCAACAGTACATGTATTGAGTCTACTAAGAATTTACAATAAACAGTGACGTCTAAGAAAAGCCGGCTCTTTAACTCAAACAATTTAAATAAAACTTGCTTGCAACAGTTCAAAATGATGCTGCAAAACTGCAACTCAATTTGTCTACCATCATCTTTACTATTATTAAAGACCTTGTTATAAGTGCAGCAATGCTTGCACCTTTTTTTTGTTTGCAAACAAGCAAACAGCAGACATATGGCCTTTAAAGTCAGTAAAAGTCAGCTGAACTTCAATGATTGAAAACAGCACCGGGATAATTTTCGAACATCAAACAATGATGGCCTCTAAGACAGCAGCTGGAACTACACAAGTGTAAGAACAAACCTAAGTCTACAAAATTTGTGATATGCTGGGTATGCAAAAAGGAAAAAGGGCAGCCTTCTGGATTTCATTATATTCAATTATCTGATCCAACTCCAGCCTGACCCTGTAGCATGCAAGCAAGGAAATTTGGCTTCTAGTCTGTTTAGTGTTATCCTGCCCGAGGCTCTTGACCATTTCCTGGAAGCCCCCCTTTCCCAAATGTTAGTTCCTTTGAATAAAATGTTTTCCTGAATTCTATAGACTTTTTTTTTTTAAAAAACATGTGCTTTATTAGATTCTTTTCCAGAATCAACTGATTTAAGAAGTATTTATATAGTTCTTGTGAGCGTAAACTAGATTGGTACATGACTAAATACGCAACTTGTATAATTAGCAATCCCAGCCCAGCTACTCCAGTTAAAATTGTTGCAGTGCTAATTACATGCAGGTGAACACCTGAAGCAATATTCTAAGCCTGATTTCACTGAAAGTAAAATAATTACAAGGTTCAGAAAAATAACTTAATTGTAGCAATCAATCAATATTTAATCCTCAGGCTTTTAAATTGAAGCGTTTTTGTGTGATGCTTAATGAATTTGCCTCTATTTTAATTGCATTATTTATTTTACTAGAAGACTGTTAGATACAGGGCACTATGAATAAACAAAGGAAGACATGTAGGTGGTGAGAGGGTGCGTGGGTGCTGAGAGAAATGTCAGGTGTATGCTATTATTGAGGAAAAACATTTTCTAATTTTGATACCAGAAACTGTTTTCAGACAATAACTCCATGTAATGAAAGCTCACCTGAAAGCTGTCAAGTACTCCACATCTCCATTAGAGGGATCCACACCACCTGTCCAAGCAATGTTGACATTGAATCCTACTCCAGGTCCCGTTCCAACCTTAAAGTCATGAAACAAAGGAAGATGTCTGTAAACAAACCTTTAAAAAGAAATCATAACCAGCAGATGCAATTTTTTTTTAATGTAAAATCTTGCTCACTAAGTTTAATTACTCGAACAGCTCCAAGGAAGATTTGGATATGAGCGATGGTAAAACATTACAGCCTACCCGATTTATTGCCTTAGGCCCAACACTATGCGTAACAAACTGAAATACAAAATTGATCTATTGACAAGCTGGTGAATGCTTTTATTGTGTAATGTGTCTGCAAATTCCCCTCATTCCAGTATAGATATGATAGAGCGACGAGCCTGAGGTATTTTGGCAAGTTGTCCTTCAAGGGGAAATCATGAATCAAAGATATGATGTGGAAAAAATCTTGGGCGACAAAGGAATAGCTGTATTTGGATGGAGTCAAATGTAATGGATCCTCCTCCCAAAACAAGTTTTGATTCCGAGTGAGGAATTCCATTATATCTTTGCACTGTGTCAGAAAATACAGTGTGTTCAGTAGTAATGCTTCTTTAAAAAATATTGATGATCTAGTTATGATAAAGTCCTGTCTGTACAATGGTTTGCAACGACAGTCATATAATTAAGTTAATGACAACAAATTTATACTAGTCACCTTATAAAACTGGTGTTCTCGCTTCCTCCAAGACTAAGAGCATCATTGCAAATGTGTAGACATTAAATGAAATATGTGAAGAAGCCAGAGCACCCACTGTGGATGGCGTATATACGTTGGCTAGAACTTGTCTTTTCAATGTACTAGCACACCCTCTACTGCCAAAAGGGACCTGATTCCTACTGGTAGGCAAGTATACAAAAGGTGGCTCCATTGTGCATTGCAATTTACATTTGACTCTGGAGTTCTACTCCTGCTGTTACATTGGATTTGACACAAAGATTCCCACTTAGGCATATCTTGGTGGTTGTGGTTTAAGCACAGTGGAGTGAGATTTGGCAACTCTATACTGTGGTCAGCATGTCAAATTTAGGCCACTATAGGTTGAAATTCAGTTTGACTGAAAAAAAAAATCACAATTTAAAATCAGTGGATTAATGTGAGCACCAGTGATGCCAGAATTTGTCGATGTCAGCACTAGTGTGACTGCAGTATCTGCATTGTATAAACAGGGGCACTCGCGTAATGATAATACGGACACAGTATTTGTATGTGAAGGGTAGATGCACTGTGTGACTCTAACACCTGCCCTTCACATACAATACTGATCTGTATAAAGAAGGGATGCAGAGTTGGGCCGCACAGGTATTTATTCTGTGCCCATGCTCCAAGATCTGAAATTAGTTTAAGTGAAGCACACCTCAACATTTCAGCTATCCAAGTAAAGGGTCAACAATGCTATATTTAAATAACTCAAAGTATAAAGCTCTTAATAAATACATTTACATAACACCACAGAATCCCAACCTTTAAATAACTAATATTCTATAACAAAAGCAAAGGCAACTTCAGAATTGTAAAAAATATGCTGTTCTGCAAGCTATAAATTAAATTAGTGCTTGTGTACTTACTAATTAAATACTCTGAAGACTTCACAGCATCTTGGACTAGGAATTTTAAAAAAATCTTTACTATTTTCAATTTATTCAAAGAATATTTTTAATTATGAATAGGACTTGTTCCTGGCACAATTCTCAAACCATGTTACTTTAGAACATTAAAGCAATAGTGAGGTACATAAACTGAGTTTGTTGGTCAGATGACAAAAGTGTGCTTTGAATGCTTCAAAGGTAACATTATACTCAAAGGGTTAATAAGCATCAAATTAATAGTAGTTGGCAGTAACTCACTTCATCTGGGGCACCACTGCCAGGAAAGAAATTTCCATCATCATACCGATGAAGAGAAATGTACAACACATTAGGGTCATTGTAAAAGGCCTGCTGTGTACCATTTCCATGGTGAATATCCTACAAGTAATGGAAACAAACATATCAATTTCAAAAGCATAAAAATAAAAAAACATCTTCTTCTGATTAATTTCCTGACTCTTCTTACAAATTACCTTTTAATTAGCCAAGCCAGGTCACGCACTCTGTGTTAGGAAATGTTGCCTCAGGCTTGGAGAATTTAGATATTTAGTTCTAAATACACCGTAAGATGAAATTATTCCTTCACAAATTCCCTTGAAGTAAACTTTTAAGTCAAATGCCATCATTCTGGATCTACTGACAGACTACTTGAACTACAACCACCATGAAGAAGTTAACTAAATTTTGCTTTTGCTTATAATGCTTTAATCAGAATGTAATACATACCCAATCCACAATTAAAATTTTTCCAACGTTAAGTTTCTGCTGCAGTAGTTTTGCAGAAATTGCCACGGAGTTGAAAAAACAAAATCCCCTGGAAGAGAAAAATGAAAAAAGACAGAAAAGTACATTTAATCAATAGGTAAGGATTGATTATTATCCTGTTCACCAGCGTTATAGATTTTGTTTCTGACAAGAAGAAAAAAATTGATTTAAAGATTAAGATCATAAACATTAAGTTGCCAAAGTATATACAAGTTATTCTAAAAATTGCATTTCTGATTTATTTTTTCTAATTATCAAACTATATTGGGCCGTAATTTGCGGCCCCTACGGCGTGTAATAGGTGCGCACGCAACCAGCGTAAGAGTTTTAAAAAACAGAAAAAAAAAATGTTATCAATAATTATACATTTAAAAAACTGTGCAATAAGGCAAGTTTATTTTTAGCCCCTTTATTTTTCAAGAAATGACATTTTTGTTTTAAATATTTAATTAAATGCCATTTTAATTAATTTTAAATGTGTGATGGTTTATTTAAAATGTATTTGATGTCAAAATGTAGTTTTTTGGGTATTCCCATTCATACTTATGGGGGTTTCCGTACATACGGAATCCCCATAAGTATAAATGGGGTTTCCCTGCTTTCATTGGTTGGGCCAGCCCATGTGATTCCAGGGGTGCTCATGAACCGCCTGCACCCCTGGGATATGTGGGCCTCTGCTCACGCAAACCCGGAGAGCCCCAGTTCCGCAAATCTCCGTACCTCCTGGATCACCAGTTACGTGGGCATTTTATTTGCGGATCGGAGGCATTTCCCCACGGGAAGCTCAGACTGCAAATTCAGGAACATTATTTCTGAGAAACTTGCATTTAAACTTTTTAACGTTTTTTCAAGTCCAATTTACTTCCGGCATCTCAATATGTTAAGACTTTTGTAATCTAGATTGCAATAATTAATGTACAATAATATGATACATAGTTATAGCTATCAAAATTGCTTTTTATTTCACAAGTGAATAAGGCTGCTGAGGTAAGTGTGGATTTATTAGTTTAGTGCTGTGCATTCATCATTCTATGAAGTCAACTTTTGTCAAAAGATGTCAAAGTGGTATGACCTTTAAGAAATGAATTTCATACAGCCAATTCATGTTTCATTGTTCAGATAATTCTCGGTATGAACTTACATTGCAGTGGATTCTTCTGCATGATGTCCTGGCGGTCTGACGACAGCAAAGCCATTCTGTGTAAAAACAAAACTTACTGTAAATCCTGAAACTCATACTTCACAGACTTTAAATCTCAATTCCTATAAAAATTAATTTGCACACCCAGAACAGATTGGCTTCCTACAAATGGTTCACTCTAAACAGAAGGTATTTAAAATTTGAAATATATATAAAAAAAAGTTTCCCTGATGGTTCATTTGATCATTCCTCAAAATAATATGAAACTGAGCTATTCAGTCCAGGAAAGTCCCAGGTCTGAGCTGAACTTGGGTTCAGTATCGCTCAGCTGGCATGGAGTGTGGTGGGTTAGGGACAGGAGGATGGTATCATGCTCTGAATCATCATCCAATGAGCCCTGGTATTGAGCCTCGACAGCGAATGTTGGTGGACTAGTTTAGCACAGAGGCAGCACACATACACTTCTAGTAGCGGTCACTGGATAGCAATTAAGATGGGAAAGCCTGACCAGTTCTTTTACTCCCTAACCTGGCGAGTGCTCTTACTTCTGCCCTGCCTTAGATCAGCGAACTCAATGCAGTCCAAGCCCAAGACCATTCCAGTATTAATCTTTCTAACTACAAGAGTGTGTGGGCTAGTTTTATTTTGTTTTCAGCAAGTTATTCTTTGCTGGCAGTAGTATCAGACCGCAAGCGAGCTCCAGTGATCAAGTAACACAATTTAAAGCAAAGTGCACAAGCACCGTTTAATTTGAATTGCAGTGGCACATGTTTTACTTCATGTCAGGTTATAGAGGAATACCTTGTACTGCATTGTTATGGCTATAAATTGTGGTTTGATCATTTTTGAGTTTCATAGCAGCTAGTGTTGCCTATGATGGTATATATCCTATAAGCACGTGATGCAGAATGCCTTAAGTTCTTACTATAAACAAAGTCAAAAAAGTGAGGAAGGCACATAGATGAGCAAATGTTTGTATCTTGAGGTTGCATTTGCCGCTTACACGATGAAAGCAGTTTAATTGGAGGGACAGAAAACGCACTATTGCAAAACACTGGACGATTTTCCTGGAGACTTGCACCATTGTAATGGCACATTTATGGAGCAAAGATTTTTGAATGGTGCAAAAGAAAGATTATGGAGTAAGTGACTTGCGCCTTTAATTATGCCATCATATTTTCCTGGGACATCTACCGTTATCCCTGCCAAACACAGTTAGATGGTAATTAATAGATCTTCCCCACTACTAAAAGCAATGGCAATTGCGATATTCCTGCATTTAAAACAGTTTTCACGCCACTGCTACATAGACTGAAAAATAATGGCGCTGGTGGCGTCATTTAGTGACCCAGAAACTCCGATGTCCTGGGTCCGTACGAAGTTTCAGTGCAATGCACTGAAAACCGGCTTTTCCAATCTGTCAAGTTTTTGGCTTGACAGATCTCGCGCATATCAGGAGCGAGGACACTTACAGGGCAAGATTTGCGATATTTATGCATATCTTGCCCAATAAATATCCTCGAAAATCTTGCGCATGGCCTACTTTTACAGGCGCAAGTGTTTAAAAGCATACATCAACATTAAAATTAAATTAAATAAACACATATGAAAACATATTTTATTGTTAAAAACCCTCCCCACGACGGTAAGTTTATTTTAAGGCATAATTAAAAAAACTTTAAAAAGTCAGGAAAATATATATTTTTTTAAATAATAACTTTAAATTCAATGAATCTTAAATATGTAGTGTACTTTTCTATATTTTTTTATTAGTGTTTTGTGTGTTTGGGTGTTTTCTCATTCATAATAATGGGAACCCCAACTTACGGAGTTCCCATTATTATGAATGAGAAAATACTGTACCTTGATTGACTGCCCAGAGCCATGTGACTCCAGCTCCAGCATACGGACGTCCCAACGTGCACGCGCTCCGATGCGCAGTGAGTGAAGGCCTCAGGATTTGGACTTTCAAGCGAGCACAGCACCTTCAGGTAAGTGCGTTTTTTTTTCTCCTTTTTTCAGTAGTTTGTCCACGGGAAGACCTCGATCGGAATTTCTGGGCCATTGACTTTAAATGCACTCTCTGATTTGATCGTCAATGTGATCTCCTGGACTGACTTTGATTGCCGGGGATGGAAGGAGGAATTTTCCTGATTTTTTTTCCTCCCCACATTGGCCCTGGGTTTTTTTGCCCCCCACGGGAGATTACATGGCTGCAGTCGGTACGACGTGTCTATTCAGGATACACTTGGCATGATGAGTGTGAGGCAGGCTTGATGGAACAACTGACCTGTCATTTTCACATGTTCGTATTTAAATGATGTACGAATGTGTTTGTTGATCGGGGCATGATAAAAGACAGGTTGTTAAACCACTGCATGATCATGTTACTAAAAACTTATTAACAATTCTTTTATTTTAAATGATTTTTTTTGAAGTATGTTTCTTTTTAAACCATTATTTGTTGCGATGAAGAGTATAATTGTTTTGAAACAGCAGCAGAAACATTTCCACAAATAAATTGTGCTGGAGGGTACAGCAAAAGCTGTCACAAGAATATTGGTCCCGAAAAAGTCAATGGGGCCGGAATTCAGGCCCGCCAGAAAGCTGGCGCACCTACCTTTTTCTAGATGTTTTTACCGTCGGGTCCGATGAGGCAGACTCTTGATTTATTTTCACCTATTTGGCAATTTTTTTGCAATGGACCGGAAGTTGGTCATAATGGGGGCTGAAGTGCGGTGGTAAGTGCTGGTGAGGGGCGGAAGTGGGTGAGAGACCTAGTCTCCACCGCTGAGCGGTGGCGATGTCAGTGTGCGTGCGTCACCATGTCTCTCCCCTCATTTAATGGGGAGAGGAGCAGCGATATTTTAGGTTCGGCCACTGGGCCACCAGGGAGGGTTTCGGCCAGGCCAGTGGCCTGGTATTCAAGAGAGGGTGCCAAGCTGCCTGTTGGCGGCCCGGCCGAACCCGGGTCCATAATTGTCCAGCCGATCGGGAAGTCGGCCAACAAAAAAAAACATAGTGGTCGCGGCAATGCGCCCTTCTCCTGAAAGACTGCCGCGATGCCGTGGCTCACACACAGAAAACAAGGTGCACCAACAGAAAAAGCTGTTGAGGGCACCGCGCAGCGGATCATGGATTTTTTTTCAGGTAAATTTGCGCGGAGTGGGATGGAAGTGCGGGAGATCGGCGGTGCGTGCTTTGATGATGCGCTTGGGGCATTCGGCAGCAGCGGGGACAGGCCGAAAAATCCCCGAGGTGAATTTGGATTGTGGCGGCCAATGGACTGCAACGTGGCGGCCACTCGATTCTGCCGCATGGCCGCCACAAAAAGGCAGCAACGGTCATTATCCGGACCTTGAATTTCGGCTCCAATAAGTGGAAGGATTCGGAGACAACACTCGCCCCAGCTTCTCCCTCATTCGGTTAAAATATTCTGTATCTGTATGAAATGCCAGTTTTATGGACCAGTTAATCTAATAAAATGTGCTCAATATTAAGAGACCTGGACTTAAGTGGAGCCCCAGCCTACTTCAGTTCAAGGTTTTTTTTAAACCAATCATTAATTGTGAAGATGAAGATGCTCTGGGAGATCCCTATCATTATTTCTACCAGGTAATCCCTCACTCATCAAAGTGAAATACTTTTCATCGAATGTAGTTGCCGAATTGATGGGAGAAAATTGCTCATGTTGCTTCTGGTTTGCTGCGATGCTTTCTGTGGCACATTCTAATTAGAAATGCTGTAAAATAAGTAATTACCAGCAAGATAAGTGCACTAGATGTAAAATTTTATGGTGTATGTCATCAATCTCACTGGTAATAACTTGACTGCAAAATATCATAAGGCCTAGAAATTCGGGTCGGGTAGCGCTAATGGGTTGGGTGGCGCTAATGGGTTGGGTGGCGCTAATGGGTTGGGTGGCGCTAATGATTTTTTGTCCTGGTGCGGCGCCGCAAACAACTCCCGCTAAATTTGGCGGGAGTTTAGTGGTGATGGTAATCCTCAGTGTTCCGCTGCAGCGGCGACGCTGACATCATAACCGTGCGCAGCGCCCCGGACCCTCAACTGGGTATTTCCCCCTGAATCTATGCTGGGCGATCACAGCGACAGCTTCAGGGGACGTGAACTGGGCGGCCAGCCGCTCGCAGGGCGCTACTTAAAGGGGAGGTGTGATGCATTTACAAAAAAATATTATGCCACTTTTCCTGCGTCCCATTGGCGCTTTGAACGCGGGTTCCATGCCGCAATTGGTCAACCCGGCACTCTGCTTGAGTGCCGGGCTGTTGGGCGCAGCATCCCCACTCCCCAGTGATCCAGATAGGACCCTTTCATTACTGCAGAATTTAAAACTTGGGTCCTTCCGTTTAATTAAGGGAAGAGCCCCTCCTACGCGGCAATACTACGCAGCCCATTGCGTAGCACTACGCCCCGGTCTCGACGCGTCCGCCCCAGAAAGGAAGTGGAGCGCGTTATTTTGGTGGTAACCCCAATTTCTCGCGAGAGGCGAGACTTCTGCACCTGGCCAAAGTCTCGCGCCTCGCGAGTGTTTTTGGGGGCGGTGGTACAAAATGTTTCCCTCTAAGTGACTTGTCCTGCCCAGTGAAGACCACATCCCCCAGGTTTTCGTAGAGTCTCTCTTTCTCAAAGCTACTTTTGCATCCCCCTTTCCCAATTCACTTTGTTTTTCAATTAAAAACAAAAAAAATCAAAACATTTCCCCCCAAAATCACATGAAAGAGTTTCTCTTCCTTTTCCTGCATTGAGGGCACCCCTGGTTCAGCCAAAAGCAAACATGTGAGCATTGCCAAAATCCAGCCCATGTAAATTTAAAATTAAGTGGCGAATAAAGCTAACTACATGGGTACACAGCCTATTTGTTTTCTTGATCACTCAACTGTGAAAATGACTGAGGCTTACATGAGTGTGACCCATTAGTCATAAGACAAGCTATTATTTATATAACTTAAATAATTTGCTAGGCCAATGCCAACTCACTCATTTTGCACCATGCTGGAGTAGCAGACATGCTAACGAGCCTATTGTGATTGCAATGCATCACAATCTGCCTGAAAAACATGGCCAAGCTGATGATGATGGGTAGGAAGACATAATTACTGTCTGGTGAGGCGGTCTACATTTTAAGTTACCAAGAGTGCCATTTCACTTCAAATTACGTTAATATAAAATCAGGATATTCTTGGTTCTGCCAACAATGCAAATTTAGGTCTTCTGCCCCTTGAAAAAATGTTTTATTTAATTATATGAATAAAGTAACAAAATTAAGCTTTACCCTGCTTAGAATTAAATGGTGAAAACATGTTATGGATGTCCAATGGGACTCAAATTCAGCATTTCTTGAGTTCTGCCAACACGTACGGAGATTAAAAGGTGCTTGAACTGCTTGAAATTTTGTAAAAAAGATCGTTCCCATTTTAAGGAAGGTTTTATAATTTTTATGGTTGAAGGTTGTAAAATTAGTCATGAGGGGTGGTGCAGTGGCACAGAATACTGGTGTATCAAGCTGTTAAACCATGGAGTGAGTGCGCAATTCCCCCACATAGAGAATGTTTGATAATATCTGGAGCATAAAGGCACATAACTGCCAACAGCAAGGAATGAGAGAGGCAAAATAAACTTGGGGCATTCTCCCACACCTTTTGGTGTCCATCTACAAGAGACTCATTGGCAGAGAATAAGCAACAGTCCCTCTAATCAGCTCTTCAGCTGGAGATGGACAGGAAATGTTTAGAAAGGGGAACTTGATTTTTCATTAAATAAAAAAGTAAAACATTTTTTTTAATAACTCTGGAGCCAAAAATTATACCTTCTGAAAACATTAATATTTAAATGGAAGATGTTAATTTTCTTTTACAATCTATCAACAGGGACATTCTGTTCTTTAAAAGTGGTGCATTTACTTAATACGTTAACTTTTGATAATGTGTCGGATTGCTGTAAGAAACAGACACAATATTCTCAGTCTCACCTTGAGCTCCCCTGCAGCCACCTTGAATGCGAGTTCAATGACACAGCCAACAGCCATGCGAACAGCACTAGAAGAATGCATCTCATTCCACACTGTGTCACTATCCACCTGCAAATAGAAGACATCAATCTTATTTTCAAAGGTATCATTTACAAGTTCTATAATCAATCAATTCATGAAGTAATTTGCTCACCTAAAATATAGTGTAATGAAACCATCACAATAAACGCAACAGCTAGCATTTATATAGTCCCCTTAATGCAGGAAACTGTTTCAAGGTACTTCACAGACGCATTATCAGGCAAAAATTGACACCGAGCCAAAGGAGATATTAAGATGGATAACTAAACACTTAGTCAAAGTGGGAGGTTTTAAGGAAAGTCTGAAAAGGAGGAGAAAGGAGAGAAGTTGAGGGAGGAAATTTCAGAGCTTAAGGGCCTAGACAGCTGAGGGCACGGCCACGAATGGTGGAGTGAGGGATGCCAGAGTTGGAGGAATGCAGGGTTCTGGAGGGTTACTGGCCTGGCGGAAGTTACAGAGATAGGAAGGGACGAGGCCATAAAGGGATTTAATGAAAATTTTAAATTGGAGGCATTGGTGGACCAGAAGCGAATATAGGTCAGCGAGCCACCCCGACCTGCGAGAGAACACCATTGCAGGTCGAGAGTATGAGAGCTGGAGCGCGGGGCCTCTGGAACATCATAGGCCACCCCGACCTGCGAGAGAACACCACTGCAGGTCAGGAGGGTAAAGATCTGGAGCATGCCACTGCAGCTTCCTGCGCGAGCTGACACAAGTGTGAGACGGCTTCGAGGTGGGCGACTGGTTGATGTCATCAAGTCCCAGGTCGCCGTTTGGAGCTTAGGCAGGAACATCGGCGGGGCCCTGGTACAGCAGAGGAGCAGGAAATAGAATCATAGAAAATAGGTGCAGGAGTAGGCCATTCGGCCCTTCGAGCCTGCACTGCCATTCAATAAGATCATGGCTGATCTTTCCTCCGTACCCCTTTCCTGCTTTCTCTCCATACCCCTTGATCCCCTTAACAGTAAGGGCCATATCTAACTCCCTCTTGAATATATCCAATGAACTGGCATCTGCGGCAGGGAATTCCACAGGTTAACAACTCTCTGAGTGAAGAAGTTTCTCCTCATCTCAGTCCTAAATGGCCTACCCCTTATCCTATGACTATGTCCCCTGGTTCTGGACTTCCCCAACATCGAGAACATTCTTCCCGCATCGAACCTGTCCAGTCCCGTCAGAATCTTATATGTTTCTATGAGATCCCCTCTCATCCTTCTAAACGCCAGTGAATAAAGACCCATTTGATCCAGTTTCTCCTATGACAGCCCAGCCATCCCTGGAATCAGTCTGGTGAACCTTCGCTGCACTCTCTCAATAGCAAGAACGTCCTTCCTCAGACTAGGAGACCAAAACTGAACACAATATTCTCGGTGAGGCCTCACCAAGGCCCTGTACAACTGCAGTAAGACCTCCCTGTTCCTATATTCATATCTCCTAGCTATGAAGGCCAACATACCATTTGCCTTCTTTACCGCCTGCTGTACCTGCGTGCCCACTTTGTGACTGATGAACCATGACACCTAGGTCTCGTTGCACCTCCCCTTTTTCTAGTCTGCCGCCATTCAGATAATATTCTGCCTTCGTGTTTTTGCCCTCAAAATGGATAACCTCACATTTATCCACATTATACTGCATCTGCCATGTATTTGCCCACTCACCTAATCTGTCCAAGTCACCCTGCAGCCTCTTAGCATCCTCCTCACAGCTCACACCGCCACCCAGTTTAGTGTCATCCTTGGAGATATTAAACTCTATTCCTTCATCCAAATTGTTAATGCAGGGATTTTAACCTACATATCGATTGGTCAAATCAAACCGCACAGGGTAGCCTTGAGGAGGAATTCATAGAATGCATACGGGATTGTTTCTTAGAACAGTATGTTACAGAACCTACAAGGGAGCAAGCTATCTTAGATCTGGTCCTGTGTAATGAGACAGGAATAGTAAACGATCTTCGAGTAAAAGATCCTCTCGGAATGAGTGATCAGTGTGGTTGAATTTGTAATACAGATTGAGGGTGAGGAAGTAGTGTCTCAAACGAGCATACTATGCTTAAACAAAGGGGACTACAGTGGGATGAGGGCAGAGTTGGCTAAAGTAGACTGGGAACACAGACTAAACGGTGGCACAATTGAGAAACAGTGGGAGGACTTTTAAGGAGCTCTTTCATAGTGCTCAACAAAAATATATTCCAGTGAAAAAGAAGGGCGGTAAGAGAAGGGATAACCAGCTGTGGATAACCAAGGAAATAAAGGAGAGTATCAAATTAAAAACTAATACGTATAAGGTGGCCGAGGTTAGTGGGAAACTAGAAGATTGGGAAAATTTTAAACAACAGCAAAGAATGACTAAGAAAGCAATAAAGGAAGGAAAGATAGATTACGAAAGTAAACTTGTGCAAAACATAAAAACAAATAGTAAAAGCTTTTGCCGATCTATAAAATGGAAAAGAGTGACTAAAGTAAATGTTGGTCCCTTAGAAGATGAGAAGGGGGAGTTAATAATGGGAAATGTGGAAATGGCTGAGACCTTAAATAATTATTTTGCTTCGGTCTTCACAGTGGAAGACACAAAAACCATGCCAAAAATTGCTGGTCACGGGAATGTGGGAAGGGAGGACCTTGAGACAATCACTATCACTAGGGGGGTAGTGCTGGACAGGCTAATGGGACTCAAGGTAGACAAGTCCCCTGGTCCTGATGAAATGCATCCCAGAGTGTTAAAAGAGATGGCGGAAGTTATAGCAGATGCATTCATTATAATCTACCAAAATTCTCTGGACTCTGGGGAGGTACCAGCGGATTGAAAAGCAGCTAATGTAATGCCTCTGTTTAAAAAAGGGGGCAGCCAAAAGGCAGGTAACTATAGGCCGGTTAGTTTAACATCTGTAGTGGGAAAAATGTTTGAAGCTATCATTAAGGAAGAAATAGCGGGACATCTAGATAGGAATAGTGCAATCAAGCAGACGCAACGTGGATTCATGAAGGGGAAATCATGTTTAACTAATTTACTAGAATTCTTTGAAGATATAACGAGCATGGTGGATAGAGGTGTACCGATGGATGTGGTGTATTTAGATTTCCAAAAGGCATTCGATGAGGTGCCACACAAAAGGTTACTGCAGAAGATAAAGGTACGCAGAGTCAGAGGAAATGTATTAGCATGGATCGAGAATTGGCTGGCTAACAGAAAGCAGAGAGTCGGGATAAATGGGTCCTTTTCGGGTTGGAAATCGGTGGTTAGTGATGTGCCACAGGGATCGGTGCTGGGACCACAACTGTTTACAATATACATAGATGACTTGGAAGAGGGGACAGAGTGTAGTGTAACAAAATTTGCAGATGACACAAAGATTAGTGGGAAAGCGGGTTGTGTAGAGGACACAGAGAGGCTGCAAAGAGATTTAGATAGGTTAAGTGAATGGGCTAAGGTTTGGCAGATGGAATACAATGTCGGAAAATGTGAGGTCATCCACCTTGGGAAAAAAAAACACAGTAAAAGGGAATATTATTTGAATGGGGATAAATTACAACATGCTGCGGTGCAGAGGGACCTGGGGGTCCTTGTGCATGAATCCCAAAAAGTTTGTTTGCAGGTGCAGCAGGTAATCAGGAAGGCGAATGGAATGTTGGCCTTCATTGCGAGAGGGATGGAGTACAAAAGCAGGGAGGTCCTGCTGCAACTGTACAGGGTATTGGTGAGGCCGCACCTGGAGTACTGCGTGCAGTTTTGGTCACCTTACTTAAGGAAGGATATACTAGCTTTGGAGTGGGTACAGAGACGATTCACTAGGCTGATTCTGGAGATGAGGGGGTTACCTTATGATGATAGATTGAGTAGACTGGGTCTTTACTCGTTGGAGTGCCGAAGGATGAGGGGTGATCTTATAGAAACATTTAAAATAATGAAAGGGATAGACAAGATAGAGGCAGAAAGTTGTTTCCACTGATCGGGGAGACTAGAACTAGGGGGCACAGCCTCAAAATACGGGGGAGCCAGTTTAAAACCGAGTTGAGAAGGAATTTCTTCTCCCAGAGGGTTGTGAATCTGTGGAATTCTCTGCCCAAGGAAGCAGTTGAGGCTAAGCTCATTGAATGTATTCAAATCACAGATAGATTTTTAACCAATAAGGGAATTAAGGGTTATGGGGAGTGGGCGGTTAAGTGAAGCTGAGTCCATGGCCAGATCAGCCATGATCTTGTTGAATGGCGGAGCAGGCTTGAGGGGGCTAGATGGCCTACTCCTGTTCCTAATTCTTATGTTCTTATGTAAAGAGCTTGCGATGAGTGATCGGGGCGGAGGAGCGATGAGGGATCGTGGCTGAGATTTGATGGGTGTTTGTGACGGTGGTTCGGCGAATGTTTGATGCGGCGAGTGTTTTTGTGGCGGAGGAGCGATGAGAGATCGTGGCGGAGGTGCGGCGAATGAAGGTACAGGGCCCAGAAGCAGCACGGGCCAGCCCACACTAGGTCCATGCAGCAGAGCAGGTCTTCAGTCATCCTGGTTAACCCTTGCCAATGGATAAAGGCCTAGCTCTGTCAAGCCCGTGTGGTGGCTGATGTGCAACAGTCACCACATGTTAAAAAAATCCACGCACAGGCATCTTCCACCCCCTCAATTGGAGTTCAGGACTGGAACATCGGGTCCTTTATTGAAACATCTGTGAACTCATGTGGAAGCAAGTCATCCTTATTCGAGGGACCTAGGAGATGATGATGGGTGAATGGGACTCGCTGCTGATTAGAATACAGGCAGCAGAGTTTTGGATGAGCTCAAGTTTATGGAGGTTGGCCGGCCAGGAGAGCATTGGAATAGATGTCTGAAGGTGACAAAAGCATGGTTGATGGTTGCAGCAGCAGGTATGCAGAGAAAGGCAACTTTATGGAAGTGGGCAGTCTTTGTGTTGGAGTGGCTATGGGGTTGGAAGCTCAGCTGAGGGCCAAATCGGACACCGAGGTTGTGAACAGTCTGGTTCAGTCTGAGTCAGTGGCCAGGGAGGGAGATGGACTCATTGTGAAGTGGCTGAGTTTATGTGGAGAGGGAGGGAGCGGGGTGAGGTGGCAAAGACAATGGCTTTGGTCCTACCAATGTTTCACTAGTTGAGAGGATACTCTAAGGCAGTGCATGGGGTGGAGTTAGGACAAGTAGACTGTATTAAATCTTTCTTCCATCCCTCACATAAAAAACATTGTATTTCTATTTATTATTTTAATTGTTTCATTTTTCATCTTCAGTCGGCAGGGGGTTGAGAATGCTTCCCTTTGGGAAATGAAGGGCCTCCTCTACAATGCAACAACAGTAAAAAAAAAAAATAGAATGGTGCTGAATAGTATTGTAATAGTGGGTATTCAAAGTACATGGGCAGAGTATATGTGTGCTTGGATTGTTCGATATTGCACAAAGTATTCGCAGGGCTGTATGAAATTATCCAGTGGGACAGACTGGGCCTATAGACAATATGCAATGTAACAGCACACGAGTTAATCCTCAATAATCCATTAAAAAAAAACTTTTGTTAAGTGTCAAGACCTACTTCCTGAAACTCTACCTCAGATAATTACTGGAAATGTATTTTTTTAAAAAAAAAAGTTACTCTATCTTGCATTTTCAGCCTCCCTGAACTATTTTTTGGACAGGAGGATATGACAATAACTGAACTCAAGCAAGTCCGTTGGCACTGCCTGGTTTAGTTTTCCTACTAATTTCCCCTCCATGTGGAATATCTTAGGCTTGGAAATTGGTCTGTGCAGCATACGTTTTTCGGGCACTACTCAGTCTACTAAGGCCTCATAATGCCGGGCAGGAAGCGAGGGCACATTTCCAGCTGGAAGTCTGCTGCCCGCCATATTTCGCAAGGACAATCAAGAGGCAGACGTTGGTCCTTTTGCACATGTAAATAAGGGGTCTAATGTGCGACTGTGGTCCCCTCTCCAAGACTGATTTACCCTGAGGCAGCCAACACCATCTGGGGCTGTACGCTGGGAAACCAGCCTGAGGGATCACCTGCTACAAAGAAGGTAAGTAACTTGCCTGAATGTGGAGCCAGTAGGAGCAAGAGTACTCCTGACACCCCATTAGCACTGCTCTTGGCCTGACTCCCTATTCCGATCTCCACTCTGCTCCTGACACTGATCATCGCGATCCTCGGCCCTGACACCAACCCCCTCACCATGCTCTGCTCCATGGCCCATGCTGTGATCCCTGACCCCGTGTTCACGCACCCCTCCCCGATCCTCAGCTCCCGATCCGACCTGACCCACGTACTACAACATTAGCAGCGACCCGATTTCTCATTACTCTTTGCACCGGTGTTGCACCACCATGGCTCCAGTACAATGAGGCCAGAAGCTCAATATCTGGGGAGTCTCAGACCGTACCATTCTGGTGCACGGTATGTACCCTGCATCCCCCGCACTCTAGAATATCTGGGCCCTAATCTCTACTCTGCATCCTCTCAATAGGAATCAGGAATGCATTATGCAGAAGTACTAATTAGTTCACCACAGAGTTGTACTACAGTAAGGTACTGCTCGAATCAATCTGATATTTTAATCTCAAAATGTTTAAGCTCCACTAATGCCACAAATATTAAATTCCTCTTCCATCTTAGTAAATGATTATCTGACTATTATCTGAACATAAAACTGTGACAGGAAACAAAAACTTACATACTTTCCTGAGTAAGAAAAAAATTACTACTCAAAGTCTTGGCAATCCCCTTACATTGAAAGAAAATCAACATTGCTACTCTTTTTAATCAAAATAATGACAACCGTTGGTGACAAGAAGCAAGCATATATGATAGCATCGTCCTGGATTTAATTTTTTTCAGCATCTATAAATAACACATTATTTAAAATCACCATCAAATTCAGGTAGAGCTTTACAGTAAGCACCATGGCACTCCTAAATACTGAGCACTTCCTAATGTACCATAAACCTGCCTGATGAAAACACAATCTGTTCCAGTGTGCAGAGATAAATCAAGTTTTTAATTTTTTGAACATAAAGCATGAAACAAGAAAAAGCCATTGATTCATTCCATCAAGTACTTTCCTTCCATAAGCTATGCATTATGGACTCTACCTAATCCTTCAATTTCCCAAGGAAAGATTCTGCAGTTTTTCCTGTCCGCCTAAAGATAAAAAGAACAAAATTCCAGAGTATCTATTTAACTTACATTAAGGATTTGTTGCTTTTCTTATTTGACATTTTCATGGTCCCAGCAGCAGTTACTTTTTATTTTAATTGCCATTTATAAATTGGGGGGGGAAAAAATCATAAAAAGACAGTTCAAATGAAATGCTACATCATTTAAATTCAGAAATAATTATTTCTGTCAAACATACCTGGTGTCAGTGTATATACAAGTTCGTAAGACTGATTGAACCCAATTACTATTTAATATTGCATGAAAAATACAACTAATTTGTTTTTTTTTTAATTAAAACTGAGAAAATATGGTAATAGTTTACTGGCAGTTGGGCATAAAGTTGCTTGGAATGGGACAACCTTAGTTCATGTCTAATGTGAATTTGTCATGAGGACAGTTCTCAATTTCAGATGCAGCCATCTAGAGACAAGGGGCTCAATTTTCCCCAATATTTGCGCCGTTTTTTTTGGAGTGCCTTTTCTGGCCTAACTTAAAAATCCCCAGTTTCCCCAATCAATTTGCACCAGCGTAACTCAGTTAGTTACATTTTTTTTTAGGTTAAGTTTTTTTTCCTCAAAATTGGTCGTTACCAGCCACCTACGCCAATTCTGGCCATTTAGGCAGCTTTGGCCAGCTAATGGTTACTCCATTTTTACTTAGGCCAGCGTATGTGGCCTCTCAAGAAAACCCTTGCGGAGAGTTAAAGAAATCGGCGCAGATAAGGAAATCAGCGCAGGGTAGTGCAGATGTCCGGACAGCAGCAGCAGGAAAGGTGAGAGAGAGGGGGAGAGAGAGAGAGATGGGGGAGGAAGAGAGAGGTGGGGGAAGGGAGAGAAGGGAGAGGGGGTGGGGGGAGCCTTTCGGGTGTAGTTAGATGCGGGGACCAGGAGGGAGGAGACCACTCGGCCTGGGCTAGGGGCGGGAGAACGCACCGGCAGGAGAACACACTGACAGGACAACGCACCAGCAAGCCCTTTGGCCAGGGTTAGGGGCGTGAAAACACACCGGCAGGAGAGTGCACCGGCAAGCCCTTCGTCCAGTGCTAGGGGTGGGAGAATGCACCGGCAGGAGAATTGAACCGATGGGGACCAAGAATGGGACTGGATCGGCAAGCCCTTCCAGCAGGGTTGGAGGTAAGTTGCTATTGTGTGTTTTTCAATTCTTTTAATTGTTGGGAGCTGGCTGTATGCTTCACTTTGCAGCCTCAGCTTGCTTTGTGCCCCTGGTTACTATGGCAGCCCGATCTTTTTGGCGCAGATCAAGGTTCCACCCCCCTCGGGTTAGGCCATGCCAAAAGAAAGAAATCCTAAGGGGAAACTTCCGACACTTTTTTTTGGCGTACTTGGGCCACAAAAAAAAAAAATCGGGCGTAACTTTGCTTTGGGGAAAATTGAGCCCAAAGTGAGGAGGGTAGGGGGAATCCTCATGGGGTAGAAAACTTACATTGTTGGCCTGCACTACCAACTAGCCACCTATAAAATGACACTCTTAAGATTTGAGAATAGACTGGTGCTCACACTATCAGACATTGGTGTGGGTTCATACTTAGTGTGGTGAAGAAAATATGAAAAGCAAACAACAAATAAAAGGAAAAAAGAGAGAGGTTTCATACTGTGCAGAAATTAGTCATGGAATGGAATCCAATCCAATTTGTTGTACATGCGATAGATTGTTTTTTTAATTCCCTATACTGCAAGTTTGTAAAAAAAATTACATTTTACTCTTATATCACATGCAAGGACTCTAAAGTGATGGTATTTTAAAAAAAATCAGCATTACTTTCTGATCACCAAAGTTTGTGGTACATTAACTAACACAGACATAAATGTCAACACAGATCCTGCCCCATCAGCATGAGGACTCAATGTAAAAGAACAGTACATGAAAGCCTATTCCTTATCACCACAATTAAGCAGCAACCGCTGTTGTTATTCCTAGTGGCTAAACTATCAAAAATAAGCTTTATTTTTCAAAAGCTAGCCTTATGTGCGCTGATAGCATCTGCTTTAACCAGGAGAATATAAGTGTTACTGGCAATTTAGATGGTATGTGAGCGATCTCCAGTCATTGTGCCTTGTTGTGATTTTTGATGGGCATTGTTGGCTGGCAATAAACAGGACAGCTGTTGGTGATTGGAAGCCACATGTCCCACTTACAGCACCAAGAAAGGATTCCATTAGATGCCTGCTCCAAAGTTACTGAATGCCTGCCCCAACATTACAGAAGAGAACTAACTGCAAAGGCATCGAGTTTTTTTTGTTTTTAAACAGATGGAATAAAATTAAGTGAAGCATCATTTTCTATTTAAATCTGCTGTTGGTTACTTTGCTTTTCAGTTTAGCCTTTTTAATAAATATGAATGAGTAGTTTGAGATGGTCTTTTCATTGTTCACCCAGCAGGGACAAGATTAGCTTTTGCTTCGTATGAAGTGCAGGCTCGCTGTAGAAGCTGACTTTTGCTTTGAACATGAATTAAAAAACATCAGGAAACCGAGCCCTGGGATACCTGGCCCTCAGCCGTTAAATTCAATGGCTCCCAAAATCTGAGGAACAGAGCTTCATTAAAACATTATAATTACAGACCCACCTCTCTAGAGCGAGTTACTCAAACGCCCCCAAACGCAGCGAGGTTAAACTGGAAATAGGCACGTTCGCATATTTACTGATTTAACTCACTCCTCGACCCTCTCCCACACGGCGGGGTCTGTAAAATTACCCCATGGAGTCTGGCTACGTATCAAATATTTATATAATGCCCTATATTTCCACAGGTTTGCCTACTCTTGCCAGTGCTATTTCTCTTATCTCTTTCTCCATTTTTCTTTTTTGTAGATTGTTTCATTTTATTCCTTTCTGTTTTCATTTCTTTCTTGCTTATCTCTTTACTTTCTGCTTTTTTGTTGTTGTTGCACTCATTAAACTTTTAAAAGGTTTTCCTTGATGAACTGAAAATAAATTTGAATAGCTACATTTTACTGTATTTAAAATGAATTTGATTCATCAGGGACAACAGAAACCTATTGAAAGTTGCAAAATTAGACAAATAGAAAAATTCAAGAGTCACTTACTATAATAGTGATTCACCAATCACTTACAATACATTTATTGAGCATCACTTGCTTAATATATGTTGACACAAGCATAAAATAAAGTGTTGTTTTGTAATTGATATACATTACTCGAATTTAAATATCAGTGGTTGACCATCTTGTATAGAAATAAATGGAAAATTTAAGGAACCTGTTCTTTAGTGTTAATTGTTACTGAAATGATTTCAGTGACAAACATAATTGGGTAGATTTTCTGCAATGGTTAATGGTGAATTTAAGATTTACTTATTTCAAACTGGGATTATCTTTTGGATTTTGCCAAGGTTGGCCCTAATTAAGTATTCACTACAAATTCCTTGCCGATATCAATCCTGGTGATTAGAGCTCATAAGGGGGAGGGGGTTGGGGACAGGACTACATGAGCAAGCAACCCTTAAAGTGCTGTCTTGTGCAATTTGCCACCCCGCATAGGAAAATTTAAAGGAATAGAGATACTTAAAGATAAGTGGCCACATGAGATACTTTTTGCTTAGCCTTTACAAAGGTTGTAAATATTTAGAACAAATATTTTAGCTGTCCAAAGGCTATGTAGGGCAAAATAAATGTGGAGATAGGCTATGTGGGGCAAAATAAATGTGGAGATAGGAAAGTCTCTTTGGCAAGAAATGGAGTGGGACACCTGAATCTATACTAGATAACTGACAAAATGGAGATGCTGCTGCTTGAAGTGGGTTTGGGATTCGAGGGCAGCCTCCCCAGAGGTCTGCAGTGCAGCATATTTAGCAAGACTAGACAGCAAAAAAATTGAAGGAGCAGACGATCTTGATAGCTGCTGGCAATTTCTATGGGGCAGGTGTATTTGTAATAGATGGTACAGATCTGCAACTGGTTCCATGCTAACCTGCAGCCTGTGGAGCCAGTTTCTCACTGCCAATGTCATGGAGGTATGCTTGGGCCTGCAGGTACAGTTGGTGATATAATATTGGTACTGGCATTCCAGCTCTGGTGCCTTCTGATCTTCCTGGCTTGCCTTCTTTCATCTTGATTGATTCCTGGGATGTGAGGGATAGATTAAGTAGTACGGGCCTATGTTCTCTGGCGTTTAGAAGATTGAGAGGTGATAGCATTGAAACGTATATAATTCTTAGAGGGCTTAACAGGATAGATGCTGAGAGGCTATTTCCCCTGGTTGGAGAGTCTAGAACTGGGGGTCATCGTCTCAGGGTAAGGGGTCGGCCATTTAGGACTGAGCTGAGGAGAAATTTCTTCATTCAGAGGGCTGTAAATCTTTGGAATTCTCTACCACTGAGGGCTGTGGATGCTCAAGACAGAGATTGAGATATTTGTGGACACTAAGGTATTCAAAGGGATATGGGGATAGGGCGGGAGATTGGAGTTCAGCTAGAAGATCAGACATAATCTTATTGAATGATGGAGCAAGCAAGAGGAGCTGTATTGTGTATTACTGCTTCTATTTATTAAGTTCTTATCTTAATAGTTCTTTTTTTTTAAATAAGGTTGGATTCTTTTTTCCAGATCTTCCTATTCTGAATTCTTATCAATACTTCAATTACAATTGTTTCTCTTGTGAATTGTTAAGCAATGTTTATCAGTCTTGGGTTTCACATAATCATTATGTTTGGCTCAGTGTAGCACTCTTGGAGTGCCTTGGAGTCAGACCCCACTCCAGGGACTTGAGCACATCATCTCAGCCAGTGGATACTGAGGGAGTTGTGCACCGTTGGAGATGTTGTTTTTCGGATGAGTTATTAAACTGAGGCTTCACCTGGAGGTTAAAGATCCATGGCACAATTCGAAGAGGGGCAAGGGAGTCTCCTGGTGTCTTGGCAAACATTTATCCCTCAAACAACATTACTAAAACAGGTTATTTGGTCATTTATCTCATTGCTATTTGTGGTATCTTGGTATGTGCAAAATGGCCCCTATATTATCACAGTAATTACTGTTAATACCAACAATCTACTGCAAAACAAAAACAGGCTAGAAAGCAGGCATTCACACTCATGAACTTCCCTTAAGCCAACTTCATAGGGGCAAGTAGGGCATTAGCTCAATCCTGGCCTAAGCAAATGGGAAACTAACGGCTTCATGAATCTGCAATATAATATTTAAATTAAGTTAGTAAATTTTTGGTGACATCACTTTAGAGCAGTCTAAAATGCCTGCCTGAAAATTGCATGGTGAGGGGGGTGCAGAGAGAGTACTGCCGCAATTTTATTTACCGAGGCAGGCTAAGTGTGGCCAAGGTAAGCGGCGGGCTGCAATCCCACTCCCATCGCGCTCGGTTGAAGCGATATTGCCTTGATTGGGCTAGTTAAACCCAGCCAAATAAAAGGAAGCGGGTCGATGACGTCATTTGATGATGTGTCATCAGCCGATTTCCTTAAAAGGGACTATGTCCAGATTCACTTCAACAGTTGTGCTGTCAATGTTCTGCAGCACTGAGGTGCTGCAAACACTAACGAGCACTGCACAAAGGTGCATGGCTACATCCAGGCTTTCCTATGACTCCCTCCATTTGCTTATGGAGGCAGTCACAGTGCGCAGGGAGATTCTCTTCCCTTCCCATGAGCGGAAGCGACCTCCCCGACACCAACGCAACTTGGTTGCACATTGCACAGGAGGGCACAAGCAGGGTTGTCATCAGGAGAAGCTGGCTGGCATAGCGCTAACCTTTCAATGATCTCAGTCGATCACAAAACATTACTGCAAAGCCACATTCAACCTCATCCTGCTGTGCCACTCATCACTGTCTTCCCCTACCTACTCCTGCACATCCTTACTCACACCAGCTTACCTTGCACCGCCACACATCCCTCTTTATCTATGTTATCACATTCTCATCTCACGAGCCACCCCTCACACTTGTCCTCATCCTTGTGCAATCATATTAACTAACAACACACAAGGGTAGGCAAGTTTCTGTTAATGTATTGTCAAATCGTTATTTTTTTTAACACTTCTTTGAGAGATGTATGTGGTCCTTTGGATGTGGCTGAGCGAGTTGTAGTGAATGGTGAGACATAATGGTACCTCCCGCAATGGTGATGAGTGTGAAAGGAATGGCTTGGGCACTGGGGGATGCTTTATGGTGCTGGTGTGGATGGTGCCAACCTGGCACATCATGTGGCAGCCAGGGTGTAGTGTCAAGTGAAGTAAATGTGGCCATGGTGAGGCCATTCCTGACCTCCCGGGCAGCAATGTGGTCATGTGCTGATGCCCTGATTGCGAAGAAGTTTGGTGTTGTTGTTGGTGCTGGTGTGCCTGGTGATGTTGGTGTTGAGGCTAATTGTAATGGGATTCTGAGGATCCAAGGTGAGATTTTTTTCAAAGGCACCAATGCTGATGGAATAAGTGGCAGGTGAAGTTGAGATGACAGAAGCGATCTGTCAATGGTGAAATAGGTTGTTCCAAGGAGGTGACAGTGGTTAAAGAGTATACTCCAAATGCTTCCAATCTGCATAAAACTTAAAAGTTTATTCCAAATCCTGACGGCACTGCTTCGAACATTGGAAAGTGAACAGCTGTGAAATGCTAGCTTTTATTCCAGTTTTGCAGCTGTCAACTATTCAAAGCAATGGAGGGTTGTTGAAAACCTGACACACTTACCTAACGTGATTCCTGAGCGACGAGGATCTCGTGAAAAAGTTGGAAAATGGTTAGTAGCTGGTAAAATGCTACTTAAATACCTTTAAACACAATCTTTAGTACTTGAATTGGCTCACCCGCCGCTTCGTGCCGGGTCTGCGAAGCGCAGGCAGAGCCGGCACTTGGGAAACTTACAAGGAGGCGGGTTCAGAGCGGGATTCCATCCCACTGTCAATCTTTCAGATTTTGACAGCGGATCCGCCTCTGAATCCACCCTCTGAGCGCCGGCAAAATCCAGCCCTCAGTGTGTAAATCTGACTATATGGACTTCCAGATTCTCAGCTTTAGGGGCCGAGAAACGTTCCTTGTCTTACCCTAACATTTTCAAAGGGAAACTATTAAAAACAAAGAATTAAAGTTCATTAATTTTTTTTGATGATTACAAATAATCTTTTGGGGTAATCAAATATTGTACTTATGACATGAATAACAGTTTGGATAATGGGGCTTTTACCTATTTTTACTTTCAGAATGGATTAGATGTGATATAAATATGCAAACTGCCCTGAACCTCAACATATGAACAGAATCCCATTTGTGTAGCAGTAAGGCATTTTAATTTCTGAAATCAGGGCTTGCTCTCAGTTAATGGGGTTGAACTACCCAATCATATTTAATTCAACACATTTACAATCAGCAACAATTTGGGCTGATTTAAACCCTGAGGTTAAAAGTCTTCAATTTTCAATAGAGGAGACAGGAATAGCCAAGAAATTATAGACCAGTTGGTCTTACTTCAGTTGTTGATAATACAGATGAATCTGATGAGCACATGGAAAAATGTGACTTAATCAGAGTCAGTCAGCATGGATTTCTAAAAGGCAGTCATGCTTCACAAATCCGAGAGAATTCTTCAAAGAAAGAACAGAAAGGAGAAAGGAATTGTAATGGATATGGTTTCTATAGAAAAGCAAAATACTATGGATGTTGGAAATCTGAAATAAAAACAGAAAATGCTGGAAATACTCAGCAGGTCAGGCAGCATATGTGGAGAGAGAGAAACAGAGTTAATGTTTCAGGTTGATGACCTTTCAACCTGAAACATTAATTCAGTTTCTCTCTCCACTGATGCTACCTGACCTGCTGAGTATTTCCAGCATTTTCTGTTTTTATTTCATGATTTCTATGGATTTCGAAGTCATCTGATAATGTGCAGCACAAGAGATTTATTGGAAGGGGGACATGGAATTAAGGGGAATGTGGTCACACTGGGGTTGCGGGAAGCGCGAGAGAGAAGGAAGAAAGAAATGAGAGAGGAGAGAGAGAGAGAGAGAGAGAGAGAGAGAGAGAGAGAGAGAAAGAAAACTGGAGGACAGAAAGAGGGAGTTTCCTGGACTGGAATGATGTGGTGAATCCATAGGGAATTGCTTTTATTTAGAACATGCATTAAAGATATGAACATTGAAATTGAAGGGGAAGAACGGTGAAATTTGTGAATGATGCTAAATTTTAAAGTATGGCAAATTGTGATCAAGGATTGTGAAAGATTGCTGGAGTTTATAGATGGTCTAGTAGAATGGGCAAATAGGTAACAGATGCCATTCAATGCAGAAAAATGTGAAGTAATTTTTCACATTTTAAAAGTAAGAGAAAAAAAATACACCTTTAAAGGCAGGCCTCTAAATGTACAACAGCTGAGGGCCCTTTTCTGCAATATACATGTCACTAAAATGGAAACAGAAAAGAGATAATGTTGGATCTTAGCTAAGCCATAGTTGGAGTAGTGTGCGCAGTTTTGGGCACCCATAAGAGTAACAGAAAAGCAATGACAAGGAAACAGTGTAGATTCACTCGGACAGTAGGTCTCAAACTGGGGTCCAGAGATTTTCCAGGGGTCCGTGACTGGAAGTAATTTTAAGCCTGCTCCTTGTTATAAAAGCGTCACCAATTCAGTTTTCAGCGGCTGGGCCGGCCTCCTCACAGAGGCCCACAGCTCTCACTCACTTTGCAACGAGTGCTCCCAGCCGCTCGAGCCGATTCCTCTCCATGGTGCCATCCTCCCGACACGTGATCAGGGCACCTGCGGGGTCCTTCAAACACGCGCCTGAACATGTTCGTGTAAACACATACAATCCCACAGTGCAGCCGTTATAGAACATGCCAGTGGGACAGTATGGCGGTGAGTCAGGCTTCCAACAGCATCCCAGCATGTGCATGAGAGCTTGTGCCCTCACTCACCTTGGCCAGCCTACTGACGTCTTTTAAAAATTGTCCAGCATGAAGTGGCTAATACTGGCCATCTGTTGCTGCGGAGTATCCAGAATTGGTGAGAGAAGCAGGCCCACCCATCTCACCGATATCTAAGTAAATACCGGTTTTCTTAAAAGCATTATTCAAATACACTTTACAAGCAGCACTTTCACATAATGCCTATTATTATGTAGCATTATAATTTAGATGGGGGGGGGGGGGGCATCTATGATTACTAATCCATTTGAAAAGGGGTCCTTCAAACAAAAATGTTTGAGAACCACTGCACTAGGATGCTAGGGCTTTCTTCACTGAAGATGATAAGATGTGACCTGATAGAAATCTCATAAAAGCTTATAAAATAAACTTAGACGACTACTTCTTAGGCGGTCCCTCCGATCGAGGATGACTTGCTTCCAAACCAAAAAGGAATGAGTTCATCGGTGTTTAAAAGAAGGACCTGATATTCTTGAAGGGTGGAAGATGCCTGTGCGTGGATTTAAAAAAAAAAATGTATGGTGGCCGTTGCACACCAGCTGCCACATGAGCTCGACAGAACTAGGTCTTGGTCCAGTGGCAAAGATTAACCAAGACGACTGGAGACCAACTCTGCTGCACGGACCTAGTGCACGCACATATCGCAGTACATGCCCAGCATCCCACTGTGCTACCATCAACTGAACATTCACTACGTCCGGCTAATTAGACTGCAATGGTTTTCTCTAGTCTTGTGCATTCCTATTCATCATCATCATAGGCAGTCCCTCGAAATCGAGGAAGACTTGCTTCCACTCTAAAAGTGAGTTCTTAGGTGACTGAACAGTCCAATACAGGAATTACAGTCTCTGTCACAGGTGGGACAGACAGTCGTTGAAGGAAAGAGTGGGTGGGGAGTCTGGTTTGCCGGATGCTCCTTCCGCTGCCTGCGCTTGTTTTCTGCATGCAGAAGAAATTCAACATCTTTATTAGCCAAACTGAAAAATAATTTCTTTCTCTGGATGAAGAAATCAAGACAATCGCCTGAAATATGCATATGCCTGTTTAGAATTCAAGAACTGTGAAATATATTTTCTAAAATGTCTGCCGTGCCATACGAGATGACCTCTCCAGTAGTACCGTATGGCTTTTGCTGACCTTGCTGCCAAAGATTTGTATCATACACTATTTTACTATGATTTCCAAATTTATGTGAATTGCAGAGAACTGTCATCAGACCTACTTGGTGTTTCCCTCATGCAAGATCTGCTGTGGCATCTTAAGAGGTGAAATGTGGGGTGCTTCAGGCAATTGTCTAGTTTCCAATCGTCAGCAAGATGGTAACAGAAGCAAAAATTTAAGTTAAATCCAATAAATAATTCAATAGGTTAGATTTTTTTTGTTACAGAGGGTGGTTAGAGTATTGAATTCTCTGCCACAAACCACATTGTTGAAGCAGAGTCCATGAATTCTAAAAAAAATTGAAGGGGACATTTAAGGGTATGGGGTGCGAGCAAGAGAGTGAGACTAGACAAAGTGGCTCATTTGAGGGGGATGGATGGTGCAGACTATATAAAATGGCCTGTTTCTGGGCTGTGACGTTCTGTGTTGTAACATTCTATGATCAACTCACTGTGCCTCTCCTGGTCCCTATAATATCCTTTATGATAATTTACACTGTGAGTGCAGCAGACGGATAGAGACTGAAGCCTACATACTTGAGTAAGTAGCGTTGGTTACCCTTAGACATTTTGAATGTTTTTCTCTTGCTTTCTTCTGATTTCCTAGTTTGTTCATAACCAATGGTGAAGTAATGAAACTGACAGGCAGTATAATTTTAGGTTACAACTTCAGTTTACGTCTTTGTGAAACTGGAATGTGTGAATGCCATATGCAAATTAGCATGTTTCCTCGCGTATCCGAATCAAGTTATTGAGGGTTCCAACTCGGATTATTCATGGCATTTTACTTTCAATGAGGACAAAATAAATACATTTCTTATTGCAAGTCAAGTGAGACTTTGGATATTCATGCATTTTATGGTTTGGTGACTCTTGACTGAGGAATTGGTTCTGTTTAATGTCCTGCACCTCAGTGAATCGTACTTCACTTTGCTGCTATACTTTGAAATTTAAAGAGCTATCTCTCATATATAGAGTTGTGATAGGCACGGTGGCTATGGTATAAAGTAAGGGAAAAGACCATGAAAGAAGAGATACATTTCAGAAAAACAAAATCATCTGAACCCATATTTGAATGCATCTAGTTTGTCTGGTTTATTACTTTGCCTAGCTAAGTTGGAAGCTTCATACAACACATTCTAAGAAATGTTTTGAAAACCATGCCAAAAAATCCAAATACCAGATTTATTACTTTAACTACTTTAAAAGTTTTATTCATGGCTTGGCAGATATTTAAGCGTCAAAGCCTTGAGGCTTTGAAAAACTCATGCAATGGGTTCACTGTTTGCAACCCAGATGTCCTACAGATTCATCACAATTTTTCAGCTGACGAAACACTGCAAGTGATGTGGTTTAAAATCAAAGAAATCTCAGTTTTATATGTTTGAAGCTACATCATTAGCAATTGCCTTCGTAAAATAGCTGTTACTCCTGGAAAACAATGCTTCATCTAAAATTGCTGAAGGTTGTTCGTAGTTGTCCTTCGTTTATTTTCCTCAAAAGGCAGTTACACCTCCACTCAATTGCTGTCCAGTTGTTTCTGAACAACACAACAGAATCTACAATGTATGTCCTGTGCTAACTTTGGAGGTCGGCTTTGGATCATGTTATGCTGGTGAGTGAAAGGCGGGTGTGCGAGAACAGCTTGAAATAAAATGGTGAATTTTTTCCAATGAATTCAACAAAACTTCTACCGTATCTCAAAAGCTAAATGGATCTAATCTAAGCTAATAGGACTTCAGTTGATTTATTTGTTATGGTGTATAGTCATGATAGTGAACTTATCAATTTTAAGAACACAAACATTGTGGGGTTATGCAGCCATGAGAACTAACTGAATTAAAAAACACAAATTTGCCACGGAGCCTAAATGTACAAATGGATAAATTAAATACCCAGTATATAAAACACGTAAAATCTAACAGGAATGCCACCAATTACAAAAAAGTGTAACTAGTTGAATGTTAATAGTACACTATTTTATCAGTAGCAAAAAACTATGAATGCTGGAGAAACAAAATTTTGGTATTATATAGCATCCAAAAAGAGAAAAGACAAATTCACATTTCAGGTGGTGCCCTGAGATGCTGACAGAGACATGCTGTGTATTTATAACATTGTCATCCTACTTTCAATGAAGGAGCAGTGCAGCTTTCCTTACAAAACTGCAAACAAATCATTTTCTCTTAGAACATAAGAAATAGGAACAGGAGTAGCCATATGGCCCCTTGAGCCTGCTCTGCCATTCAATAAGATCCGATCATGGACTCAGCTCCACTTCCCTGCTCGCTCCCCATAACCCCTTATCAGCTTGTTTAAGAAACTGTCTATTTCTGTCTTAAATTTATTCAATGTCCCAGCTTCCACAGCTCTCTGAGGCAGCGAATTCCACAGATTTACAACCCTCAGAAAATAATTTTCTCCTCATCTCAGTTTTAAATAGGCGACCCCTTATTCTAAGATCATGCCCTCTAGTTCTAGTCTCCCCCATCAGTGGAAACATCCTCTCTGCATCCACCTCGTCAAGCCCCCTCATAATCTTATATGTTTCGATAAGATCACCTCTCATTCTTCTGAATTCCAATGAGTAGAGGCCCAACCTACTCAACCTTTCCTCATAAGTCAACCCCCTCATCTCCGCAATCAACCGAGTGAACCTTCTCTGAACTGCCTCCAAGCAAGTATATCCTTTCGTAAATATGGAAACCAAAACTGCATGCAGTATGCCAGGTGTGGCCTCACTAATACCCTGAATAGCTGTAGCAAGACTTCCCTGCTTTTAGACTCCATCCCCTTTGCAATACAGGCCAAGATTCTATTGGCCTTCCTGATCACTTGCTGTACCTGCATACTATTCTTTTATGTTTCATTCACAAGTACCCCCAGGTCCTGCTGTACTGCAGCACTTTGCAATCTTTCTCCATTTAAATAATACTTGCTCTTTGATTTTTTTCTGCCAAAGTGCATGACCTCACACTTTCCAACATTATACGCCATCTGCCAAATTTTTGCCCATTCACTTAACCTGTCTATGTCCTTTTGCAGATTTGTTGTGTCTTTCTCACACATTGCGTTTCCTCCCATCTTTGTATTGTCAGCAAACTTGGCTACGTTACAACTCAGTCCCTTCTTTCAAGTCGTTATATAGATTGTAAATAGTTGGGGTTCCAGCACTGATTCCTGCGTCACCCCACTAGTTACTGGTTGCCAACCAGAGAATGAACCATTTATCCCGACCCTCTGTTTTCTGTTAGTTAGCCAATCCTCTATCCATGCTAATATATTACCCCCAACTCCGTGAACTTTTATCTTCACAGGTAATAAACTCAGAAGAAATTTATAAAATAGTTTAACATATTAATTTCAATGGCTTTATTTAGGATTTTCCTTCATTCTCTGACTGATTTCCCTGATCTGTTCTGAGTCTTTATTTGTTTCAGCTTTTAAAAAAAGGTTTGCTCTTACTCAGTTTACCTTTAATCTCCTTCGCTGTCTTGACTTTTGCTTCTTCTCTCACCTTGTGTAGGCTTATCTCCCAGTTCTAATCTGATTTGGTTTTGTCTTTTCTTCTCTCTGCTCAGTTTTAGTTTGCACTGCAAGCCCGAGTGTGAAGTTCTAAAACAAAATTTGTACTGAGTTCTCTGTTGCTGTAGACACCATGCTTAATGCAGCAGATGATGACAACAGTAAGTCTTTTCCTTCTCCACAGCACACTTAACTTAGAAATTCCTTGCTGAGCTGAAAATTAATGTTAAACACCTTTAAAAGCAACTTGATTTAAAGGACATGTGGAGATGCAACTACCTAACAGCATCAAAATTACTTGGGCAACATTAATGTCTGTTCTACTTGGAACATAGCACCATATTTTTATTCTGCATTTTAATTAGTTTAGCAATGACTTTTGACACCTATGTCATTGACAAACTTAATTTTCTGCTTATAAATGTACATATTTTAAAGAGTAAATCATTAAAATAGAAATGCAGCTTTTCTTAATGTTGCAACAGCTTTAAAATCTGATAATTTGGCATATGCTGAGGTGTGACATCAATCAGCTTCACAGTGACAGAGCTGCTGATCACTAGTCCGTAACCAATTTCTGCCTGGGTAACGAGAAACCGAAGATAGTTCTGATTAAAGAAAAATAAAAGAAACACAATTGTGAGAGCTTTGCTTTTGGTAGTTGATGAAAACCATACTAACTGGTAAATAAAAATCGCTGTCTACTTTATGTAAAAGTTAACTCGATTTTTAGAAGATTATTTTAATTACTGTTGAATAGATTTTCATGTTGAACAAGGGTAGTTTTAAAAAATTCTATTTTAAACTAAGGCTTTTTAAGATTTAGTAAAAATGGTACAGTTGTTATTTTCTTGCTTGGTGTTAACTGAAAACAATTGAGTTTAGATGTGGACAAGATACTTACCAGTCTTATTTACTTGTGAAATTTAAGTATGTACTATTTGTGAAACATAACTTGTAGTTTATTACATTTAAACAATTGGTAAAAATAAACAGTTGCTATTTGTTGAGGGGAGACTTTAGGTCTGATTTTTAATTGCCTTTTTATTCTGCTGTTAGTTGCTGTTATGAGAAGAGCTTGGGAGAGGAAGGCGGATGAAAGAAAGCAAGAAGACACGGAGGGAGGATAAAAATGTCAATATTATAGCATTAAATCCACTTTAGCAAAGTATTTTAGATTCTTGCAGAATAGAGAACTTGAGTCTATAGTTTTGTTAAGCTCTAAAATGCAGAAAAAAATACAAACAAAAACAAAGCTGAACTTTGGCCCACATTCCTAAAAATAAATGATTTGCTGTGATGGTAGCTGGGAAAGGGCTGCAGGCCACATTACACATTTGAATATAATAACTGAAGGGCTAAAATCTAAACTGTAGGCATAAAATCAAATTCTTTGGTTGGCAGGGTAAAACATTTTTCATGCAATTAAAAATAAATCCATCTCATTGAGGTGATACAATATAAAATATTAGGACTCAAGTTTGTACGATGGAATTATACCAACAAAGTGATAGTGGGCCTGCTGAATATTACCTATCCAGCAGGACCCTGGAATACATTCAAGTAGCAGCTAGTCTCACATAATAATATATTTCAGTTGCATCCCTTGACATCACTTAAATGTTTTTATGTTATTTGGCCGTTGGTTCCCACAGTCTGTGGCCACATCAAGACAGACCGGCTACGATTTAAAAAAAAAGATAAACAACATGGGAGACTAACTTTTTCACTTGCTGGCTGCTTGCTGCCTGTTGCAACAGGGTAGCAAATGTGTTGTCACAGCAGCAGTGCGATTCTGTGGTGACGTTGTGACCTTATCATGATGTCATGCACAAACTTATTATCTTCATAATGCTGTCTTGAAGTCAATATTGTGAGCATGCACACTGGCTAAAATGTCACAGCCCCCTTGTGCTTCCCCATTGCTGATGGTTCACAGGGAGATCGACAAAGCAATCTAAAAATAAATATTGCGAGAGCGATGTTCTTGAGCCACAACAAGCACCTGGCCATAACAGCAATTTGTTATAATGAGGAATTGTATAAAAAAAAACAATTGTCTTAGGAAACTATTTTACATGTGTGGGGGGAAAGTTCATGATATGGATTTATATCCCCATCATGAGCTTTCCCACACACAAAAAAAGGTTTCCTAAGACAATTGCTTTTTTGAATGTACACAACTCCTCAATCGAACAAACTGCGATTATGGCTGGAGCAGAGATTGCATCATACAGGGAGTAGGTACCAAAGTTATGTTCAATTTGGTCTCCTGAATTCGTAGAGGGATTGGAGAAGAATTTACCAGATTTCTCACTCTCCCTAATTGGCTTTTTGATCTGTTTTTTCTACATCTTCCAGGAGACTTCATAGTACCTAGGGGGTAAGGAGTTCCTTGACATGATGCTAAGGCATCACAACGGATTGGAAAGGTTAAATGGACCAGCTGGTCTTTTCCTGTCTGACATTTTCCGATGTTACTTCCATTGTTCGAAAGTTTCATCCTGGTCCTGCCAAAGCATTATACGGTTGTATTTATACTATAGGTATGGTTTGACAACACTACCTGCTGAGAGTGATGCATGGCTCACAGCCCTGACCTTATACTCCGAGCTCTGCACGGTTCTCTGGCTGTGCAAACTGGAGCGCTTCCAAGTTTACATATATACTAAACAGTGTGCTCAGTGTCATCCAAATGCTCATTAAATGTCAATGTTTACAAGCTGATGGGTCAGTTGGCTCACTGATAACATTAAAAAAGGGGAAAAATTACAAGATTGATTTAATTTACGGCCCCGTTCCCACTGGCCACCATTTTAACTTCAGTCGCGGCGCTATTGGAAGTAGACAGGTACCTCAGGAATGCATGACAATCCTGTGATGTCATTAGGACCCAGGCTCAATTTTAACTGGGTAAGGTTTTACCCATGAGTAAAACCTTGCAGGACTGGCTTCACAAACTGACTCACTGCAGGCATTACTGAAAGGGCACTCAGCTGGAGCTACTCAGATCATAGGGATCTGTGTACTATTGTATTTACTGGATTTTTCATATATTTTTCACCTTGCAGATTGCATCTTTGTTGTTTATTTGCCTTTTTCATCTTAATTCAGCTTTCAGCTCATCATGGGTTTCATTTTGCTTCATTGCTTTGGAGTCCCACCACCTCCCCATGATATTCAACGACATTACCATCGCCAAATCCCCCACGATCAAATTCCTGAGGGTCACCATTGACCAGAAACTTAATTGGACCAGTCACATAAATACCGTGGCAACAAGAGCAGGTCAGAGGCTGAGTATTCTGTGGCGACTGTCTCACCTCCTGACTCCCCAAAACCTTTCCACCATTGACAAGGCACAAGTTAGGATTGCGATGGAATCTTATCCACTTGCCTGGATGAGTGCAGCTCCAACAACACTCAAGAAGATCGACACCATCGAGGATAAAGCAGCTCACTTGATTGGCACCCCATCCACCGCCTTCAACATTCACTCCCTCCACCACCGGCACATCTTGGCTGCAATGTGCATCATCTATGCATTGCAGCAACTTACCAAGCTTCTTTGGCAGCACCTCCCAAACCCATGACCTCTATCACCGAGAAGGACAAGGGCTGCAGGTGCATGGGAGCACCATCACCAGCAAGTTCCCCTCCAAGTTACACATCATCCTGACTTGGAAATATAATATCGTTGCTGGATCAGAATCCTGGAACTCCCTCCAACAAGGACTGCAGAGATTCAAGGCAGCAGCTCACCACCTTCACAAGGGTAATTAGGGATGGGCAATAATGCTGGCTGATATGTCTTTACTATACAGTATAAATGCACACGAGGTCCATACTTCAGACAAGGCCACTCTGTGACCAGTTACCTTTATTACCAAGACCTCAAGTGATGAAGGTGGGTGGAGCTTCCCTTTTTATACCTGAAAGTCCAGGTTAGGAGTGTCTCCCACAAGTTCATCCCCTTGTGGTCAATGTTCTAATGTTCTCAAGGGGGACAACTTAGGTCAGCTTATACATGGGTTACAATGATAGTTGAATACATGATATCACCTCCTCCCCAAAGTCTTATTGGGATCACAGGTTAAGTCTCTCTGGTGGTTTACGCTCCCTTGTAGAGCGCCGGAGTTGGGGCTCCGGTTGTTGGGTGCTGGCCTGAGTGTCTGCTGTTTGCGGTGCCTCAGGCCTGTCCGGACTGCCCACAGTGACTGGGCTCTCCTCCACTTGGTACCGGTGTACGGTCTCCTGTGGTGGAGTAAACTCCACGTCGTGTTCTTCCTCTGCTTCTTCTATGGGTTTGCTGAACCTCCTTTTAGTTTGATCCACGTGTTTGCGGCAGATTTATCCATTGGTAAGTTTAACTACCCAAAACCCCATTCCACTCTTTGGCAATTACAGTGCCTGCAAGCCATTTGGGCCCTGCAGCATAATTAAGGACAAAAACAGGGTCATTGACATCAATACATCGCGCCCTCGCATTCCTGTCATGGTAGTCACATTGTGACTGATGCCTGCTCTCAACGATTTCTTTCATAGTAGGGTGTATAAGGGATAACCTGTTTTTGAGCGTCCTTTTCATTAGCAGCTCTGCGGGTGGAACCCCTGTGAGCGAGTGTGGTTGGGATCTATTGGCCAACAGGAGGCATGATAAGCGTCTTTGTAGGGAACCCCCTTGGATTCTGAGCATCCCCTGTTTGATTATCTGCACTGCTCGTTCCGCCTGGCCATTTGAGGCTGGCTTGAACGGTGCCGTTCTGACATGGTTGATTCCATTGCCTGCCATGAAGTTCTGGAATTCAGTGCTTGTGAAGCACGGGCCATTGTCGCTGACCAAGACATCTGGTAGACCATGGGCGGCGAACATTGCCCGTAGACTTTCTACCGTGGCAGAGGATGTGCTTGAATTTAAAATGGCACACTCAATCCATTTGGAGTAGGCGTCTACGACAACCAAAAACATTTTTCCCATGAAAGAACCTGCGTAGTCCACATGGATGCGTGACCATGGCTTGGCGGGCCAGGACCAGGGGCTAAGGGCGGCTTCCCTGGGTGCGTTGCCCAGCTGAGCACACGTGTTGCACCTGCAAACACAAAGTTCCAGGTCTGCATCTATCCCTGGCCACCAAACGTGTGACCTGGCAATTGCCTTCATCATGACAATGCCCGGGTGCTCATTGTGAAGTTCTCTGATAAACATCTCTCTGCCCATCTGGGGCATGACTACTCGGTTTCCCCACAGTAGGCAATCGGCCTGAATCGAGAGTTCATCCTTGTGCCTATGAAACGGTTTAAATTCCTCAGGGCCTGCCCCGTACGTGGCTGCCCTATCCCCATTCAGGACACATTTCTAACCTAAAGACAGTAGCTGGTCTTTATTTGTACAGACTTTAATCTGACGGGCTGTCATAGGTGAGCCTTCGCTTTCGAAAGCTTCAACAGCTATAACCATCTCAGCATCATGCTCAGTTTCCCACTCAGTGGTGGCTAGTGGGAGCCTGCTGAGTGCATAGGCGCAGTTTTCAGTGTGCCGAATTGTGTAGTCATAAGTGGCTAACGTAAATGCCAATCTCTGTATGCAGGCTGATGCATTCGCATTTATGGCCTTGTTGTCAGCCAAAAGGGACGTTAGGGGTTTGTGATCTGTCTCCACAGCTCAAATTTCCTGCCAAACAGGTACTGGTGCATTTTTTTTTACTGCATAATCACATGCTCGCACTTCCTTTTCTACCATCCCGTAGCCCCGTTTTGCCTGGGACAGACTTCTGGAGGCATAAGCTACCTGCTGTAACTGACCATTGGCATTCACATGCTGCAACACACACCCGACCCCATAGGACGACGCATCGCATGTTAAAACAAGTTTCTTACACGGGTCATATAACATTAACAGTTTCTTGGAGCATAACAAATTGCGTGCTCGATCAAAAGCCCTTTCCTGGCTGTCCCCCCCAGATCCAATTTGCGTAGGAGCACGTGTAGCGGCTCTAACAGCGTGCTCAATTTGGGAAGAAAGTTACCAAAATAGTTCAGGAGCCCCACGAACGAATGCAGCTCCGTCGCGTTACGGGGTCTGGGTGCTCTCTGGATTGCATCAGTTTTGGACGCAGTAGGTCTGATCCCGTCTGCTGCTACCCTCCTCCCCAAGAATTCTACCTCTGGAGCTAAGACGACGCACTTCGCCTTTTTCAGTCGCAGCCCTACCCGATCCAGTCTGCGTAGCACATCCTCCAGGTTGTGGAGGTGTTCTTCAGTATTGCGACCCATGATGAGGATGTCATCTTGAAAAACCACCGTCCTTGGAATCGACTTGAGGAGGCTTTCCATATTTCGCTGAAAGATCGCGGCAGCCGAACGAATCCCGAGCGGACATCTGTTGTACTCAAACAACCCCTTGTGTGTCGTGATGGTGGTCAGCTTCTTCGACTCACTCGTCAGCTCCTGGGTCATGTAAGCTGAGGTCAGGTCCAATTTTGAAAAAAGTTTGCCACCGGATTGCGTCGCAAAGAGGTCCTCCGCTCTCGGTAGCGGTTACTGACCTTGGAGTGACACCCGATTGATGGTGGCCTTGTAATCGCCACATATCCTGACCGACCCATTCGCCTTGAGCACTGGCACGATTGGGCTCGCCCAGTCACTGAATTCGACTGGCGAGATGATGCCTTCCCTCAGCAGACGGTCCAATTCGCATTCTATCTTTTCCCGCATCACGTACGGCACCGCTCTGATCTTGTGGTGTACTGGCCTGGCGTCCAGGTTTATGTGAATCACTACCTTGGCCCCCATGAAAGTGCCGATGCCGGGTTGAAATAATGAGTCAAATTTGCCCAGGACCTGAGAGCACAATACTCGCTCCACAGAAGAAATTGCATTGACATTGCCCTATTTCCAGTTCATGACAGCAAGCCAACTCCTCCCCAGCAGTGCGGGACCGTCCCCCGGGACAATCTAGAGTGGCAACCTGTTCTCCGAATCTTTGTGGGTCACAACTGCTGTGGCGCTGCCTAGCACTGGAATGGTGATCTTTGTATATGTCTGTAGCTGTGTGTCAATCGGCAATAATTTTGGCCTCCTGGCCTTGGATACCCAAAACCTTTTGAACTGTTTGATACTCAGCAGGGACTGGCTGGCCCCAGTGTCTAGCTCCATTAATACTGGGATGCCATTGAGGAGCACTTTCATCATTATCGGTGGCGTCCTGGTATATGAACTGTATATGTGCTCCACATGAACTCGCTTCCAGCGATTTCCCCCAGTATTCATTTGGCCCCGTAGGGCTTACATCGGGCCCGTCCTCCTCGTACATCAATCTGGCTGCAGGCTTCCTGCACATATGCGCCAAGTGACCGCTGACGTTGCAGTTACTGCACGTGTATTGCTGATACCTGCAAGCACTGGCTGTGTGTTTGCCTCCACACCTCCAGCATGAGCTGGAGGCCCCATTGTTGGAAACAAAAGGTCCATTATCAGTCTATCGTCTCTGACTGTCTCTGTAACTGTCCTTAATCGCACCATTAACAGGTGTTGATGGCCCCATTACTGGCCGCATTGTCCATTGCGATGACATGAATCACAGTTCAGCTAGCCATTGTCTCTGCTGAATTCCCCCTTTGGGTTCGACTACTTGCTGGGGCATGTCTGATTGCCCTTGTCTGCCTAGAGAACTGTGTGCCACGTTAACAATGTTGACTCCCTGGTCGTTTGCCACATTTGAGCCAAGATTTTTGTCATACATCATTCTGGTCTCTTCCTCCCGAGATAAATGTCTGGGCTATCAGAGCCGCTGCTTTCAAGGTCAAGTCTTTGGTCTCAATCAGTTTCCTGAAAACACCAGTGTGCCCGATGCCCTCAATAAAAAAGTCTCGCAGCATCTCCGCTCTGCATGCATCTGGGAACTTACATAGGCTCGCCAGTCACCGGAGATCTGCCACGAAGTCTGGAACGCTTTGCCCTTCTCACCGCCGGTGCGCGTAAAACCGGTGTCTCGCCGTGTGCATGCTGCTCACCAGTTTAAGGTATTCCCCGATCAACTTACTGAGGTCTTCGAACGTCTTGTCCGCCGGCTTCTCTGGCGTTATAAGGTCCTTCATCAGGGAGTACGTTCTGGATCCACAAACAGTCAGGAGATGAGCCCTGCGTTTGTCGGCCGAATCCTGTCCCAACCATTCCTTAGTGACAAAACTTTGCTGTAGTCTCAATAAAGTCGTCCCAATCATCACCAACGCAGTACCTCTCTTCTGTGCTGCTAGTGGCCATGCTCGCGTGGTTTAAATCCCATTTTCTCGTCGCCAATGATATGTCCTTACTATACAGTACAAATGCACACGAGGCCCATACTTGAGGCCCACTCTGTGACCAGTTACCTTTATTACCAAAACCTTAAGTGATGAAGGTGGGTGGAGCTGCCCCTTTTATGCCTGAAAGTCCAGGTTAGGAGTGTCTCCCACAAGTTCACCCCCTTGTGGTCAATGTTCTCAAGGTGTACAACTTAGGTCAGCTTATACATGGGTTACAATGATAGTTGAATACATGACACTGGCCTTGCCAGCGATACCCACATCACGGAACAAATTAAAAACAAATGAATAGTTGGACAAAAAGGAGCAACAGCAACAGCAGCAGCAGCAGCCTGAGCAACCTGGACAAGCAGCAAGTGGGCTTTGAGAAGTGAGGGGGCAAGTGGGAGAGGGGTGCTGTAGGCCAAAATTCACTTTCCTGGATATCGTTGAGGAACACTGCACGAGGAGCCTGCGCTTCATGAAGCAGGCTGTCGCTGATTTGTGCAGCCTCCTGCAACAGGATCTGCTGGCAGCTGGATCTGATGACCATGCTTTTCCAGTGGCTGTCAAACCCACTACCCTGTACCACCTTTAACTTTTTTTGCCAAAGGCAGACATTAGGAGACATTACCCACATCTCGCAGTCTGAAGTGCACTTCTACATCAGCAGGTCGCTAATGTCTTTTTTGCCAGGGCCAACCAATACATCACCTTTGGGCACCAACATTCAAAATGAGAGCGCTTCCCCATGCCCAGGGCATCATAGACTGCACTCATGTAGCAATCAAGGTACTAGAAGACTAGCCTGAAGGCTTCGTTATCAGGAAGGGGCACCTAATTAATATCCAGCTTGTTTGTGATCACTGTAGAAGGATCAGGTAAGTCTGTGCCAGTTTTAGAGGCGGCTGTTATAATGCCTTCATCCTGCAAGACTATTCCACTCTTGTAGGAACATAAAAGAATGGTTGCTACACACACACGGCTGGTAACACCCCTTTCGCAACCCCACCACTTCCGAACAGCTCAGATACAATCTCAGCCATAGCACTACCAAGAACATCACAGAGCACATTATTGTGCTATTGAAGCAAAGGTTCAGGTGCCTGTATAGGTTGAGGCTCCCTACAATATATCCCACACAAAGTCCATTGGCATCATTGCAAGTGTGCTACATTTTCCACAACATGGAAATGCACTTTAAGTAGACCTCTACTGGCCCACCGGGCCATGAAAGTGGAAGGCTTCTTGTTTTTGGTGCAATCAGGTGGGAAATCCACCAATCAAATGTTACAAAGCCTGCGAGTTGAAACACCCTGGGCCTGAAATCTACGTTAAATGAGTGTGTTTTGCACTTGCCCTGCCCCTGCCAGTTCGAAACTTGCTGTGATCCCAAAGTTTATAAAATTTGCAGACAATCAACTGAATTTCCTGGGTATTTTATGAAACATTTGCTTCACAATGGCTGCAGTCATATTGCAACTACTGTGATGCTAAAAGAGTACAAGCTCTACATTTTATTTAGATATCTTTGCATAGCAATTATACATTGGCAAGCAGTTGAAATCAATGCGCATGGGCCTAAGATGTTTAGTATAACTGGTTTATTACAGTCATAAGCAGAGTTCAAAAGAATTGAATGTTAAACACAATAAGGACAAACACAAAATTGATCTATTTGTAACTATACATGAAAATAAAACTGGCAGACTCTATATCTTGCATAACTTTTTGTTTATGATACAGAAATGCTACTGCAATCTTCAAAAAGTCACCCCAACAAGAATGATCATTGACATATTTATATGTTGCTTTTCACACATCTTCCAAGTACATTCACTAATGAGAACCTCGAATGCCATTTAAAGTATTGAAATAAAAATGCAGCAGACTCCTCTGCAATGCAACCCACATTCCGAGTTGTTGCGTGGAAAGAGTTAAATGAAGCGCTGTAATTTTAGTAGTCTAACTTTGTACACACCACTCTGCAAAAAGTATCTCTGGAAGGTATCAATTATCATTACGCCAAATATTTTATCGTTGACCAGCAGCTGCCAAAGTTGCTAATGGAGGACAAATAACAGAACACAAGAGGCACGAGATAGCATTATTTGGCTATCTGCTTAAATTATGTCAAATAAAAATTAAAAAAACAAAGGAAGGAGCTGTGCTTGGCTGTACTCACCCCAAGTCCACCACAGGGTAGCAGTGCATACATCTTCTGTGTAATAGGACCTAGATAAACACGTCAACAGAATACTCTTCAGTCAATGGTAAAAAGCTGACATGAGTTCATTTTTATTTCTTGGAAAGGCAGTATAAAATCCATCAGTAACACTTACTTTCCAGGTATTGTCAGTTGTTGAAATAGCCAACTATTATTTAGGTATATTTAACTGCAATTTTAAAGTATTCATATTAAAATGCTCAAAGTATTTGTCATCCCTATAACTCGCAACTTAACAAGCTCGTTAATCAACTGAGCATTCTCAGTCTGCACAATGTATCATATAGGAATATAATTTCTCCAAACCAGCAAACAATATGGAAACAGATTCCTATGCTGCAAAGAAAATTCTGCCATGGCCAGTGAAACCAAGATTCACTTTCTGTAAAGTTTCTGGCAAATTTGTTTTGCCTTTGGCCTTTTAGTGATTAAATATAAATTATGGGGTGGCAACCACATACCTAGCAACTTCTTACTGTCCAGCTTCTGTCTGTTCAGAGGGCTGGTGCCATATAACAATGTGTGGTGTTCTGAATGCACTGTTTGAATTTCGTCCAAAGTCGCTTTTCTACCCCGGATTCGCTGTAAAAGTAAGTACAGAATATTAACCCTTTGAGGACTGCAGTAGCATTTCTCCACCAAAATAAAAAGAGAGCAAAACTACAGCTTTCAGAAATTTACTCTATGAATACTTTAAATTAAGGTTAATGTATCTTCATACTTGTCCCTGACTTTTAGAATATTCACCATTGAAAATTTATTGCTTAAAGAAGAGTTTTGCAGACATCAGAAAGAGTGAAGATTTTAACGCTGCACTGAATATTCAGTACTCAAAGGGTTAATCATTTTGGTGGAACTCATCAGAAACTTTCTGCCAGGGAAGCAGCACTGATGATGAATATACTGAGGAGGTCTCTGTGCTAACCCAGTTTCCTAAGAATAATGAATTCAGACATGTTCATAAATATGTATAAATTGCAGGTATATACAGAACCTCTGGTGATTACTTGCTGGTACATATAGGTCCCCCATAACAACTAAGCAAGCAACTTGTACATTGATTTTAAAAGTTCAGTATCTGTGTTGCACCTTCAACCTTCAGGTACTATTTGGCTTTTGTACGTACCTATGTTTCCCATCGAGGGCTAAACATCAGAATCAGTGACTTAAAAATATGAGCAAGCCCTGCAAGCTGTAAATGCCACACCTTTTCTCCCCTGCAACAGGTGAAACAACTGTGTGTGTCTGTTGAGAGAACCCCCTACAAATGTTATTCATTTTTGAAGTAAAGTGATAACATAATTTGAATCAAGAGAGCTCAGTACACTGTTCTGTTGATGGATTTAAGGCTGATGCATCATAAATGGTGAAAGTGCAGATTGAATGGTTTAATAAGTGAGAAAGACACCTCCCCCATTCGAGATAGGATTACAACCTTTAACTCTCTCCACAGCATTTTACGATATATAACTAACAAGTGAGGAAATTGAATCTGTAATATACTGTTATAACTGTGTTTGAGATGATTAATTGCTGAGAGCAGAACGTTAGTGATATTTCAAAGTTTAGCACAATGATTTTCATAAAAGGATATAGCAGCTGAGTGGCAATAGCTGCAAAATACAACACATGATCCATAAAAGGGTAGAATAAACTTTAAAAAAAAATGGTGAACTACTGAGGTTACACAGTTAGCATATATTAATCTACAGTATGCATAAAATTACATGTTTAAAAAATGTGTTCCCAATTTCACCTACACATCTATTTGGTTTCTCTCTACAAACTATATATGTATTGTACTTCCCAATTTTATTTCTTTAATAGTATTTTATTGAAGTTTTTGTTTGCACATAAAGAAAATACATAATGGAGATATTATGACACCAGTAAGTACAGATACATCATACAGAGGTACAATTAAAAATGTTCCTGTATCATCTATGTACAGCTCTATTATCTGGACCAGAGACTTTGTTCAGAGCAAGAAAGAACAATTTAAGAAAAAGAAAAATGACCAGGATATATGTTGGATCAGGAAATGCAATGCGAAGCAGATTAATAAATTAAACTAGCAGAATGACTGTACCATACTGAGCCCAAGTTTTGAACTAATAGTATTTACTCTATGTGGTCCAAAATCAAGCAAAACATTCCGGTATAGTCATATATCATGCTTCTTTTCACTAGGCAGAGAAAACAACTTTTAGTTGTGCGTGCATCTGTATGTATGTATTATTTATTAAAATTGGCTGTAGTGCTGAGGAATAAAACTTATGGAACGTCATCCAGTGGCAGCAAACCCTTCCTCGTCCTAATATATTACAATGGCAAGAGGCCTAAACCCCAACTACAAAGCGCATTCCGTACTGTACAAGAATGTTTCTTCAATTTCCCATACATTCCTATGAATTCATTAAGCAATATTTCCACCTGTACAAGTCTGTAGGGCAACCTTGTAATCTGGCCTTATATGCACTGCAAATAAACTGAACTTCTCGCAACAGATTTCAATCATGTTCTTTGAAAGATAGTTTGAGCTGACTTGAATCCAGGTTCCAGAGGCGAAAGGACATTATTGTTCCAACCACTTATGCCACACCCAATTCTCCTTTTATTTTTAAATTAATACATTGAAAAAGGAGCAGTATTTTGTATTCAAGACCAAACATCATTGATGGCTCCCCACAGCACATCAACACAGGACAAATAAGGTTGCTAATAGTTAATTTTTTTGCCTGACAGACTTTAAAAAAAAAAATAGAATCAAATCATGCAGTAAAAGCCCAACCTTTGTGTGTGGCTCAATTTTTGTCTAGTATTTGGGATCACATAATTCCAGAGATGCCAACTTACTGTCCATTACGGAAATTTCTGAGTTTTAAACCGCACGCAAGCGTGGTAGATTTGAAGCATGCAACTTTTTGCCAGATTCTGCAGGCAGCCTCCAAATCAAGGACAAAGCCTAGACACCAGGAGTGGGAACAAGAGGCAAGAGATCCCGAGAACATCAGACTTCATCCTGTTTTAGTTACCGATTTACTGCTCACTTTTGTTTTTAAAAACATATATGTCTGTAGTTTTGTGAAGTTTGTATATCTGGCTTTAATTTAGGGTTTTGCACCAATTGGAGCCAACCTAAAACCCAATATAAAAACAAAGATCTTCAAGACTATGATAAACTTTCCTGATATCTTGAGTGTAAAATTGATTTCAAATCAACAAATATGCTGCAATTACTTTACAGAACTGCCAGGTAAATTGAGCTGTTATGGTATCAGATTAATTGCCTGGGAATTTTGATATTCCATAATCCTAAATTAAACAATAGGAAAAATTCCATTCTTGATGTGTTAGCACCAGCTTTTTGCCTTTGCACTGCTTGATCAAACCCATTTCCTATTACTACGTGCACAAAGGTTTTTCAAATTCCTTTGCTCCCTTGTCCGATCCCTGTCCAGTTTTGGACTGGACAAAAGGTGGAAACCCTAGAAAAGTATACAAATTGACCCTCATGTTTTAATAAACAGACATTCCATATAGTTTGTACAACAAATAACGTGACCATAAGCTTAAAGATCTCTTGAGAAGGAGCACTTTTGGCCAAAAAATAGTAACTGTAGGCCTTTTCAGAAAAGTTGCAAAAGGTCATTGAAAACAATGCATCACATATCCAACATGAATTGTTACTTCTCAAGCTAATGCAAACACCGTATCAGGATGAAGTAGACTTTGATCAAAATTCAGTTTTGGATTAGACATCAGTGTCTAATTTGCTGTTGCATGTTTCACATCTTTTCAGGTGCAGGTCCACATTTCCAAATTAGTCAGTTTTGAGATTCTTGGCCCATAAACAGGTGCTTCAAACATAATTCAGGTCTCAGTGGAAAGGAACCACACACAATTTCATAACAGGGCCCTCATTTCAACTGTATTCAATGGAACTTAATTACTTTATTGAATGTACACATTTAAGATCCTTATCCAGGATTGACGTGTTCAAAAACTTAAAAAACTGAACATTGGGAAAGCAGATAGAGGCAAAATTATATGTTCGCAATGGTTATTTCAGGATCATAGTTGAAAAGTCAACATTTGTGCGTTGAAACAATCCTCTTTTATTCATTCATTCCTGGGAAACTGTACGTGGCTCCAGTATTTTTGGAAAGTTTTATGAGCCATGGTCATCACTTTCCCTGCTTTCTTACCTCACACTTGTTGAGTAACCCCGTTTCCTGAAGCCTAGACCAGACGCTCTGTATTCTCCCTGCATGCTCTGGATGGTTGTTAGTGTTCCCACAAGTGCACTGGTGTTTCAGCATAAAAGTGTCGTAGACTAAACCTACAAAGAGGAAAGAAATTAACAAAGTGGCATACTAAAAGCACCCTGTAACCTATTTTACATTTTTATTTAACAATGCAACACATTTTGAACCAATCAGGTAAATATGATCCAACGCACTTCTTGTGATTTTAATTTTTGCTAGGTTACATTTTACAATCAACTACTGGAAGAAGTTCAAATACATTTAATGTCTGATTTTTAAACTGAATTTTCTTTGGCAAGGGATGTTAGTGTTGAGAGGAAACAATTTTCTCCAATTTTTCTTTTGACAGCAACAACTGATCAGGTACAGCTTGGTTAAGCTTGGTTATGAATAGCATAGTTAGGTACAGCAGAAAGCTTCCTCTTCTCTGCTTTAACAATAAACCATAACCCCCACTTACAGCACTAACTACCCCATTAACGTGGCACATCAATTTCTCTCACAGTCATACTTATAACTTCTGTGAATGACATTGCCAAGTTATGAACATTTCATGATGAAAACTCACATACATTTCACTTAGGATTCTCCAACATTCCAGTTCATTGACCTGAAGCATTAACTCTATTTCTCTCTCCCACAGATGTTCCCTCACCCGTCGAGTGTTTTCCAGTATTTTGTTTTTATTTCAGATTTCCAGCATCTGCCGTATTTTGCTTTCACTTAGGATTCTTACAGCCAGTAGAGAGAAATACTCTTAATCTGATCAAGTCCAGTCCCTACACCTAAAACAACAGTGACCCTGAAATTTCTGGGTCCTGGATGGGGCAGAGTAAGTGCAGCAGGGTGGGACTTGCGCCCGCCGAAATCGGAGGAAGCAGATCGGATCGAAATCTTGAGGTTAGCCAATTTCCATAATTTTTGCAGAACAAGGGCATTTGACCTAAAAGCAGTTGGCCAGATTATCTAGGGCAGGAACAAAAAATTCGGGAAAGGAGCTGAGCAAGGATGCAATATCGTAATTTAAAGGACTGCAGATCACTAAAGGGGTGAGCACACTCTTGCAAGATGGAACTAAATGGCTGCTGCAACAGAAGATGCATATCTAACTTTTCAGAGACTGAATTGGAAGTATTGCAATCCTTGGTTAGAGGAAGGGCCTGGCAGTTGTGGATGGAGATACAAGAATCGCTGTAGCTTAGTGGATGAGAGGATTGCACTATGAGAAAAGATTGAGTAGACTAGGCCTATATTCCCTAGAGTTTAGAAGAATGACAGGTGATCTCACTGAAACAAATAAAATTCTTAAAGGGCTTGACAGGGTTAATGCTGAGAAAATGGTTGCCCTGGCTGGGGAATCTAAAACATGGAGTCACAGTTTCAGAATAAGGGGTTAGCCATTTAGGACTGAGATGAGGAGAAATTTCTTCACTCAAAAGGGTTGTGAATCTTTGGAATTCTCTAACCCAGAGAGTTGTGGATGCTCAATTGTTGAGTATATTCAAGACAGAGCTCGATAATCTTTTGGGAACTAAGAGAATTAAGGGATATGGGGATAGTGTGGGAAGGTGGAGTTGAGGTAGAAGATCAGCCATGATCTTGTTGAATGGCGGAGTAGGCTCGAAGGACCAAATGTCCTAACCCAGCTCCTATTTCTTATATTTGATGAGATCTTTTCTTATTTAGTGCTTCTCTATATAATCTTCAATCTGCCCACCAGCTACCACTTTCCTCATAAAATATCCATAAAGTAACTGATTAAGATAGAATGCAGCTCAAGCAGACCAAAATTAACAGTACTGTTTTTGCTCCAGAGGCTGAAAGCCAAGAGACGATGCTGAAGAGCAAGACACTACAGTCCGCAATATACCTCTGGCAACACTGATGACCGCTCACCCGCTCACCCACCCACCCAGTCATTTAACCGCTCTCTGCACTTAGTAGCCCAGGGACACCCACTAAGGGGGAATACAGATTGTGTAGATGCATAATTAGCACTTGGTGAAATAAAAAGCACAAGGAAACCAGAGGATGCAGATGTGGAAGTGAAGCCTGATATAGTTGAGTGGAGACACAAGACATGACAGCTGCTGGCTGCAGAGCATGCGGATGATCATCTAAGGAGTATTGCCATGGAGAGATAGTAACAGAGCACCAGACACCTTCGGAGGATCTGCATGGCCTCTGCCAACAGGCGCAGCAGATGGCTGGACTATCAGTGGAAACCACTGCCCTGGTGTGTGTCAACATTTGATAGGTTTTCAACTCATTACAGGGCAACTTGGAGAAAATGGTATATGCAGGAGCATTTGCAGACTTTCCACTGCTTCGTGAGGCAAGTCATGCAACTAAATGTGGAGGCATGGAATGAAAGATTGAAAATCTTTGGGGACTGTATGGGGAGTTTAATGCCAACCGGATTGCAAAGTATACAGGGCAGCATCTTGGAATGTCTAACGGCCATTTGGTTGACTCTCTTTTTGGTTCCTTGATGTCCATTCTCCCGCTGATCAGAGGTAACCCAAATCCTGTTTCCATTAACAGCTGCTGTGCATGGCTCTGTGGCTGCTTTCTTTTATGGCAGTACCATCGAGTGGCATTCTGCCAGGTTCCTGCAGAAGCTTTCAACTTTTTAATTCCCGTGTCTCATTTTAATATGATTGAGCTGCCCATCCGATTACATTGGGAAATTAGCAACTTGCCCATTTTTGTGGCTGCCCGATATGTATCTAAAGTAGGAATGCATCTCTGAAATTCACTGATGCCACATTTCACTGTTATACTGTTGAAAGAAGGACCATTACAAGAATTAAACTGCATTGGCTGAGAGAGTCAGCACCAGCATCGTCACCTTCAGGGCCTGGGTTCAATGTTGGAAGAAGTTCAATGACTTCAAGAGCTGCAGGGGCAAGTACAGTTCTTCAATCTCCATAAACAACACGTGTCAACACTCCTTTCACCCTTCCTCCACCACACCCAACAATTCCCTCCCTCCATCACATCCTTCAACATACAATCACAATGACACACTGCAACACATCTTTCTCAATCCAAACAAACTCACCTCTACCTTTGTTCGCATCACACCACATACTAACAGTATTTTCTTATCACATTCTAGCACTCGCACAGCCAGCAACTCTTGCTGGAACTCCTTCTTCACATCACATTCCATACAGTTGGCTTTACATTCATCACCTCCCCATCCTAATTCTATCTTGCTTCTTCTCCAGCTCTCCGCAGAAGCACTATATACTGAAGTCCTCCACATCACCACTTAACTGTTCAATAGCCACTCACTAACTCTCATGCTCTGTTTCTGTAGAAGACAGTACATATCATGACGGAGGAGTAGCAGACATCTTAGCCCTCACCCAAACAGAGCAGGAAGCCCTGGACATTTTCACTGCCTGAGAAAAGCTATGAGAATTGGAGAAGGCGAGGCTGGTAGGTTTACGGAGCAATGCGTTTGCACTTTACTTGTAACCCTTCATTCACCTCAGCAAATATTCAGCCAGCTTCACAAATTCAAGCTGCATTCTGAAGATTATCACCTGCTAATGTTCAGCCACTCAGTGCCATTTTAATTCTTGTCCCTTTTATTTCTCCTCTTGGTCCTTCTCAGCAAGAAATGAATGAGGATGACACCTCGGCGAAGGAAAATCCTTCTGAGGATGCACCGCCACGCGCTCCATCTCTCCTAAGCCCCAGCATAGATTGGGTCTACACATGGTGAAACACCCAACATGAGTGAAAATCAGCAGGTACTAGTGGCAGGGACAGCACAAGAGAAGCTTTCCAGAGGACAAGGTCCTTTCCCAGCTCTACTGAGCATGACAGAGATGAGGACTACAGAGACCTAAACTAGGAAAAGAAAACTGCTTGCCGCTGACTAGCAGTTATACCAGAAAGGGAGAGCTTGTCGGCACCATGGCTAAAAATATGGAGGAGTCTGCTTTCAATATGTATGGCATCTACCATCTCACAAGGTATCAGCACTCTGCAGTCTACTCTGGAAAGTGTGTCCACCTCCAGGGATGCTGAAGCCAGGCCCTCACAACAGGAGTCAGTATCACCAGCCTTTGTAGTCTTGGTGAAAGCTCGAGCGGCTGCTATCCAGGCTCTCAGCTCGACCTTTGAGAGATTGATGGACCGAATAAATAGGGGCTTTCAGGAGTTATTCATCTTCTGCAGTCTGCTCTCCCATAGATCAGCGGAAGCAATGAGCCTCAGCCCAGAGCGAGTGGCAGTGATGCTATGAGAGCAGTACAAGTTGCTCTTTCTGAGGAAGTCAGCACATCCTCTGCTTCAACACCCCCTCAACCAATATCTCGAGCAACCATCAGGCATTGGGCCAGGAGCATATTAAGGGTCTCAACATGAGCAACAGCTTTTCATTAGCTTTGCTTAGGCAATGAGAGTAGCACCTCATAGGAATAGTAGAATTAGAAAGTGTTATTATAAGAAAGGCACCATGGGTTGATACTTGGTTGAGAAATGAAGGGAAGGCTATTATTGTGTTGGGAATTAAATTTGTTGCCTTTATCACATTTGGCCATTCAATTTGCAATGTGGTTTTATAGCAGAGTCTGCATTGTCATTATGTTATTGATATAACAGTTAGCTGAATAATTTCAATATTTTTTACTGAAGGAGTACTGGAGTGAAGGTTGGAACAAGGACCGTCAATTAATGTCCCCTCAAACTTTTTTTTGGGCTGCATGGCCCACTCAAAAGTCCCCATCTGCCTACGCATTTTTTCAAAACCTTTTCCATCATCTGTAAATTCTTCTGTGGCCTCACTCTTCCCTACCTCAAAGATAATTCAGCCCTATGTTATTGTATATGCCCTTTGTCATCCTCTGGCCTTCTTCACATTTCGCCTTTTCTTTGCTCCACTTTTTTGTGCAGAGCATTCAGCTGTTTCAGCTCTGTATTTGAACATTCTACCCAAGTCACACCACCTCAGCAACTCTCTCACCTCCTTCAAAAGCCCTTTCAGTCTTGGCTTGGTTTCTACCTCAATGCTTCTTTCCTAGTCTCTGGTTCGTTTCCACTTTTGTGAACTACTCTGGGGCATTTTATTACATTAAAGGTGCTATGTAAGCGTAAGCTGTCATTGATAATGTTAAAAAGGGTTCATGTATTAGCAGGAAGAAGATTTTGTGGTGTTTTGTGTTGAAGTGTCCCAAATAAGTGACCGCAGCATATTCTGGCCAGAGAAACAAGAAACATTCAGGATAATTATAAGAAGAATGAGTAATGCAACAAAAGGAATGACTTCACCACTGGGATTTAGTTCCCATTTAACAAAACCTATAATTCACACATAATTGAAAAAGTGATTATAATTTTAAAATGCATCACTGTCTCTAGGTGACATTTAGCAGTTGATTAACTATATATAGACTGCTGACCATTAAAAATGACATTACTAGAGAATATTCCAAACCTAGATCAAGATTGTGTAGGCTGTGCTTGAATTGGTGATCCCATACAATGCGAGTAATATAGTACTTTAAAATGCAAAGCTGGATTAGAATCGTGCTGGGATGATGTATGCCTTTATATGGGGTCAACTCCAGTTATGTTACATATACAATCAATAAAATAAGTTGAGCTTTTGGTAAGCCGGGCATACTTACTTTCGTCTAGGAACAGTTAAACCTCATAACTGTTCCTCATCCATACTAGATGTAACACTATTGTATTTGTAAACCTTAGTAAGAATAATATGTCAGTATTGTATCAAACGGCTAACTTTTCAAAGCCCTTGCTCCCAGTATGTTTGTTTCTAGATGTGGATTCGTAGAATTAATCTGTCTACCCATTAATTGACATTAACACAGCTATTACTTGAGAGCTTGAAGCTTTTTCTGCAGTTCCCTTACCAGTAGTGAAAAGGTGCTTGATAGGTTTCTCAGTACCAGGATTTTTTAAGTTTGCGGTTGCTGGGGAGGACTGGGCTCTGCAGAGTGGTTGATGCCTGTCTGTCACAGACATACTTCCCATAGCTACAGAAGCCTGATACACATGAAGCTGTTGCATGCGTTGCTGGTCCAAGAATTGCTGCTGTAAAAATTGAAAAACAAAAAGCTGAACTTACTTTCCATTACTGTAAAAAAATAAAATAAAAAAAAATAATTTAAAATAAAAATAATTCAGCATAATCATCTACGGAGGCTCTAAACAGAGGCAAGGCACTTTCCCCAAGGAAGGAAAACCAAGCCAAAGGTCAGGTCATTTTCTATTTCATAAACACATTGTTCTAGCTCACTACAACAATAGGCAAACATATTAAGATTTCTCACAGCCTCTTTTTCCCCACTTGGCATCCCACAGCTTCTGAAGTGTTTCCACCATCATTATACAAAGTTAGATCAAGCAATTATTGGCATTCTCACCTAGTTACTTTCATTAAGGCTTACCTTTCTACCATGGAATACTTTCATTTTCACTGGCACCATCTGTATTAACTTCAAACACGAACGTACAATGATGTTTCTGATTACTCTCCAAATTATTTTCCAATTTCTCTGGTTGAAGGTGCGCAGATGACCCTGCTCTCATATCTGTGCTAACACTATTGAGTACTAGAAGGTGGGCAAAAGTAACTTGCCCACATAGTTTTCCTTCCTTTGGGGAAGTATACATCTATTTTGTGTCGCCTCCTAACAGACTAACCAAGATCAGAGGATTCACAATTGAAAACCTGCATTTGCGCCACCTGAATAAAAACTGCTTAAAACAGGGTTCCCTTGTCTTTTCCCAAGAAACCAATACAGCCTTATTGTTTCCCAAAGCTAGGCTCACTCGGAACTCCTACATGGCAAGCAATCCTCAGGTGGGCAGAGGAAGCGTTTCAAGGACACCCTCAAAGCCTCCTTGATAAAGTGCAACATCCCCATCGACACCGACACGTCCCTGGCCAAAGACCGCCCTAAGTGGAGGAAGAGCATCCGGGAGGGCGCTGAGCACCTCAAGTCTTGTCGCCGAGAGCATGCAGAAAACAAGCGCAGGCAGTGGAAGGAACGTGCGACAAACCAGACTCCCCACCCACCCTTTCCTTCAACGACCGTCTGTCCCACCTGTGACGGAAACTGTAATTCCTGTATTGGACTGTACACCTGAGAACTTACTTTGAGTGGAAGCAAGACTTCCTCAATTTTGAGGGACTGCCTATGATGGTGATTGTTTAACCACCTTCTGAATCCTTGTGCTAAACCTTGAAGCCTAATTAACTTTTTTTAAAGTGACCTTTTTCTCCCCATAGTTTTTCCATTTTACCAAGATCCTCTAAATGCACCGATCTGTTGGAAGGACAGGGAGAAGGTGCACCTCTAAGGCTTCTGCCTACTATGCTGAAAAATGGTTGGTCAGGGAAGTATGAAACTGACAAGCATTGACCTGCCCTTCAGTTTTGTCTTCCTCCCTTTGGGGAAGCACCTTCTCTCTGCTTAGAGCCTTCATAGATGATTATGCTGTAACCAAGAGCTTACCTTAGATGGAAGGTCTAAATATTAAAAATTATTATGCAACAGATGGCAGGCCACACTTTACGCAGCAAGAAGTCTTTTTAACCCTCTGTGTTTCACTACAAAATAGCAGTCAAGTTAACATAGTTACCAAAATCAAAGGAGATATTATCTTGACCGGTACCTATAGGAAGTTTTACATTTTTCTTAAGAGATCTGTGGTTCAGTCAGATTGCTAACCTTGACCTTTCCTTCTAGAATTCATCCCTTTCTAAAACAGACTGCCTCGAGTCTAATTACTGCAAAAAAGACTCATTGAGCACCATTATAACACACAGAATATGCCTAAAGCAAATCAGCGAATGACATTTATCATAAACCTTTTTAGCTGCTGTCAGAAACAGGAAGTCTGAAAAGATGATTCGCAGTTTCTGAAGGAAGACATTTGTTGTAAATACTAGATCCTTTGTACTAAGAGGTTGGAGGCCACAACATCATACGAAAAAAATCAGTTGCCTTTCTCAATATGTTATGAAAAAAAAATTGAGCTTGTGGCCAAGTCTTTTGAAGAATGCCAAAAGTCAATGACAGACATCTTAAAATTCCCCAGTGTATTTATCCAATATATTTACTTAGGAGACACTATAATTTAAGTTAGCTTTGAAAATATTTTTAATATTGCCAACAGGACAATGTCAGGCAGCAAGAATAAAATAAAAAGCATCTGTTTCCCATAAACTGCTTAGAGCTGCATACCAACATAGAAGGGAAAGGCAGTGACAGCCATTCTGCACAGGAGGGAATTCCACCCACATTGCATTATGTGAGACAGTTCATCTTCTCACCTATTAAAAAAATGTAACTTTCTTGACATTAAATTTAAAGATGCGCAAGATTTTATCAGTTTCCATTAACTTTTTTCCCTGCACTTTTTCATGTGTGTAACACATATACACATATGTATAATAAAAATACATTCTATTTGTGAATACAATTTAATAAAGATTTTAATTATTTTAGAGTCAAAGAATAAACAATTTCAACAGCAGCTTATAGCACGGCAGCAGCTTTTCATTAAATGCAGGTGCAGCGCCTAAAATTCGGAACCCTCGGGACCGAGGCCGTTATGGATTCCGGGCTTTTCCGAACTTTTGACTTGCTTTCTGACGTCACGAATCCAGAAACACCCGAGTCCAGGTTCGGGTATTTCCGGATTTAGGAACGTCAGGAAGGGTGGGGTGGGGGGAACCGCTGCATCTGTATGAGGAGCTCGGTTTAGTTCTTGTTCTTTTTGCTTCCCATGATGCTGCTTCTTTATTATATTTTTGTACAGCCGCATCCAAACCTTGCAGATGGAGCTGACAGCCGTTCAGTTGCTACGACAACAGCTTGAGAAAAGCATTCAAACCAATCGAGATCTGCAGAAGAAATTGGAACAACAACTCCATAATGTGATACAATCTACTATTTCTATCCCACCTTTTCTTTTTGCAGCCTGGATTTGCCCCGCTCACCTCACCGCCACTGCCCTTACCTCGGGGCCTCCTCGCCAGCCTGCCCGACACGAACAGCTCTTGGCAGGGCCCCGCTGAGGAGGTCGTTGGGTGGGCCGGGGCCCGCTGAGGAGCTGTTCATGTCAGGCGGGGCCTTGCCGAGTCGGTCATCGGGTGGGCCAAAGAGGAGGCCCCGAGGTAAGGGCAGCGGCAGTGAGGTGAGTGGGGCGAGGCCCCAAGGTAAGGGCAGAGGCGGGGCTCCGAGGTCAGCACAGTCGCAGGGTCCGGATGCCGGACGACCCTGCCACTGATCGTCCTGGAGTCCGGATTCTGTATATTATTGACTGTAGCCATTTAGAACAAAGTCCTTTCAATTCTGGAATTTAGGCTTGATTCCAGGCCAGAAGGACTTAATGAAATTCTCCACTTGCTGCTGACTCCAAGCATTATAACAGAAATGGGTTTGAACAGTTGCATCCCTCTTTTTCAGGATGAAAATGCACAGCATAAATCAATATTCCTCTCTCTCCTCCCCCACCCACCCCCCCAACCCCATTACAATCACCAACAGTGACATTCTCACCTTCAAAAGCACACAATTAACCACTAAACAAAACAAAATGATTGGGGCATGGGGTTAAAAACACCACATAATCTATTTTTTTTATTCTGCTTGCAGAGCAAGCTTAAAGATGATAGAGGTGACAGTGGTTCAGTGTTGTACAAATCATAGGAACAAGAATAGACCATTCTGCCATTCAATTAGATCACGACAGATTTGATTCTCAATTCCATTTCCCCTAACACCCTTACCCAACAAAAATGAGCAATCTCAGTTTTGAATTTTTCAATTGACCTAACCTCAGCAGTTTTTTTTTGGGGGGGGGGGGGAAAGAGTTCCAGATTTGCACCACCCTTTGTGTGAAGAAGTGCTTCTTGACATCACATTGATCAGCCTATCCCTGAATTATCAGGTTGTTATGCCTCCTTGTTCTGGCCTCCACGACCAGAGGAAATAGTTTCTTTATCTGTCCTATCAAATCCTTTAATCATCTTAAAACACCTTAATTAGATCACCCCTTAATCTTCTATGCTCAAGGGAATACAATCCTAGTCTCCGCAACCTCCCCTCATAGTTTAACCCTTTTAGCCCCAGTATCATTTTGGTGAATATGCACTACACCCACTCCAAGGCCAAACATCCTTCCTGAGGTGCAGTGCTCAGAAATGACAAAGTGCTCCAGATGTGGAATCACAGATGTAGGTTCGTGCCTGCAATTCTCTCCACATGACAAATTTTCAAATCTTGACCGAGATGTTAGGAGGTTTGGGATGATAAGTAAAATGCAGGCATTTCCCCTCTGGAAAATGGGAAAATAGCATCTGAGGCACCTGGATAACTTTCATCAGCTTAAGCAACGAGTCATCAAGACACGAGAGCAGGTTGCAAACCACTTTCTCAGCTGGAGAAGTGTCTAGAATTAAAAATAAAATAATGCTCTCCTGTCTGGAAGGATAGAAATGGAAAATAATTTTAAAATCTACTTTGTTAACAATGACAATTTTTCTTTCTTTAACAAATCAAGACTGGTGGGAGGTATGTACATTGACTTATCTGCAGCATTTGCATCTTATCCTCCAAAATTACCGCCAAGGCTCACTGCTCTCCAGTAATTAAATCAGAATAAATCACGTGCCCAATTAGTTTAGTGTGGTAATTATCACTTTACAACTGCAACCAATTTAGAATTCAAAATTATTAACTCAAAATAACTTTTTTTTGTACACAATCTATACAAATTAAAACGCTAAAGAAATTTAAAGAATTGCCCCCATTTTTAAATAATTTCTATGTACATGGATATGAGTAGACCATACAGGAAAAAAAGAATTAGAACAAAATATGCCGCTATATAACAATACATGAACTCTAACTGCACTGGAAACAGCGATAGCTGTATTTAAGGAGACACTTAGTTATCAACTTTTAAGGGATTCCAGTAGTAAAACACTCATTTAAACTGGTATTTGTGATAATCTTGGCAGCAAAATTACAAAATCACAGGGCACTTGATTAGTACATTGCCATCTTTATTATTGCAAACATGCTAACTAAACCAGCATCGGGGGCCTTACACATCAATGTCTGTTAACAGGAACTCTTCCTTCAACCCAAGAAACTTCCCAAACAAAGTGTTCTTTCGATCAATGTAGAAAAATACTTGTCTCGTGTTATTTCACTATTTATTTTAAAATGATGTACAATTTCATTAATTATCTTTTAATTATTAGATAAGTAAAGGTACCCATTATTGTTTATCCCTTCTCAGTGAATTTAAAACATCCCCATGTTTAGGCATAGTGCTGCAATGAAAGCTGCTTCCAGTTATTTAATGGCAGACAACCAACATTTTTTGTGGAATGAAAGATGGCCATGATATCTAGCTTCTTTGTTTGGAGCAAAAAGAAACACACGCAAAAGCCAACATGATATTTTACAGCAAACTAGCAATTTACAAAACATTTTTCTAAGCTACAACATTGTAACTTCATGTTATAGCTCTATGGCTAATCTTGAAAATCAGTATGCGCACCTTTAGGCATAGTACAGATGCATAGTTTGTATCCAAGATCTTAGGCATACAACCGTGGGAATAATGAGATTGTGAAAATGGATGACATCATCAGACATGTTTGACAATAACCTTTTTCAAAATAAGAAAAAAATCAACTCCCCCATATTTCATGAAGTGCTCCACGTTCCTGGTATGAAGTTCATTTTATACCCTTGTGACACATTGCCACTGAACATGGTGCATAGTCTCCACCAGATGATTTAAAAAGCTCTAAAATGCTGAATTCAGATAATGGGCTTTGATGTTAAATCCTTTTTGTATATTTTTAATTTAAAAGTAAAACATTCTTTGTATTGAATAGTTCATTCCATGAAATGCAGCAGCAGGCCTCAGTCAAGGCCTAGGAACTGAAGCTGAGGCAGGCCCAGCTGTTGATCTGGGCAGAAGCACCTGTACTGAGAGTAGCGAGGCCTGCTTATGAGGGCGACAGAAAATAGGGAGACCACGGTCTGACCAAGGGTTTTTTCCCCCCTTGTAATGACCAATTTATTCTCAAAATCGGTATTGTATGATTTCCAAGGTATGGCAAAAATACTGCATCACTAAACAGACATCAGTCCAATATTATACTTGTCAAGATTCCTACTTTAATTAGAGGTGGAGTTCATTCAGTTTCCAGCGATGATGCTTCTTTTTATGTGCAAGATACAATTTTCTTTTCAAAAACTAGATCACCTCCCAACAGATTTAAGAGATCAATAATATATTTGCACTAAATTGCAAAGTAATTGTCATTGCAAATTTCCTTTGTGAATGTAAAAATTACCTCAAAAGCAGCAATCATACATAAAGCAAAGCACACGCTTCAATAATGTGCTTTATATTCACAATGCCACCTGCCTTTCACGAAGAAGTAGTAACTGTAGTTTATTGGGTTAACTTGATGAAAACGGCACTTTTTCAACATTTCATTATAATTGATATTAGTGAAGTTTTGTAAAGGAAACTGGTACCATAAAGAAGTGACTCGACTACATGAGAAATTAGACTCGTACCTCAAAGCCTTAAAAGTTCCAGTAAGGGCAAAACATCACAACTAATGAAAATAGCATATGTTTTTCTACAATACTAATGTTCAAATCCATTGTAAACATAACTTTTGAGTTTTTGTTGGCGCCTAGCTATCTAAAAAAAACTGACTATCTTGAATGTTTGTGACTTTTTAATCAAGTTGATTAATTTCTCCCTGCTAATCATATGCCTTGTAACACTGCATGGTTCCCACTGACCAATCAGATCCAAGATCTACAACAAAGAAATTGACCATGTGGGCACTTGCTCCTAAGTTCACTGCGGACACAGCCCCTTTGCTTTTGGACGCAGCCCTGTTCTTCCTGGTTTCTTGCCAAGTGTTCCCACTTGTCATACCATGGCCTCTCTATTCTCTCCCAACTTCAGCAGCAAGCCTCCCCAGTCTCCATTTAAAGCAAAGTGGTTGACAAATCTAGCAATAGAAATACCACACCACTTATTCAACAAACCTGTGAAAATAGCATGGTTACATCAGAACTAAAATTCGAGAATATTAATACTTTTACTTTTTTTTCCATAATGAACTGTAACCTCACCTAGAAAACAATGGTACTTACAGATAAACATTTAATGTTTGCTCTTTCCATGCTTTCTTAGCCAAAGCCCTAGAAAAATCTGTTCTGTGAACTTTCCATAGATTTCAGTATTTTCAACTAATTGATGGTGATTTACATTGGTGGTACTGCAAGTGCAAAGGATCTTCGCTTTCCACTGACACTAAAGTTATTGGGCCTGAATTTGCTGTCGGAGGCTTCTCGCAGATGTATGTCTCCGACTGCAATAAATTTACGCAGCTACCTGATGACCCTAGATCCATGGAGACTCGCGATCCTGGGTCTCTATATGTGGGCCGGCTCAACCAATCAGAAAGGGCATTCCCATTATGCTTATGGGGATTCCATTCACGTACGTAATCCCCATAAGCTGAATAGGAATCACCCAAAGATTCTTGACAGATCGCAAGTTCTGGGTTTTCACACATGCGCAAATCTGGAATTTGCAAGGCACTTACGGCCAAGTACGTGTACATGGTCACAGGCCCCGGAAAATCCGGGCCATTGTGTCAATTTGGAGGCAGGACTCAACCTAACTCCAAAGTGAATTGGAATGAAATTTCTCGAGGATGCTTTCGTTCCACTTCACTTCAGATCACATTGGAACCTAAGTGGATTACAGTTCGCAACGTTAGCATTGGTGATGATACACCCCATAGGGAGCTTTCAACCGCCATAATGTGCTTCGATTACTTGGTCAAGACACAGCAAAACTCATTTCTATACTTTGGCCGAGCCTGGATGCCAACTAATGCTGCTTTTTAAATTTGAGTTTAAGCATGCAAGACTAGCACTCAGCAAATACAGGTTCCAGACTGCAGCAACTGCGGTACTGTGCCAGCTTTTAAACATAACATAAGAAATAGGAGCAGGAGTACGCCCTATGGCCCATCAAGCCTGCTCTGCCATTCAATATCATGGCTAATCATCGACCTCAACTCCACTTTCCCGCCAAATCTCCATATCCCTTAATTCTCCATGACTCCAAAAATCTATATCTCAGCCTTGAATATATTCAGAGACTCAGCATCCACAGCCCTCTGGGACAGAGAATTCCAAAGATTCACAACCCTTTGAGTGAAGAAATTCCTCATCTCTGTTTTAAATGGTTGTCGTCTTATCCTGAGATTGTGGCCCCTAGTTCTAGATATTCCAGCCAGGAGAAACTACCTCTCAGCATCTACCCTGTCAATCCCCTACAGAATCTCATATGTTTCAATGAGATCATCTCTCATTTTTCTCAACTCCAGAGAGTATATGCCCATTCTATACAATCTATCATCATAAGACAGCCTTCTCATCCCAGGAATCAATCTGGTGAACCTCCGTTGTACCGCCTCCAAGGCAAGAGATAAGGAGACCAAAACTGTGCCTTGGCCTCACCAAGGCCTTGTACAATTGCAGCAAGACTTCCTTACTCTTATACTCCAACCCCCTTGCACTAAAGGACAACATGCCATTTGCATTCCTTATTGCTTGCTGCACCTGCATGCTCGCTTTCTGTGTTTCTTGCACAAGGACATCCAAGTCTCTCAACACCAACATTTAAAAGTTTCTCACCATTTAAAAAATATTCTGCTTTTCTATTCTTTCTACCAAAGTGAATGACCTCACATTTCCCTACATTATACTCATCTGCCACCCCACTGCCCACTTTATCTGTCTATATCCCTTTGTAGTCACTTTGTGTTCTCTTCACAGCTTACTGTCCCATCTAGCTTTGTATCGTCAGCAAACTTGGATACATTACACTTGGTCCTTTCATCTAGATCATTAATATAGATTGTAAATAGCTGAGTAAAGCAAAATATTTAGAACTGGTTGGTTCAGGATCTGACCTTGCTTGCAAACTTCTCCAAACATATTTCTAAAATGTAATCAAATGAACTAAAATCCAAATTAATTCTAGTTTTAAGCTTGTTTATTTAAAAAAAATCAGTTTTACCGTGGTTGAATATTAACAGCATTTTCTGTTTTTACTTCAGATTTCCAACATCCACAGTATTTTGCTTTTGTAACTGCTCCACACAGACACACACAGGACATTTTCGGAACAGGAAAAGGCGATTTACCCAAACGTCTATTCTTTTTAATTGATATCAATCCCATTTTTTCACCATTTCCCTCGATCCTCACTTCCTCCACAAGCACACTTCATTGTCTCGTCAACCCATTTATTTATTATTCGATTAAATGGCCTTCCCTAGTACCTTATTCTGTAGTAATCTCCATGTGAAATCACTCTGAATTCCTGATCGCCTTATAATTTCTTAATTTTTTAAACTGGTGCACAGCACTTCAAGTGTGGTCTGACCAGGATGCTATATAAGTTTAATATAACTTCACTACTTTTAAATTCTAAGTTCCTAGAAATAAATCCCAGTGCTTTGTTAGCATTTTAAATTGCTTTACTGATCTGCGATGCTGCTTTTAATGATTTGTTCACCCGTATCCTTAGATCCCTTTGCTCTTCTACCCCATTCAGTTTCTTATTTTGAGGTGTAGGTGATGATTCTGTTTCCTACCAAAGTGCATCACCTCACATTTGTCCATGTTAAAAGTTCATTTGCCACTTAACTGCCCAGTCTGCAAGTTTTCGAATGGCTTCTTGTATTATGTTACATTCTTCCTCAGTGTTTGCTATACCTCCCAGTTTGCAAATTTTGATATTGAATTACTTATTCCGAAGTCCAAAACATTAATGTAAATTATGAATAACCGTGACCCCAGCACTGATCCTTGTGGACCATCACTTTCTACCTGCTTCAAATTGAAAAACAACCCTTCACCCCTACTCTCTGCTTTCTATTTTTTTAGCAATTTGCTATCCATTCAGCTATTTGTCTCCTGACTCCACATGCCCTAACCTTTGTCACCTTATTAAAGGCCGTTGGACAATCCAACTATGTGGCATCTACTACATTACCCTGGTCTACTCTTTTCGTTTTCTCTTCAAAGAATTCTATCAGGTTAGTTAAGCATGACTTAGCCTTTTGGAATCCATGTTATGTAGTGCAGAGGGACCTGGGGGTCCTTGTGCATGAATCCCAAAAAGTTTGTTTGCAGGTGCAGCAGGTAATCAGGAAGGCGAATGGAATGTTGGCCTTCATTGCGAGAGGGATGGAGTACAAAAGCAGGGAGGTCCCTGCTGCAACTGTATAGGGTATTGGTGAGGCCGCACCTGGAGTACTGCGTGCAGTTTTGGTCACCTTACTTAAGGAAGGATATACTAGCTTTGGAGGGGGTACAAAGACGATTCACTAGGCTAATTCCGGAGATGAGGGGGGTTACCTTATGATGATAGATTGAGTAGACTGGGTCTTTACTCGTTGGAGTTCAGAAGGATGAGGGGTGATCTTGTAGAAACATTTAAAATAATGAAAGGAATAGCAAGATAGAGGCAGAGAGGTTGTTTCCACTGGTCGGGGATACTAGAACTAGGGGCACAGCCTCAAAATATGGGGGAGCCAATTTAAAACCGAGTTGAGAAGGAATTTCTTCTCCCAGAGGGTTGTGAATCTGTGGAATTCTCTGCCCAAGGAAGCAGTTGAGGCTAGCTCATTGAATGTGTTCAAGTCACAGATCGATAGATTTTTAACCAATAAGGGAATTAAGGGTTACGGGGAGCGGGCAGGTAAGTGGAGCTGAGTCCACGGCCAAATCAGCCATGATCTTGTTGAATGGCGGAGCAGGCTCGAGGGGCTAGATGGCCTGCTCCTGTTCCTAATTCTTATGTTATGTTCTTATTTATTATATTTTTTGTCTCTACATGATCTCCTGCCACTTATTTTAGTATAGATTACAGTATCTTTCCCTATCATTGACATTAAGCTGACTGATCTATTAGTTCACAGGTTTTCTTTATCTTCCTTTTTGTATATAGGAACATTAGCTGTCCGCCAGCTCTCTTCTATGGAAAAAAAAATATATATAGAAAAAAAAAACTAGTGCCTCTGTAGTTTCCTTGAGAATGCATGGGTGCATACCATCCGGTACCTGGGGTTTTATCTTTTAGTTTTGCTAGTTTGTCAATTATTTTTTTCCCTTTCTATCCAAACTGTATTAATATTCTTTTTAAGCTCATCCTCGTGTAAAGTATCTATTTCGTTATCTTTTTAGTAAAAACAGAGGCAAAGTAGTTATTCAATACTTCTGTCATTTCTCTGTCACTGCCTGTGAATTTATCTTGTTCATCCTTTAGTGGCCCTATCCCTACTTTAATTTTCCTTTTGTTATTTAGGTGTTGATGGAACATTTTATTATTTCTTTTTATATTCCTTGACATGTTGATTTTGTAATTACTCTTTGCCTTCCTGATGTTTTTTTTTTAAAACTTCTCTCCCAAGTTCGCCATATTTCATTTTCTCCTTCTCTTCTCCTTTAGTATCTTGTATGTCTTTTTATTTAGATTCAATTTTTCCTTCAGTTCTTTATTCATCCATAGTGCCCCATAATTAGCTTGCTTGCTTGCTTTTGGTTTTGAGCCGCTTTCTTGAATCACTGCAGTCCATGTAGTGAAGTTGCTCCCACAGTGCTGTTAGGAAGGGAGTTAACCCAGGATGATGAAGGAATGGCAATATGTTTCCAATTCAGGATGATGTGCGACTTGGAGGGAAACATAGCAGTGGTGGTGTTCCCATGCACCTGCTGCCCTTGTCCTTCTAGGTAGTAGAGGTCACGGGTTTGGGAGATGCTGCCGTGCATCATGGAGACAGTACACACTGCATCTACGTTGCGTCGGTAGTGGAGGGAGTGAATGTTTAAGGTGGTGGATGGAGTGCTGATCAAACAGACTGCTTTGATCTGGATGATGTCGAGCTTCTTGAATGTTATTGAAGCTGCACTCATCCAGGCAAGTGGCGAGTATTACATTACACTACACTCCTGACTTGTAGGTGGTGAATAAGCTTTGGGGAGTCAGGAGTTGAGTCACTTGCCACAGAAAACCCAGACTCTGATTTGCTATTGTAGCCAGTGTTTGAGAGATTGGTCCAGTTAAGTTTCTGATCAATGGTGATCTCCAGGATATTGATGGTGGGGGATTCGACGATGGTTATGCCACTGAATGTCAAGGAGATGTGGTTAGACTCTACTGTTGGATATGGTAATTGCTTGGCACTTGCATGTTGTGAATGTTACTTGTCACTTATCAGCCCAAGCCTGGATGATGTCCAGGTCTTACTGCATGCGAGCAAGGACTGCTTCATTATCTGAGTAATTGCGAATGGAACTGAACATTGTACAATCATCAGTGAATATCCCCACTTCTGCCCTTATGATAAAGGGAAGGTCGTTGATGAATCAGCTGAAGATGGTTGGGCCTAGAACACTGCCCTGAGGAACTCCGGCAGCGATTTTTTGGAGCCGAGATGATTGACCTCCAACCACCACAACCATCTTCCTTTGTGCTCGGTGTGACTCCAGCCAGTGGAGAGTTCCCCCCCCCCCCCCCCCACCATCCCGATTCCCATTGACTTCAATTTCACTAGGGCTCCTTGGTGCCATACTCGGTCAAATGCTGCCTCCGTGTCAAGGACAGCTACTCTCACCTTACCTCTGGAATTCAGCTCTTTTGTCCACATTTGGATCAAGGCTGTAATGTCAGGAGTCAGGTGTTCCTGGCGGAACCCAAATTGAGCATTTGTGAGCACGTTATTGGTGAGCAAGTGCTGCTTGACTACACAGAGTGGATTTTTTGGAGAGGACATACCGTAGCAATTTTCCACTTTATCGGGTAGATGCCAGTGTTGTGGCTACACTGGAACAGCTTGGCTAAAGGCTCGGCTAATTCTGGGGCACAAGTCTTCAGCACTATAGCCGGGATGTTGTCAGAGCCCATAGACTTTGCTGTATCCAGTGTGCTAAACCTTTTCTTGATATCACATGGAGTGAATCAAATTGGCTAAAGATTGGCATCTGTAATGGTGGGATCTCAGGAAGAGGTCGGGATGGATCATCCACTCTGTTCTGGCTGAACAGGTTGTGAACGCTTCAGCCTTGTATTCAACACCCTGATCCAAGTGACATAAATAACTAGAGGGTCCCAAGACCCATCCCTAAAGTACCTTGTTCATAACATGTGCCTGCCCTATTCAAAAATTTCCATTCATGGATACCTAGATATTCAAGTCAATTTTCTATTTGACAATATTTTTCACTCACTTTCTGATCTGAAAAGTTGTCAAAAACTTTTGAAAATTTTAATATTCAATGTTCACTTCCTTCCCATGACAGTCATATTGTTGAAATCTCCTGCGAGTTAATTAAACATGACCTCTCCTATCTGAATCTTTGATAATGATCCTTTATCGAGCTGTGCTTTTCCAGGTTTCTCCTACAAGTGATGTTAAATTGACAAGTCTACAGTTTATATGCATGTCTCAATCTTTTAAAAACAAAATTAAGTTATGCTTCCACTCCTCGTGAATCTTTCCGAAATGCAGTCATTTTCAAAATATCAGTTGAATTCTACGAATTTATATTGTACTTCATTTAAAACTCAGGAATATAGAACTCAACTTTTCCCAAAGCATTTTTTTGGGGAGTACTTGAAGAGTTACGCCTGATTTTTTGGGACCCAAGTACACCAAAAAAAAAAGTTCCAAGTTTCCTCGTTGGATTTCTTCATTTTGGCGTGGCCTAACCTGACCTTTAGTTTTGGGGGTGGAGCCTTGATCTGCGCCAAAAAGATCGGGCTGCCTTGGTAACCAGGGTCACAATGCGAGCTTTGGTCACAATGTACAGCCAGCTCCCAACACATTAAAAGAATTGAAAAACACATAGCTGCAACTTACCTCCAACTCCGCCTGAAGGACTTGCTGGTCCGGTCCCATTCTCAGTCTGCAGTCTCCCGGTCTGGTCCACAGGAAACTCTCTCTCTGTGAACCGGGGACCGAGAATGGGACTGGACTACGTGTGTGAACCAAGGACTGAGAATGGGACCGGACAGCCTTCGGGTGGGGTTAGAGGTAAGTTGCTGCTATGTGTTTTTGAATTCTTTCACTGTGTCTGAGCATCTGCTGCACTGCTTTCCTTACCTGCGCTGATTTCTCAAGACCCTTTAAATCTAAATCACAACAGAATTTTAAAATAATGAGCAATAAAAACTAATTACTAACCTTTTTCTTGCAGAGCTACTCACCTATCGTTGATTCTCGTGGGCGCTTTTTTACATACTTACCTATAGGTCACCGCTGAGCCACATATCGCACCAGGGCGATCTGAGGACGGTGCTTCAAAACCGCCAGCGTAACTCAGCTGGGCAATTTCTCGCCGACCTGGTTATCACCCACAATGGCCAATACCACCCAGAAACCAGGCGGTAAGCCAATGCAATTGCTAGCCCATTATTTCTTAAATTTAATTTAAAAATAAACTTCCCTGGCCCAATTTTGCTTCAAATACTGCACACTTACATTATCATTCTGCAGTACTCAATGTCTTCTACAATTCTGCATATGCAATCTGGAACATCTTGATGTAAAATGGAAATGCACATGGAGTTCCTAATTGCAGTAGCATAAACAAGAGTGTATTGTACTAGAGTTCCAATACAATTTGCTGTAGGATACTGACTTATGCCTGCACTTCGCCACATCAAGAGTACTCAATCTCAACAGTGTTAACATGGGGCACTATGTGCATTTCTATACAGGGAGGGGAAAAATAAAAATCAGACAGCCACTCACCCAGGACTGCTCTAGCACTCTCCATGTGGCTACTATACATTAGTATTAATACAGACTCAAGCAGAGGTCTCCAAGTTCACCTTCTCAGCTGTGGAAAGTGTACGATGCAGAGAGACTGAAATAAAGAACTTGCATTTATATATTGCAATTCTCATCCTCAGAATGTTTTAAGACTCTTCACAGCCAATTATTTTTGAAATGTAATCAGTCGTTTGTCAGCAGCTAATTTGCATACAGCATCGTCCCACAGACCGCAATGAAATGAATGACTGGTTAATCCGTTTTGCTGTCGCTGGACAATTGTTGGCCAGGCCACCAGGAAAACTCCCTATGCTTCTTCAAAAAGATCCATAGGATTTTTTTATGCCCACTTCGACAGGCAGTTGGGGCCTTGGTTTAAAGATTAATTCATAAAAAAAAACACCTCCAACAATGAAACACCCTCAGTGCTGCACTGGAAAGTCTGTGTAAATTATGAGCTCTTACTGGAGAGGAGCTTAAATCTACAACCTTCTGACTCAAGGCAAGTGTGATGCATATAATTCTACAGCACAGAAACAGGCCATTAGGTCCAAATCAAATAAGTAAACTAGTTTGCACACTTCACAAAAACAATTGTAGAACTGTTGTGCTGAATAAAATGACATAGTACTTGCATATCTGCTTGAGCTCTGCCTTGGAAGTTTTATGTTCTGTATATTGCAAATCCAATGATAGTTACTCTGTTGCCCAATGATATCATCACATAATCAACTCCAGGCATCCTACTTAAACTTCAAATAATCCTGCATCAAAATGGTTTCAAAACAGATTTTTCCAGCCTCCACAAGAATCCAATCCTCAAACCTTAAATCGGAAAAACATAACATAAATCATTTCATCTAACACTATACAGCAGCTAGAGCCACTTCCTTTTCCATAATGCTTTGAGTTTGCAAATGTGGTTACATTCCATTTTCTACTACAACTTTAAGATAGACTAGATTGTCAGATGAAAAACTACCGACTAGCTAAAAAGAACAGAGCGCTAAAAAGAACAGAGACTATTCCTTTCTTTCTCTTGCAATCCCATCCCCAATCCCAAATCCCACAGTTTAAAAGATTGAATTGGGATACTTATTTTAACTATGTATTTTTATAACCTGTAGAAGCCTAGCAATCTGCAGGCAGGGTTTTCTTATATTTTGACGCAGTACGAGAAGGCATACATTGACCTACATTAAGTTTAAAGCAAGAACTTTTTAGATGATCTCCTGGGTTTAATTTCTTCAGTCATAATATACAACTATTCATATATCCTGAGATAGTATGACTTTTTAGGTGTTGATTTTATTTGTAAATCGGCTAAATTAGAAAAGGATTTTGGACTCTAGGGGATTCAAGGGATATGGAGATTGGGCGGGAAAGTGGAGCAGCCATGATTTTATGAGGTCGAAGAGCAGCCATGATTTTATGGAATGGTGGAGCAGGCTCGAAGGACCGGATGGCATACTCCTGCTCCTAATTCTTATGTTCTTAAACCAATTTCCCGGTTTTCAGCCACTTGTTTTGATAGTATTTCATTCATGGAAATTTGTTTCTGGAAAAGTTTTCATTGCATAACAAACTTCTACCGTAACCAAATGATGATAATCTAACACATTTATTTTTTCCATTCACTCTGCTAGGTGCTAATAATTAAGAGTGAACATTTATTGTATCGAGGCACTGGAGAAGGTACAAAAAAGATTTACTGGAATTATACCAGAACAGAGAGGCTATACCCATCAGGAAAGATTGAACAGGCTGGGGCTCTTTTCTCTTAGAAGAGAGAAGGCTGAAGGATGACCTGATAGAGGTCTTCAAGATTATGAAAGGGTGTGACAGAGTAGAGGTAGAAAAGATGTTTCCATTTGTGGGCGAGACCAGAACTAGAGGCCATAAATATATGATGGTCACTAATAAATCTGAGAAAGAATTCAAGAGAAACTTCGTTACCCAGAGTGGTTAGAATGTGGAATTCGCTACCACAGGGACTAGTAGAGGCGAAGAGCATAGATGCATTCAAGGGGAAGCTAGATAAGCACATGAGGGGGTAAGAAATAGGAGGATAGGTCAATGGGGTTAGATGAAGTGGGCTGGGACGAGGCTCGTGTGGACCATAAACACCGGCATGGACCTGCTAGGCCAAGTGGACTGTTTCTGTGCTGCAAGTACTTTATATTGTTTGATTATAGACTGATCAAGACCCATAACAGCCAATACAAATTTCAAACGTGATCCTTTCTTGTTTCTTTTGAGTAAAGCTGGATTCAGTTTTAAACTCTTGGGAACGGAGTATGACTGAAGAAAGAATGACGTTCTCACTACAACGGCTATGATCTCTGAGGTTTTGCAAGTGTCACATTGAAATGAAGCTACTCACTCCAACAAAACAATGGCAATCAAAATCAATTTGCTGAAAAAAAAATTCCCATTTACTGCTATATATTGTCCACATGGCACAGTATTAATCATGGATTGCATAGTACTACATCTCATTTTAATGCAACAGTACTTGTACTGCATCTTAACTGACAGGTATTTGGTGTGGGCCACAGCAACAGTAAACAGCAGCATTTGATTACTTTGGGCAATGGGATTTTATCTCGTTGGCATCTTCCACAATATTAAGAAAATGCAAATTTGCTTTTCAGAACAATCATATTACTTGATGGTACCAATGATGAACCTTCAATTTATCATTCTAACACTGAAGCTACTGAGGCTAGGGCTTAGAAATTGGGTACCGTCCTGTAACCCTTGCGAGGCAGGACTTGCCGTCTCTGGCACAGAAGTGCCCGCCCCGCGACCAAAATTGGGGTTACTGCCTCGGAGACGCGGCCGCAAGGCACTACTGTATTCATGCCTCGCTAACTCACGCGTAATTTTATGAGAGCTGGTACCCCCTCTACTGCCCGAGCGAAAACACATTCCCGCCTCCATTTTGGCCCCTAGTAGTGTTATAATGTTAGGGTGTACTTATATATTTAGCAAGGTGAGGTCTAAATTAGACCTGTTAAAGAACATGGTAGAAATTATTATTTTCCATAAAATCTGAAGTGCAACTACAGCAGTCTAAGAAGCTGTAACATAATAGGAGCAGGAGTAGGCCATTCGGGTCTGCTCCGCAATTCAATCAAGATCATGGCTGATCTTCTAACTCAACTCCACTTTCCTGCACTATCCCCATATCCCTTGGTTCCCTAAAGCTAAAGGGTATCTCTGAAGCTTGACCATATTCTAAATGAACAAAAACATCTCTTGCATGTTGCTTCAAGACATGTAATTTTATAAAAGTTAAAAAAAATATATTTTCTGCCTTCCTTTTTCTGTACTCCCTGTGTCACCATATTCCACTAAGAGGATTAGCAAGCACGTTGTTCACAGTATCTCAAGCCACTTCTGTTACTCATGCGCCTTCCTGTGACTTCCATTTGGCACCTGTTGTTGGCATTGCTGTGTTGGGGAATTTACCAGATAAAGAATCCTTAACCTATTCTTGGCACAACCTCTGGTGATATTACTTGTTGTAACAAGTGCAACAAGTCGTCTTAACTTCACTGTAAATGCAGTTAAAACGGCAAGCAAACAAAACACAGATTTTCAGTACTATTTTAAAATGTATACTTTTCTCATTCATTTTTAATGAACAAAAGCTGGTTGCAAAGATTTATGATTGTACAGATCCTTAATTAGTTAAGTCTATTGTCTTGATGTTCTTCACTTGGGACTTATGATTATAGAACAAAATTACTTACAAGAAAAAAATGGTACCACTTATTCATTGCTTTTAATTTTAAATAGGTTTTTCCATTCAGCACTTTCAGTAAATTGATCAAAGTATTAAAGCCACAAGGAACTTGGGAGCCAAGAAAACACAGTTCTACATAGTGATGATTAAAATGATCCTATACTTCCGCACTTCAAATCAGATTGGCATTTCCAGTGGGAATGCCATCTTTGATGGTTTTTTTAAAAAGTTCAAGCCTACATGGACAGTAAAATTAATTTCATATACTGCAGCAAAAAACAACCGGAAAATAGAAGTGGCTGACTTGTGATTCATCGGCTGAGACTACTGCTGTCACTGTAGATATGAGATGGAAGTTAATAACGAATTGGAATTACCTGATTGAAATGCAGAGGTTGTTCCTCAGCTTCTTTCTGATCTTCTAATTGATCTTCCTCTTCACTATCTGGTGGCTCATCCTTCACCTGCATTGCATCCTGCTCAAGATTTTTATTTGCTGCTTCACTTCCTCCAGTATTAATACTGCTGCTACTTGGAGATGCCTGATCCTCCTGCATGTCCTGTTGCTCGCACAACTCTTCTTCAGTCTCCTCGGGGTGACTTGGAGGCTGCCGAGGTGATTCACTTGACTTGGAAAGCATCTGTGACAAACATTCACATGCATAAACAAACAAATTTACACACTTAATTGGATCTACACAGACAACACCAGAGAGTTTATGTTAAATGAATAGAAAGCACAAGTTTTTAAGTTCGTAACTTTTGACAATGTGAACAGAAATTTATCCTAAAATTAGAAACATGGAATGATACAACACAGAAGGAGGTTATTCGGCCCATTGTGCTTCTGCTGGCTCTTTGATAGAGCTATTCAAGTACTCCCTCATCCCTGGTACCATTCTAGTAAATCTCTTCTGCACCCTCTCCTAGGCCTTGACATCCTTCCTAAAGTGTGGTGCCCAGAATTGAACACAATACTCCAACTTATGCCTAATCAGTGTTTTATAAAAGTTTAGCATAACTTCCTTACTTTTGTACTCTATTCCTCTATTAATAAAGCCAAGTACCCCATATCCCTTTTCTTTTAAACAGCCTTCTCAACATGTCCTACCAACTTTAAAGATTTGTGTACATACACCCCCAGGTCTCTGTTCCTGCACCCCCTTTAAAATGGTACCATTTAGTTCATATTGCCTCACCAAAATTGTTAAATAAAATGATTTTCCTCCAATTAAACAACATTAGTGTTTACAATTCAAATTATACATATGTAATTTGGACTGCAAGAACACAAGAGGATGTAGGGTGACAGAAATGTTACCAAGGAAATGTTAATAAAAGGGTTCATAGGACTAAAAGTTGATGGTCACCATGCTCAGATGGGTATTAAAAGCAAAGTGGCAGCATGGACAGAGGGATGGCTGAAGGATAGAAAGCAGGCCGTGGAAGCTAATGGGCATTTATCACATTGACAAATGTAGCTAGCCATATATTTGGATCTCCAGACACTTTGATGATTTGGACATGGGCAGAAAGGAAATCATTATAATTCGCTGAGGACACCAAATTAGAGCATGGCTAAATATGAAGACTGTATTCATTGGAGCAGAGAAGATTAAGAGGAACCAAACAGAAGTGTTCACAATTATGATTTTTTTTGATAATTTATACTAAAAAGACTTGGATTTATATAGTGCCTTTCAAGACCACCAGATGTCTCAAAGCGCTTTACAGCCATTGAAGTACTTTTGGAGTGTAGTCACTGTTGTAATGTAGGAAACGCGGTAGCCGATTGTGCACAAAAGCAAGCTCCCACAAACAGCAATGGGATAACGACGATAATCTGTTTATTTTTTGTTATGTTGATTGAGTGATAAATATTGAGTGATAAATATTAGCCAGGACACTGGGGATAACTCCCCTGCTCTTATTCAAAATAGTGCCATGGAATCTTTTACGTCCACTTGAGAGAGCAGACAGGACCTTGGTTTAACGTCTCATCCGAAAGACGGCATTTCTGACAGTGCAGCTGGAGTGTCAGCCTAGATTTTTTGAGCTCAGGTCCCTGGAGTGGGACTTGAACCTACAACCTTCTGGCTCAAAGGCGACAGTGCTACCCCACTGAGCCACAGCAGGCACTAGTCAAATTGGTAATGAGGCGGACATAAATTTAGGATTAATCTTAAAAGTATAAAAGTGGACATGAGAAGTTTATTTTAATGCAAAGTGTTATTAATATTGAACATGCTTTCCACAAAGTGACTATTGAAGCTGAGTCAGTCGCGAGATTTAATAGGGAATTAAGATAAAAGAAAAAATCTGAAAGGTATGGAGAAAGAGCAGGGGAAAGTGATTAGAGGCGACAGCACGAGAGTGGAGCTAGCACCAGCAAAATGGACTAAAAACCTTCTTCTGTGCTGAACTTTCTATGATTCTATGATATTTTGCATGTCATTCATTGCCTTTATATTAGGCATTTTCTGACCCATTTTGTTTCTTTCTACAACTTTCACTTCAGTATTTAACAGGATCCTCTTTAACTTTTTCAAGTCAAGTCTACTATAATTGTTGTGGAACACTGCCCCTAACATCCAACTACCTATAATTAATTATCTCTGTGCATCATTTTTCTCAAATCCCAATACTTTTCAAAAGTTCCTCTCTTGTTTTATATATATCGTCAACACAATCCAGCCAGGTGGGACTGCACTCGCCTGGTTCCATTCTTATCTATCTAATCGGAGCCAGAAAATCTCCAGCAATGGCTTCTATTCCCACTCCCGCATCATTACCTCCGGTATCCCCCAAGGATCTGTCCTTGGCCCCCTCTTATTTCTCATCTATATGCTACCCCTTGGAGATATCATCCAAAAACACGGAGTCAGTTTTCACATGTACGCTGACAACACCCAGCTCTAACCCCTCCACCACTTCTCTCGACCCCTGCTTGGTATCTAAATTGTCAAGATTGCTTGTCCGACATCCAGTACTGGAAGAGCAGAGATTTTCTCCAATTAAATATTGGGAAGACCGAAGCCATTATCTTTGGTCCACAAACTGTGCTCCCTAACCACTGATTCCACCCCTCTCCCTAGCATCAATCGGAGGGTGAAGGAGACTGTTTGCAACGTTCGTGTCATCTTTGTCCCTGAAATGAGCTTCCAGCCACATATCCACGGCATAACTAAAACCGCCTTTTTCCACCTCCATAACATTGCCTGCCTCCGCCCCTGCCTCAGCTCTTCTGCTGCTGAAACCTTCATTCATGCCTTTGTTACTTCTAAACTTGACTACTCCAACTCACTCCTGGCCGGCCTCCCACATTCTACACTACGTAAACCTGAGGTAATCCAAAACTCAGCAGACCGTGTTCTAACTCGCACCAAGTCACAATCACCCATCACCCCTGTGCTTTCTGACCTACAATGGCTCCCAGTTAAACAACGCCTCGATTTCAAAATTCTCATCCTTGTATACAAATCACTCCATGGCCTTGCCCTTCCCTATCTCTGTAATCCTTTTCAGCCTCACAACCCCACAAGATGTCTGCGCTCATCAAATTCTGGCCTCATTATAATTGCTCAACGATCAGTGGCTGTGCCTTCAGCTGTATGGGCCCTAATCTCTGGAACTCCCTCCCTAAACCTCTCCGCCCTTCTTAAAATCTACATCTTTAAACAAGCTTTTGGTCATCTGCCTTAATTTCTTCTTTTGTGGCTCTGTATCAAATTTATCTGTTTTGTCTTGTAACACTGTTGTGAAGCGCCTTGGGACGTTTACTACGTTAAAGGCGCTATATAAATAAAAGTTATTATTACATATATATATATATATTTTTTTAAGTGTTTCTAAAGTATCCACCAAACTATCCAAGTGTGCCTGTTATGTGTCAGCTTGGCTCATGGGTGGCACTCACCGATTTTCAGCGGAGCAAGTGTAAATTCTAGGATTTGAACACATAATTGTGGCTGACACTGGAATGTTGTGTGGTCAGAGTTGCTATGTTTTGTGTAAGACATTAAACTAAGGCCCCATCAGCCAGTTTGGATGGGTGTAAAAGAACTCACTGCATTCTTTCAAAGAAGAGTAGGGATTTCTCCCAGTTTCTTGGCTGGCATTCTTCCCTCAAAAAACATTCTAAAACAGACAGAACGGTCATTAATCTCACTACCGTGTGTGGATCTTCATATTTTGCAAGCTGGCTGCCATGTTTGCCTAGCACAACAACAAGTACATTTCAAAAGTAATTAATTGACTGATGTGCTTTGGGACATCCTTTGTCACTCCAAAAATTGCAGAGCTATGGGTAAAGAGCAGGGGAGTGGGACTAACTGGATTGCTCTTTCAAAAAGCTGGCACAGGTATGTTGGGCAGAATGGCCTCCTTCTGGACTGTATGGGCCCAAGTTTCGGGCCGCGCCGTTTTTCGCGCCACAAAGTGCGCCTAAAAAAAACTTCCAGATTCTCCGGCTCCCTGCTGGTCCTCTGGAGCTGGACGCGGCGCAGCACGAGCAGTTGGGGGCGGAGCTAGGTCCCTGCGCTGAAAACAGTGCCGGGACCTCTGCACATGCGCGCTACCGTGGGCGCGCGCATGTGCAGTAGCTCCAGGCGCCCAAAACTGTGTGGGAGGGGCCCGAAGCACGCAGCCCCTAGCCCTGGCCAAATGGCCTCACTGGGGCTGCGTGCATAAGGCTGCCTCCCACGCCCAGCTCCAGCTTCCACCCGACCCAACTCGACTCCCGCTCCTCCACCCCCCCCCGCCCCCAGACCCGACCCGTGCTTCCCCCGCACCCGACCTGAACCGAACCGACCTCCCTCCCTCCCACCACCACCCCGACCCGACCGGCGCTCCCGGCCCCCCCCAGCCCGGACCGGACCCGACCCCGACCCGCGGTCCCGAGCCGACCCGACCCAACGCCACCTACCTGTAAATCTGGTGCTGGGGACGGGCCCTGCCCCAGCCTCCCCATCCCCCCTCCTTCTCTCTCTCCCCCCCCCCGCCCCTTCCCCAGCCTCCCCCCGCCCCTTCCCCTTCCTCCATCCTTCCCCCCGCCTCCTTCCCCTTCCTTCCCTCCCTTCCCCCCCCCTCCTCCTCTTCTCCTCCTCCTCCCCCCCCTCCCCTCCTCCTCCCTTCCCCTCCTCCTCACTGTCAGAAACGCAGACACTGACAGACAGAGAGTGAGAGACACACACAGACAGACAGAGAGATAGATACACTGACAGAGACACACTGGGTGGGGGGGGGGGGGGGGGGAGCATCCCAGCACGCTGTTGGAGGGCTCCCAGTGCTGCAGTCGGTAAGTAAAATTTTTTTAATTTATTGATTTAAAAAAAAAATGATTATTAATTTTTTTTGATTGATTTATTGATTGATGTTTTTATCATTTATTATTGATGATGGCTCTTTATTTGTAAAACTGAAGTGTTTAATGTTTGTAAACTTCCCTTTAACACCCCCCCCCCCATTCCCGACGCCTGATTTGTAACCTACGCCTGATTTTCTAAAGTGTCGACAAGGTTTTTTCGAGCATACAAAAATCTTCACTTACTCCATTCTAAGTTAGTTTGGAGTAAGTTTTCACTGCCGAAACTTTGAAAACAGGCGTAAGTGGCCGGACACGCCCCCTTTTGAAAATAAAATTCTGTTCCAAAGTGAAACTGTTCTAACTGACTAGAACTGGAGCAAACTAAATGCCGAGAATTTGAATTTCGAAGATACTCCCAAAAAATCAGGAGCAACTGAGGCCGAAACTTGGGCCCTATGTTTCTATCACCCTGAAGACATGAAAGAAACTTTATAAATGCAAGTTTTCTTATTACTGGATTGATTATTACAAGAATACATCTACATATAAATCTCATCATGCCATCCTGCATTTTCTCTTGGATCGCAGCAACATTATGGTAAACTATCCAAATATTTGCCTGAAAATTAAGATCTATAATAGAAGTGTGTAGTTTATTTGTACATTTTAAATTCTCAAGATGTGAGTGGGAAGTGCTGACAGTTTAATCTTAAATTTTTCCTCTTACCTTAAGCTGAATTTGTTGCTGGTACTGTTTCTGTTTCTCCAAAAACTGCTGGTGCTGTTGCTGCATCACCAGCTGCTGTAAGGCCTGTGGACTCTGCGGTAGAGGAGCCGACTGGGTACGACTTAATGGGCGGTGCCGAGGCAACTTGTTCACTGTTCGAAGATTGGTGGAAACTCTCTCACCTGTCACCAGTGGTGATTGAGCATGGAGTGGCACTGAGTAAGGCAAGTTACAGGAACATTACGGTTATTCTTTTACTACAATGTTTGCACATTTGAACGCTTTTCATGACCAATTCTGCAATATTCCAGGTACTGTTCCCTTTTAGCTTTAGAAACAGAATCAGTCATTTGCAGTGTATTAAAAATTGATAAGGCACGATTAAAACACAGATAATAAATCACTCTCCATTTTGTGATTTACATTTTTGTAAAAAAGTCATACTTAGGTATAAGTTGCTCCCCTAAATTCAGAGGGTATAACAGCATGGGTGAAAGTGCAAGTTAACAAGCAGTTCTTTTATTACTTGAAAGAGCAATCTCTGTTTTAATAAAACCAAATTGATAGGCAGAGAAGGGAAATCTTAACTATATCTTTCTTAATTCTCTTAAGGTTGTAACTTAGGCACAATTCTGCAGCCTGATAGGTTGAATTAAAGTTTAGCATGATATTTGATCAAGTATGTGTCATCTATCATATGAATGTGATATATACAACTCATCTTTGATTAATATATTGCAATTTCTAACATGTAGTCATTACTGTTCATTGGGCCATTTTACATTTATATAGAAATAATAAAACAGTTTAAAACATCTAGGACTATTTATACAATTAGTCCCATGCAATAATTTTGGACTTGCATGTAGACGATATATGCTTTCACCATTTTTAGAAAAAATGCCGTTTGTCATGTTCCATTAACAAGACATATGTATATTACATATTAGTTTATTCAGCAGTACAGTGTACTACGCTCTTTTGCTTTAGAATTGTCAAATAATTTCATTGTACCTCCTATGAAACACATGACCATATTATTTTGTAGTTAGTACACCTCATAGCTAGTTCACAATATTTAATCAATGGATCGTTTATACTCATGGATATTTAGTAAGTAATAGAGTGCAGTCACTTCAGATTTCCACTGTGTGTGTCTCCATACTCTGAAATACCTGGACTTACAGTAGAAGCCAATTAGAGTTCAGTTTATAAAAATGGTATTTGGTGGAGAGCTGTTTGAGATACCTCTTTGAAAGTCCTCACAGATGAAAAGTAAAATTATCTGGCCAAAAACAGAAGTGACGTTTCAGTTGTATGACTCAATAATAAAACACCCTCCAAAATTGAAGACTGAATGTGACTGAAACAATTTAATGACCTGAATTTGCAATGCAGGGATTTGAAGTTGTTTATTACATTGTTTGTGCTTATAAAGACACATGCATTAAATGTTCATTGCACCTGTGACTCATTGTATAAAACATGCTCTACTTTGGGCCATGGAAAAGTGAGTTTAATGCTTCACCACTTTGAAGAAGTTTTCAATATGGCAGCCTCTCACTTCAACAGAGAAGGGAGAGGAACACATGGGGTCTAATATAATTACTCAAATGAGAACAGTAAAATACAGAATTTATCTACTTGTGAGATATATCATTACTAAATACACAGGAAAGTTGTTATATCTCCTGCCCCTGTGAAATCAATTCTTCATCCCACAGATTCTCAGAGTATTCAGCATTGATTACATGTCTGATCAGGTCTGTAGAACCCTGCTTTAAAAATCTTATGGCTCACAGCTGTGGTACATCAATCACAAACCTAACCAGCATTATCAACTTGAGATATTGGGCTCAAATTTCCCCAACCCCTTTTTCTGACGCCCTCACCCGCCTCTAAGCGTGCTGTCCGCCTCTAAGCGTGCTGAAAATCTTCCTCCCGATTCTGGCCACTTCCCAGTGGTGGTGTAGCGTGGCCCAGTGAATTGGGGGCGGAGCCAGGTCCCGGCACTGAAAACAGTTCCGAGATCTCTGCACATGCGCGCTAGAGTCTGCGCACATGTGCAGTAGCTTCTGGCAGGCTGAATCGGTGAGTACGTGCTGCAGACTGTGTGGGAGGGGCCCGAAGCACACCATCCCTAGCCTGGCCGAATGGGCTCCCTCATCGGTGGCCCGCTGCGTTCCCTAAGGTAGGACTTCTATTTTTTGTGTGTTATTTATTGATTGATTGCTTATTACTTTGGTCTTGGTGCTTTAGGGCTCCTTCTATTTTTTAATTTGTTAATTAATTGCTTATTACATTTTTTGCTTGGTGCAAATGTACTACTTTGTTTAGTGCTTGGTGCTTTAAATGTATTTATGCTTCTTTAATGTTGTTGTGAAGATGTTTAGTGCTTTTCAAGGTCCACTTACCCGCGCGCCCCGCCCCCGCCTATCTCTGGCTGCCTGTGCTGATTTCTTAAGTCACCGCAAGGTTTTTCTGAACGTACAAGAGTGCCCAAGTTACACTGGCCTAAGTTAGTTTGGAGTAACTTTTAGCTGGCTAAACTTGCTTTAATGGCCAAAACAGGCGCAAGTGGCTGGTAACGCCCCCTTTTGGGAAAAAAAAACAAAACTAAAAAAAAACCTAACTAATTCATTTACACTGGTGCAAATTAAATGGCCAAAATTGCAACTAAAAAGATACTCCAGAAAAATCACATTGTTCCAAAAAAAAACAGCAACTCCTGGGGAAATTTGGAACTTTGATTCTCCCTGGTTACCGTTTTGCCACAAATTTTCCATATACTGTGAACATCTCAGTAAAAAAATATTCACCAGCTATCAAAGCATTTTGCTGTCGAGCTTGTTCCAGTAGCAGCACATGTTGAAGAAGGGAGGGGTGACTGTGAGTGTTGGTTTCTCCTTCAATTGCCGCTGTGGGCAAGCAGGATGGTAGTGAGGTGGTACTCATGAACTTCCCAGTTAAGGCACCCCCCTGACGCAAAGACTGAATAGCTTGCCTCTCTGCTTCTTGTTGGGCTGACATCTTTTGAGAGGCCTATAAATAGAAAAAAATGTAATTACACCATTAACAAAACAAAAACAAATGTATTTCTGTAATCAGAACATTCTACCCATTTACTCAATTTTACTCAAAGAGCTGTTTCACTGGTTTCGTTGTTTTTAGCCCTAGTTTATGGCAGACAGGAAAGATGAATGAAATAAAGAAAACAGAAATAAAGACCATAGTAAAAGACTGCAAAAGAAACAAAATGGGAAAGTCAACAACAAAACGTTTTTAAATTGACATAGCCTATTTGACCAATTAACAGCATCCATACCAACCCTCAGAACACATACTCCACAAGTGAAGAGGTGCCATAAACACCTAGCAAGAGAATTTATCACTGCACCTCACCTCAATATTCATTGGGTTCAGTTATAAAAATATCAGCATCTGAGGCACCTAACTCTGTACTCAGTGTATCTTCATTCTTGCCACGCATGTGTAGAACTACTCAGTAAATGTTCCAGATTGTGAGAGGTAGTCTCGCAAAAACATTTTCAACACAAAGGGAAGTGCCTCCAAATGCCATGAAATTTACTGAACCAGATTATTGGAAAGCAGATATAGTTTTCAATTAGACTTTTTTTGATAGTTTCTTACATTAGTGGAGTATCCTCACATATGGCTCAAGGCTCCTGGGACGAGCTCACATCATACAGTCCTTAACAATAGTCCTTACAAATCAATGGACAAAGGTACCACAGAAACATAATGGAATTAAGCCAGTTTTTCTTGGTCTGATTTACCCCCAAATTAAACGTTCTGTGTGTTGGTTGCACTTCATAAACACCCATTAACAGTAAATTAAGGTCCGACAGGAACCCTTTCAATCAATTAAAAATTACAACTAGAAGTGAACTAAAGGTCACATTTTTATTCAGTGCAGTGCACCCATAGAGATGCAGGGTTCAAAAACAAGAATGTCTACTTACATTGATCGGTGAGTTGGATGCCGTGACCGTAGCTGGGAGCCCCAAGGAAATGTTAGGCAGTGAGGGGGATGTGTAGAGACTGAGCTGACTTGCTGACCCATCAGTGTTCACGGCTCTGTGATGTAGGTGCATATGCTGTGGATAAAATAAATGCTGCTTTATATTCTGTTCATTGATGAACTAACTTAACCCAATGCTTTTTTTTCTGCACTTGGGCTCAAATCTGCTTTGTATAACAACCAGCTACACCACGGTGCAGAAGAACATAGAATATTATGATTGTATTCTGGGAAGAAGACCTTTCTCAACTCATGAAATTACATCAACAATTCACTGTTGTATTCGGCAACAAACTGTTGTATGTACAACAAACTGCACGTTCAACTCATGACTTGACAATTGATCAGTTTGGCTAGGGGTACGATGATAACAGGTATTCATTGTGCACACAAGGTGAGGATGCTCTCACTGGTGGTTCTATTGTATGCTATCTTTAATGGGAGTTACTAACGGGTATACACTGGATTCCCTTGTCTAAAAGTAACGAGTCGAGTTTTGAATATTTAATGCAGAAATTTTTTCTTCCAGTCATATTACTAGTTTATTACTTCAGAACCAACACTGAACAATAACAAAGCTAAGCTCCTCTTATATGGTTTGAACTGTGGATCTTTTTAACTTAGAAAGATGTGAAATTCATAGTTGTTGGAAGTGTGGCACTCAATCCCCAACAGGCTTATCATAACAAATGCAGTATTGATATTTGGCTTTAAGGAATTTTAGGATATTTTCTTATTTTCAAAAGGAAATTATATGTTTAATTTGGGTTTGAGTCATTCAAACTAAATTAATGATCACACCAATTTTGTCGGCTAGTGCATTCACTGTACACATCTGAACAGTCTTGTCTGAAGGCTGAATCTCTGAAGTGGTCTAATATTCAACATACAATTAAATCTGTCTTAAAGGTTATCTGCCGAGTAACTTGTTAACTATATAGTCCAAATATTAATGCATGAAACTTAATCCTGCACCTGAACTCAATTCCTAGTCATCGTGTGCAGTAATCCTTTCAACTGGTCAGAATTAAATCTCAATTCTGTCCAATGAGAGGTACCCTTACTTTTTAAACTCAAAGCAAACTTGAATCTTAAAAATACACCACACTAAAAAGTCAGACAGCTTACTAAATAATTTATTCTCCACCATACACAATATATTTTTTAGAAAATTCAACCAATTTGCAAAAGAAGATATGATGCCTTCACTTTTGGGATACAGTGTTAAAATACAGCCTTACAGTTCACTCACTCATGATGATCACATTAAGAGGAATTAGTAAATGACAGAAATATAGGTAACAACATTTATGTTGACATTAAATCCAACTTTCACTTCCTGTTTTTAAAACACAAACTCAGTTGTATAATTTACATGCCCTGCATCTATGTAGATTATTGCTTCTGTGCAGAACAAAAACAGATTCATTTTTTAGCCTTGTAGCCATCAGTAGCCATTGACAGCTCCAAGGGGAATGATCACAGGAACCAAATACAACTAGAGCACACTATATTCTTATATTTGTCATTTTTAAAAACAAACTTTTTGGAATCAGAAGCAAATAATCTTCAGTGACAGCAGTCCAATTTGTAAAGTGCTTTTCTTTGAATATAAATATTAACGTTGACCACAGGCAAGACTCTTAAAAGCTAGTCTTATCGGAAGAATTGTTAAATACATTTTAGTGGTGAATAGAAGACAGAAAAAAAGTTTTACGGCAGAGCAATTGAATGAGCAAGTTACTCCAATCGCAGCAACACCTGGTGGTGAGAGTACTAGCTTCATTACTAAAGATAAGAGAATTCAAGCAATGTTGGCAACTGAATTACTAATCTGTACTATATGCTCAGTGTAAAATAAGACTCAATGAATACAATTGCCTGTATGAACTCATTGATTTCTATGTACATGTCTGTTAGGTTGGGCTTAATTAAGAATATATTTGCTAGAATTCTCTGTGGTGAATGCTCATTGTTCATCTCACAAATCATCCCCGTATAATTTTTTCCAACAATGCACTACTGGATTCAAAATTCTCTCTCAATAACTGTTTAAAAGCAAGTGCCCAACGGTTACTCCTCATTTCAATACACTGTAGATATGTTACGTTGAGCAACATTTTTCAGACTAAAATATGCTATGAAAATGCTGTACAAACAATACACCACCACAATTGCCACAATTTTCTACTTGATACTTTGGGAGAAGAATATAAAAGCTGGTGGAGCTCAGCCCTAGAATAGGAGCCAGCCTAATACTTGGGCTATTCCTCTTTCATATTTTAACCCGAAGGCGGCTTTTGCAGAACTCCTGAACAACCATTATTATGCTTACACACACCTAGGTTGCAGTTCAGCTTTTATCTTATCCAGAATTCCTTTTCAGGGAGCAATAAAGCTACGCTCCACAAGATTTTGACAAGACCTTTAGATTTTTTTTCTAATTCAGTACTTAATCCCCTGCAGCAAAAAAATCCTTCATAAACACTTAATAATGACAAACTATGGCACAAAATCAGTATTCTTGATATCAGGAGTGAGTCATCCTTAGTCAGAATGCGTGATGGCTTGCCTGACATTTCAGAAAGCTTCCTTCATTTTTTTTAAATGTTTGTCTCTACAGCAGTTTCAAGGTTAAATTATTTGTAAATGATCTTATAGTGCAAGCAGTCCAAAAATAATTGAACTGAACATTCTAACAGTTGAGTGTAACAGGTAATGGTGGTAAGCTGGAGGCAGTTTATCTGACACTGCTCTATTATGCTACTGGGCACTTCAATTGGCAAAACGCAAGTAAAATACCAACACATCTAAGTAGCACAATCTCAACTTAACAAAACAAATTATTGATCATAAATCAGAAAATATGTATCTTAAATTAAGATTGGTACATTAGAGCTCTTTTTAGGAGATAGCAGCACTGAAAAAACACTCAATTTTGATCCAAAGTTATACAGTATTCAAGTAGGATACACAGAATTACTCATGAAACATTAAATTTAGGAACTATAATCGATGGCAAATTAAACATAAGCTATCAATGTTTTTGCTTTATTTTTAATATTTTCAGTAAATATCAAAAAATTGTGCAATGTTTACGACTATACAAATCAAACTGAAGTGAAGGAGCGATATGTCACATGAACATTAAATATCTGTCTCTGGGAAGCGGGTAAGCACACTGCCAAATTCAGGCCAGAATGATACAGGACCCTCTGTAAAATGAGTTTGGTCAGTCTTAACCTAGTTTCTACTGGACACTGTCCCAAAGGATAAAGCTCGCTACAAACTGCAAATTTATACTGGTACAATCGCCAATGGTGCTGTGGCTGGTGTTAAAGTACATTGGTGAGGCAGAGTTGAGAAAGTTTTCCTTTTAAAACAACTTCTCACAGATTCAATGTTTGGAGGGGAGAGAAGAAACTGAATACCTACAATAAACTATTATAGAACACTTACTTTTAAATAGTACAATCAATAAAATCAGTACAAATAAAATCTGAAGCTTGTTGCAGTTCAATCCAGAATATTTTCCATTTTTCACTGTTAACTTCATGACTTCCATTAATCTTAATGTGACTCTACAGCTCTCTAAACTTACAATACCGAGAGCAGACTCACGACAAGTTCTTTTCCAGCGGAGCGCATTTAATGGTACAACTTAATTTATGTGAATACTTACAAAGCCAATACTCAAGCTTAATGCCTGTAGACTTTACAGCAACAGCTTAAAAAAGGCTAGTTATGACATGTTTGGAAATAACGGGTCTCAAGATTTAATGGTAGGTACAAGCTATTACCTCAGCATGAATATTGGGTACAGAACCGGTTGTTCCGTTCTCTGCAGGAATATTGTTTGAACTGTTCGGAGAGCTAGGGCCAGACCCAGGAGCACTGTTACAGACTGAGGAAACTGAAACAATCAAAACAAAGAAACTAGCATCAAGGAAACAGCAGCTTCATCATACTCTAGCTAAATGCTCAAGAACAAAAAAAGCATAGTTTAACCCCCACTACCAAAACAAGCAATATTTAGACATTATTTCAAGGGACAGTTTGCCATTTTTCAATGTAAGAAGGTGCAATACCTTGGTTGACTCACCGGACAGGTTTTTCCACTTCTGCACTTGCCAGCTAGCAACTTTCCAACCATTTATGTTAATGGGTGAAAAATTACAGGCTGGCGAGCAGAGGCAGAAAACACCATATACAATGCGATGACATTATTGTTCTGACAACCATGTAAGATGTCACAAATAATTTTTCTTGGTTTCATCTACAAGAAGAATTGCATTCAAAATTGGTGCTGCAGCAGATATAGCTTCTTTCACAAGATGAACTTTCTTGGATGGCCAACAATTTAAAGCAGCAGAGTTTTCAGAGCACGCTGTTCGTAATCTAGAGCCTGCCTGAAAACCCCTTATGGATGAAAGAACATTCTGGGAGGGTGGCTCAACTTACATGTCATTTTTATAGACAAAGAATAGTCTGAAAAGAATTTTCCTGGACCTATTTAAAACACCACATGAATTTTATTGCCATTATAATAGTCTTTGAGTAGGAATTTCCTCTTTGTGAGGCCACTCGGTTCACATTGATTATGGGAAGCATCTCTGTATTCTGAGCGGCTCCAGTACAAATTGTGGCTGGCGAGGTTTCAAATTATTCCGATTACCATTCCAGAGCTGCCCAACCTGGGAAACCATATTTCAGGCTGGGAATATAGATTTACCAGTTACAGCATAGTTTCTTAAAATCAGGCAGCTTTGCAGCGACTGTCAGATTAGTTTGAAGTTGTACCTGCATTGCTTGCAATGGCACTGCTCCAAAATCTACAGGGATGCTTCTCATGATTGACCTTACTGGAGCAGCCTAGCAAGGAGTGAGCCCTATTCAAGGATCTCCATGTCACCAATAAAATTTATATTTTACAAATAAAAGTCAAAGACATTTCTGGTATTGCTATTATTTTCTTCTACAAAGAGGGTAATTACTTAGAACTAAAATACTTTCCTTCCCCTAAAATGAAATGTCAAAACACTTCCAACTAAATGTTGCTGTTTGCTAACAATGTACATTGTTAATATTTAACATATAACATTCTAAACAAATACATTAGGGCTGATCATATCATTAGCTTCACCTCAGAAACACGTGCTGATGGGGCATGATGGATCGTAAAATTGAACAGAGATCAGTCCACATGGATCTGATCATTGAGAGTGCTGCTCAAGTTTCCAATGGAGTTTGGGTTAGGTGACTGAAGCTTTATAATATTTAAATGATGTGGATCCCTGGAGCCACATTGACTCCAGCCTTTTCCAACCCTGACACCAGTACAGATCGGATTATAATACCACCCCCATATAACAGGAATCCATAGCTGCTAGGCACTGAGCTGTACGTAGAAATTTAAAAACCCTAAGAAAGTTGATTCAGCAAAGTTAAAGCCATTTCTGCACTGATTTACTTAGCTTTAAAAAAAAATTGTCCTGCTCCATAGAATATTGTGGGCCTTTGTGGTAATTACACTGATGATTTATTTTTTTCTTCTAGGTCCATTAGTTACACCAATGGGAAATCCCCATCTTAGCTTTTTGAAGGAAGAGTCCACCAATGGAGGGATATGAAGTCAGGCCAAGCTGCCTAGGCGTGTACTGTGCCCACCTGCTGGTACCTGTATCTGCAGACAGAGGTGCATGTATATCACTCTGGCAGATGATCAGTGCCCTGAAGGCTCTACTCCCAATGGAGGCTGTGATAGCAGACCTGATGGTACAGATATGAAATGTGAATGCCTGACTAAACATTATGCTGGATAGTCTCTGGAAACACCTCGATCATAGTACATCACGTTTCTAGTGGTCCAGGATGAAGAAAGGGTGCCATCAGCCAGTAAAACCCAATTGGCTACAGCTAGAAAGATGCCAAACATATTTGGAAACAATGCCATAACTACCTGGTAATGTCCTTAGTGAATCTGGGTCAGCAAAGAGCCAGATGCAGAGTTGTGACAACTGCTGCAAGGCCACTTACTGCTAACCACACATCACAAGGCTGGCACAGCCAACAACAAAACAAGCTAGCTACAGCTTTAATCCTGTCTCATCTCCTTGAAGGGATGCTGCAATGCTAACCTATGGGATCAGTGTGATGGAGTGACAAAAAGGGCAACCCTCCTCAAGACCACCTCACGCAGCACTACTTCCATTCAATGGCCAAACACGGGGTCAGACTGCTGGATTGTTTCATCAATGGTCTGAAGACTCAACATACACATTTTGGGTTTCCTCCTTCTTCATTGTTGCCCATCATTTCTTTGCCTTCTCTGCCTCCAGCCATGGCAAAGGCTGACAATGGGTTCAGATACCTTTTGAGATTTTCCAAACACTGTAAAAAGCTACATCCCCTTACTATGCCACTTCTCTTTAACTGTCTGCATCCCTTTAAACTTCACCAGCTTGTAATTTACATTCCCACCATTCATGTGGTCCCTGCACCCATTGGAATCTTCACCTATAGCTGTAAGTAATTATGCAAACAGAGTGACACTGGCCATTCTGGGGAGAGTTGCACTAGTTGTTAACCAACTAGAACTGACTTACATGACCTTATTGTGTTCAGGTTGTGTTATATGAATACATCAAAAATGGAATGAAATCTAAAATGACAAGATTAAAATCTGAGCTTTATTAATATATAGATATAGCGCAATACACCAGTGAAAGTACCATGCACTGAGTAGCATTTTAATGAACTAAATATCAGATTATACACCCCAGAACATTGGCTGATCTAGATTTTAATTTATCATTTTCTATAATTGTTCCAATAAAATGGATGTAATAGTTTTTGTCATTGGAGCTGCACAAAGAATGTGGACCTTTCATAATATTAAAAGAAAACTGTTCAATACCATTTGAAGAATTGACTCTCCATAGTTTGTGTGGCAGTCCAGGAATTAGTCAGTTATGTGTGGCCTCAGCAAGTTTACCCAGTGAGTAGCTGAGCTATATCGACTTGGAATGTCCCAGATTTGGTCTCACCATCCTTAGGACTAGGGAGAAATAAATCTTTCAGATTACCACTCCTGATTGCTATCCAGTGACCTCTTTAGGAAGTGCTTCTATGGACATCAGATAAGGACAGTACTGGGCCTGTCTTTGATGTTCCTGCAGTCAAATAGCTCGGTGGCACATATGAGCAGGACCCACACGTGAATACTGACTTCTTGGGTGAGTAATTAGCACCTGTGGAATTATGCCCCAGCAGGCAATTAATATTTTAGGATGGGAGAGGAAAAATTAACAATTTTCAAAAAAATAGTAATGTGAGCAGTAACCTGATTGCACAGAAGCCAAAAATCACTACATTTATTTTATTTTCAGATTGTAAATGGTTATAGAATGATATACAGCACACTGGGTTTGATTCTGCAACCTTACCTGTGATTTCTATAGCTCTCTTCTTGAATGTGCTAATTATTGTGCCATCTTTCCTCCGTAATAATGGGCTGCTTCTCCTCTCAGCCACTTTCTGTTTTAATCTGGAACGTACCTTCAAATTAGGTTCGGAAGCTGTGTATTATTTGAAGAAAAATTTTTTTAAAACTTAGGTTTGCTAAAATTATTTTTTTGCTTTGAATAGCAAGCACGAACAGTTTAACATTCATTAGGATAAACAAAGGATGTCGGTTTAGGGAACAGTGTTAGAATTATCTTTAATGGAATGACACCAGATTATAGCCCCCAAAATGTGATTTTGTCATGAGTTTTCAGCTCTTGCTGGCACTTGTGACGAAGTCAAAGCGTTACTGGTCAATACAAATTTACACAAATGTACTCAACGACAAATTGATCACTGCTGGAGTATGGCCAAACTTACTGAGTAGTCCCATAAAACACAAAGCCTGTAGATCAACAAATATCCATTGACTGACATCAAGAGCAGAACTGTCACAAACCTACAATTAATTTTACTCACTATTAGATTTGATCGAATATTCAAAACACAAACTTGGAAAATGACCAGCAGTACTGACGTGTCATTTTCACCAATACCATGTTATTCGCACTGACGTAATACCAAAAACAAACAAACACAGAAACTCACACAAAACAACAGTGCACAATTGTACACATGGGATAAACCTATTCTCCAGTGTCAGTGTCAGTGTCATGGGTTTCTCACAGTGAATTAAAGCAGTGGTGAAATTTATAACTGCACCCTTGTTTACATCAAGGAGCCTTTCCGCTCCTTTTAATTATAAAGCATCGCCACATAAATATATGGGAAGCAATTAAAAAATTTGGAGGATTTCATAGTGTAACCAAAATAATATTCTCAAAGCATTATTCATTGATGAGCTTGACTAAATAAGAAAGAAATGTACATTGACAGCCCTAAACGCACATTGATTGGGACATTTAGCAACAGATAATGAATTTTGTGTTTTCTGAAGTGCAAAATTAAGTACTGCACTTTTATTGGCAAATGAATTTAACCAGACCGGTCCTGAGCGGTAGCGAGAGAACATAAGAAGTAGGAGCAGGAGTCGGCCATTTGGCCCCTCGAACCTGTCCCACCATTCAATAAGATCATGGTTGATCTGATCTCGGCTTCAACTCCACTTCCCTCCCCGCTCCCCATAACCCCATATTGTTCAGGAGGAGGAGGAGCAGTGGCATAAATACAGCGGGAGAGAAGGCCTCAGACAGAGCAGACGTCAGCGGCAGCGGTACATTCGAATTCAAAAACACCACCAAAAAATCAATGAGTGACTTCATAGGAAAGCAGGTAGGTGATTGATTGGTGAGTACAACCTATGTCTTTTCCTCTCTATGTTAGGTCAGTGGGTTAGCTAATAAGCTTAGTCAGTACTATAGTAAATAAAGGCATGGCAGGGCACCACACTCCCGTGGAATGGGTTATGTGGGAACTCCAGGTTTCGGAGATTGAGTAGAAGCTGGGGTCACTGCGGTGCATCCACGAGGCTGAGAGCTTCATGAATAGCACGTTTCAGGAGGTGGTCACCCTGCAGCTTAAGAGTGTGCAGGCAGAGAGAGAATGTCTGACTGCCAGACAGAAAAGGAGGACCAGGCGGGTAGTGCAGGAGCCCTGAGTGCATCTCATTCTCTAACCAATACTGGTGAGGCTGATGGTTCCTCTGGGGAGTACAGCCAGAGCCAAGGCACAGCTGTACAGGGTGGGGGAGGAGGAAGATCGGGAAGGGAACAGTGATAGGGTATTCAGTAGTTGGGAGAACAGACAGGCATTGCTGCGGCCGCAGACGTGATTCCAAGATGGTATGTTGCCTCCCTGGTGCCAAGATCAAGGATGTTACTGAATGGCTGTCGTACTTTGAGGTGGGAGGGTGAACAGCCAAAGGGCATGGTCCATATTGGTATCAATGACAGAGGTAGAAAGAGGGATGAGGTCCTGTAGGCAGATTTTAGAGAGCTAGGAAAGAGATTAAAAAGCAGGACCTCAAAAGTAGTAATCTCCGGATTACTACTAGTGCCACGCACGAGTGAGTTTAGAAATAGGAATGCGTGGCTGGTGAGATGGTGCAGGAGGGAGGGCTTTAGATTCCTGGGACATTTGGACTGTCTCTGGGGGAAGTGGAACCTGTACAGGCCGGACAGGTTGCATCACAACAGAGCCGGGACCAATATCTTCACCCGGTGGCGGGGGGGGGGGGGAGGTTTAAACGAATTTGGCAGAGAGATGGACACCAGGATGTAGCATTAGAAAGGAGAAACAAGGTGCACAAAAGAGTACGAAAGAGTACGGTATTAGAAGGAGTTAAACCACGGCAAATTTCAAGAAGGTCTAAGATAGGTTTACATCCAAGATGCATGTAAACGCTTGAAGCGTGGTAAATGACATTGGTGAGCTGCAGGTGCAAATAGCCACATGGGAATATGATGTTGTGGCAATAATTGAGACCTGGCTCATAAATGGACAAGATCAGGTATTACATATTCTTGGATACAAGGTGTTCAGGGAAGGATAGAAAGGAAGTGGGGTGGGAATATTGAGTAAGGAGAATATTACAGTACTGGAGAGAGATGTCCTGGAGGGGTCATAGAATCATAGAAGTTTACAGCACAGAAGGAGGCTATTTCGGCCCATCGTGTCCGTGCCAGCCAACAATAAGCTATACAGCCCAATTCCACTTTCCAGCTCTAGGTCCATAAACCTGCAGGTCACGGCACTTCAAGTGCACATCCAAGTACTTGTTAAATGAGGTGAGAGTTTCTGCCTCTACTACCCTTTCAGGCAGTGAGTTCCGGACCCCCACAACCCTCCGCGTGAAGAAATTTCCTCTCAAATCCCCTCTAAACCTTCTACCAATTATTTAAAAATTATGTCCCCTGGTTGTTTACCCCTCTGCTAAGGGAAATAGGCCCTTTCTACCCACAATATCTAGGCCCCTCATAATTTTATACACCTCAATGAGGTCTCCCCTCAGCCTCCTCTGTTCCAAGGAAAACAAACCGAGCCTATGCAATCTGTCCTCATAGCTAAGATTCTCCACTCCCGGCAACATCCTCATAAATCTCCTCTGTACCCTCTCCAGTGCAATCACGTCCTTCCTGTAATGCGGTGACCAGATCGGCACGCAGTATTCCAGCTATGGCCTAACCAGTGCTTTGTACAATTCAAGCATAACCCCCCTGGGTCAAGGACAGAATCTATTTGGTTAGAGTTAAGAAACAATAAAGGTGCCATTACACTACAAGGTGTATTCAATAATCCACCAACTAGTGGGAAAGATATAGAGGAGCAAATTTGCAGGGAAATTACAGAGAGGTGCAATAACTATCGAGTAGTGATAATGGGGGACTTCAATTATCCCAATATAGACTGGGATAGTAATTATGTTAAGGATAGAGAGGGCGAAGAATTTCTGAAGTGTATTCAGAAGAACTTTCTTGATCAGTACATTTCCGGCCCAACGAGGAAGGAGGCATTGCTGGATCTGGTTCTGGGGAATGAGGTGGGTCAGGTGGATCAAGTTTCAATAAGAGAACATTTAGGAAACAGTGATAAGATTTAGGTTAGCTATGGAAAAGGACAAAAAGCAATCTGGATCAGTGTGGATTAATTATGGGAAACCAGCACGGATTTGTTAAAGGCAAATAGTGTTTAACTAACTTGATCGAGTTTTTTGATGAGGTAACAGAGAAGGTAGGTGAGGGCAATGCAGTTAATGTGGTGTACATGGACTTCCAAAAGGCGTTTGATAAAGTGCTACATAATAGACTTGCCAGCAAAGTTGAAGCCCATGGAATAAAAGGGACAGTGGCAGCATGGATACGAAATTGGCTGATTGTAATGGTGAAAGGTTGTTTTTAAAACTGGAGGAAGGTATATAGTGGTGTCCCCAGGGTTCGGTACTGGGACCACCGCCTTTCTTGATATACATTAATGATTTGGACTTGGGTGTACAGGGTACAATTTCAAAGTTTGCAGATTACACAAAACTTATAGTATAGTGAACAGTGAAGAGGATAGGGATAGACTTCAAAAGGACAGGGATAGACTTCAAAAGGACAGACAGGCCGGTGGAATGGGCAGACACGTGACAGATGAAGATTAACGCATAAAAGTGCAAATCGATACATTTTGGTAGAAAGAACGAGGAGAGGCAATATAAACTAAAGGGCAACAGCGAGACCTGGGGTATATGTGCACAAATTGTTGAAGGTGGCAGGGCAGGTTGAGAAATCCTTTATAAGTAGAGACATGGGAGAGAAATTCACTATTGCCCTGTTTGGGGGAAGGTAACAATCGAGCGCTCCCACTTCTTTCCAGGGATGCTAAAGGGGCGGATGCCTCAGCAGTGCAGCACACTGGGCAGTGCAGCGCTGCCGCGTCCGAGGGGCTCTTTGCTCAACTAAAGGAATGGACCCACGCAGCCGGCTCTGCAAATGAAAAAGGAACCTACCTGGACCACCATGAAGCGGCGGTGCCGCACGATCAGCCGCCACTCAAGCAGAGTGCCGGGCTAAGTGATCGCGGCCAGGACCCCGGATCAGGAGCGGCAACAAAAAGGTATTTTTTGTTTCCCCACTTGGTCACTTCGTCTTTAATTTTTACCCGGGTAGCGGCTAGCCACCCAATACAGACAGCTGCAGGGGAATTGTGTCATCGCTCGGCGATGCTGCAGGGAGAAAAAGTCAATTTTGGGGCCGAGGCACTAATGGAGTGATGCGCACGGCGATGACGTCACGATCTCCGGGTGCAGGAGATCTGAGCATGTTGCCGTAGTGCCATTAAACCCCGCCCAATATGGCGAGAGCCGTTAATGCCACCGCGCTAACAGGAGGCACAAATGCACCGAATTTCTACACCATAGAGTACAAAAACAAGGAAGTTATAGAACAGTTCTGCCACAACTGGAGTATTGTCAAATTCTGGGCACCGCACTTCAGGAAGGATGTGAAGGCCTTAGAGAGGGTGCAAAAAAGATTTACAAGAATGGTTCCAGGGTTGAGGGACTTCAGCTACGTGGGTAGATTGGAGAAGCTGGGGTTATTCGCCTTAGAGCAGAGAAGATTGAGGGGAGATTTGATCGGAGTGTTCAAAATCATGAGGGGGCTAGTCAGAGTAGATAGAGAGAAACTTTTCCCATTGATGGTAGGGTCGAGAACCAGAGGACACAGATTCAAGGTGATTGGCAGAAGATCCAAAAGCTACATGAGAAAAAATGTTTTTATGCAGCGAGTGGTTTTGATCTGGAATGCACTGCCTGAAAGGGTGGTGGAGGCAAACTGAATCATGGCTTTCAAAAGGGAATTAGATATGTACCTGAAGGGAAACATTTTTCAGGGCTACGGGGAAAGGGCAGGGGATTGGGACTAGCTGAGGTGCTCTTGCAGAGATCCGGTATGTGCTCGAAGGGCCGAATGGCCTCCTACTGTGCTGTAACGATTCTCTGATCTGCACATTTTCACAAACTGCGAGATCCACCTTAGTGAAAAAATAAATGCTCAACTCATTTACATGAATTAGTCCTTTGTATAACTAAATATATTGGATTCAATTTTCTTTCAACTTTCCACTCCTCTGCTCAATTTTCTTTCCAGCTCTCCATATGCCATGCATCATTCCCCAATTGATAAAGAATAGCAGAGATGTGCTCCTAAACTTCATGAATATTTCTCTCAAGAAGACTGCTTGGAGGTATGCAAAAGCAGTTATAATTGACGAGTGATTATTTTTCTTCCTTCTCTTTTCTCCCCTGCCCCCACTCCTGAATAGCGAGTTCAGGATTAGGAAATCATCACACAGTAACAGCAAGCACAAACAGCCAGAAGTGCCAAGTGGATGATCCATCTTGGCCTCCTCCTGACATCCCCACCATCACAGATGCCAGTTTTCAGCCAATTTGATTCATTCCATGCGATATCAAGAAACAACTGAGCATACTTGTAACAGCAAAGACTATGGGCCCCTGACAACATCCCAGCTGTAGTGCTGAAGACTTGTGCTCCAGAACTAGCCACGTCTCTAGCTAAGCTGTTCCAGTGCAGCTACAATACTGGCATCTATCCGACAAAGTAGAACATTTCCCTGTTATGTCCTGTCCACAAACAGCAGGAAATATCCAATCCAGTCAATTACCGTCCAATCAGCCTATTCTCAATCAACAGCTAAGTGATGGAAGGGGTCATCGACAGTACTATCAAGCGGCACTTACCAATAACCTGATCACCGATGCTCAGTTTACATAACATAAGAAATAGGAGGAGTAGGCCATACGGCCCTTGGAGCCTGTTCCGCCATCCAATATCATGGCTGAACTGATCTTGGCCTCAACTCCACTTTCCTGCCTGTTCCCCATAACCCTTGGCTCTCCAAAAGTTCAAGAATCTGTCTATCGCAGCTTTGAATATATTCAATGACTCGGCCTCCACAACTCTCTGGGGTAGAAAATTCCAAAGATTCACGACCCTCAGAGAAGAAATTCCTCCTCATCTCCGTCTTAAATGGGCAACCCCTTAATCTGAAATTATGCCCCCTAGTTCTAAATTCCTTCACGAGGGGAAACATCCTCTCAGCATCTACCCTGGCAACCCACCTCAGAATCTTATATATTTCAATAAGATCACCTGTCATTCTTTTAAACTCCAATGAGTATAGGCCCAATCTGCTCAACCTTTCCTCAGAAGACAACCCCTTCATCCCAGGTTTGGGTTCCACAATGACCCCTCGGCTCCAAACCTCATTGTTGCCTTGGTTTAAACATGGACAAAAGAGCTGAATTCCAGAAGTGAGGGGAGAGTGACTGTCCTTGACACCACAGCAGCATTTGACTGAGTGAGGCAACAAGGAGCCTTAGTCAAATTATATAATTGAAGTCAATGAAAATCAGGGGAAATCTCTTGGCTAGAGTCATACCTTACACAAAGGAAGGTGGTTGTAGTTTTTGGAAGCCAATCATCTCAGCCCCAGGACACTACTGAGGGGGTTCTGCTGGACAGTGTCCTAAGCCCAACCATCTTCAGTTGATTCATCAATGACCTTCCTTCCATTATAAGGTCAGAAATGAGGATGTTCGATGATTGCAGTGTTCACTTCCATTCACAATTCCTCATAACGAAGCAGTCTGTGCCCGCATGCAAGACGTGGGCAAGATCCAGGCATGGGGTGATAAGTGGCATGTAACATTCACGCCACACGAAGCAATGATCATCTTCAACAAGAGAGTGTCTAACCACCTCTCCATGACATTCAATGGCATGACCATCGTCAAATCCCCCACCATCAACATCCCGGAGGGGGGGGGCAAGGCGGCGGACACCATTGGCCAGAACCATAACTGGACCAGTCTCATAAATACTGTGGCTAAGAGGTCAGAGCCTAGATATTCGGCGGTGAGTTACTCACCTCTTGACTCACCAAAGCCTTTCCACCATCTACAAGGCACATGTGAGGAGTGTGATGGAATACTTTCCACTTGCCTGGATGAGTGCAGCTCCAATAACACAAGAAGCTCAATACCACCCAGGACAAAGCTGCCCACTTGATCGGCCACCTTAAACATTCACTCCCTCCACCACCGGTGCACCGTAGCTGCATTGTGTACCATCTACAAGATCCACTGCAGTAACTTGCCAAGGCTTCTTAGATAGCACCTCCCAAATACGCAACCTCTACCAGCTAGAAATAGGGATATCAGGCGCAGGGAAACACCCCCACCTCCAAGTACTCTCCAAGCTACATGCCATACTGACCTGGAAATATATTGCCATTATTTATGGGTCAACATTCTGCAACTCCCTCCCCAACAGCACTGAGGGAGTACCTTCACCACACAGGACTGCTGCATTTCAAGAAAGAGGCTCACCGTCACCTTCTTGAGGGTAATTAGGAATGGGCAATAAATGCTGGCCTTGCCAGTCATGCTCACATCCTGACAATGAATAAATAAAAAAAATTGTAACACTCATAGAACGTGTCAGTTTTTTCGTGTCTTTTGGCATGGAACACACATACTGAGTGTTTGATTATTCGGTAGGACTGGGAGAAAGCAAGTTCAACACCAACCCTCCTCCTCCTTCCTGTCTGCTCAATTTTTGATAAGCACACAAGATGTTAGCTGGCTTATCATTGCTCATAAGGATCCTGGTGTAAACCAAACTGGCAAACAAATAAAGACCAAATTGATTCAACATTTTATGGAGCACTATTGATCTCGAGTTGATGGGGAGGGGGGGGGGGGGGGAGCGAGCGAATGTTGTCTGTGAAGTGAATCAGGCCGTAATGTCGTAGAGATATAGAGATGCTAAAGTATTCTGGAGTTTTCCTCGACTACCTTTGGGAATTGGATTATTTATGTAGAACTTTTCGTTTGGCTATTAATGAGGTGGGGTACAATTCACAAAAGAACTCAGAAATTAAATTAGTAGTAGGCCATATAGCCTGGTTCATAGCTGATCTTCGACCTCAACTGCACTTCCTGGTCTGATCCCTATATCCCTCGATTCCCTTCGAGTCCAAAAATGCATCAATCCCAGCCTTGAATATACTCAACACTTAGAAGTCACAGCCTTCTGGAGTAGAGAATTCCCAAGTTTCACAACCCTCTTCATCTCAGTCCTAAATGGTTGACCCCTTATCCCGAGACTATGCCCCCTCGTTCTAGACTCACCAGCCAAGGGAAGCACCCTCAGCAATTACCCGGTCAAGTCCTCTCAGAATCTTAGATAATTCAATTAGATCACTTCTCATTCTTCTAAACTTCAAAGCGTTTTGGGGCCATTCTACTCAATCGCTCCTCATAGTACAATCCTCTCATTCCAGGAATTAAACTAGTGAACCTTCATTGAAAGGCCTGGGCTTGTTGGGCAAAGAGCCTATTTCTCCTTTGGCTTAGTGGTTATAGAACTGGGCTATCATAGAAACATAGAAAATAGGTGCAGGAGTAGCCCATTCGGCCCTTCGAGCCTGCATCACCATTCAATATCATGGCTGATCATTCACCTGCTTTCTCTCCATACCCCTTGATCCCTTTAGCCGTAAGGGCCATATCTAACTCCCTCTTGAATATATCCAATGAACTGGAATCAACAACTCTCTGCGGTAGAGAATTCCACAGGTTAACAACTCTCTGAATGAAGAAGTTTCTTCTCATCTCAGTCCTAAATGACTTACCCCTTATCCTTAGACTGTGTACCCTGGTTCTGGACTTCCCCAACATTGGAAACATTCTTCCTGCATCTAATCTGTCTAGTCCCGTCAGAATTTTATACGTTTCTATGAGATCCCCTCTCATCCTTCTAAACTTCAGTGAATACAGGTCCAGTCGATCTAGTCTCTCTTCATATGTCAGTCCTGCCATCCCGGGAATCAGTCTGGTGAACCTTCGCTGCACTCCCTCAATAGCAAGAACGTCCTTCCTCAGATTAGGAGACGAAAACTGAACACAATATTCCAGGTGAGACCTCACCATGGCCTTGTACAACTGCAGTAAGACCTCCCTGTTCCTATACTCAAATCCCCTAGCTATTAAGGCCAACATACCATTTGCCTTCTTCACCGCCTGCTGTACCTGCATGCCAACTTTCAACGACTGATGTACCATGACACCCAGATCTCGTTGCACTGCCCTTTTTCCTAATCTGCCGCCAATCAGATAATATTCTGCCTTCGTGTTTTTGCCGCCAAAATGGATAACCTCACATTTATCCACATTATACTGCATCTGCCATGCATTTGCCCACTCACCTAACCTGTTCAAGTCACCCTGCAGCCTCTTGGCATCCTCCTCACAGCTCACACCACCACCCAGCTTAGTGCTATCTGCAAACTTGGAGATATTACACTCAATTCCTTCATCTAAATCATTGATGTATATTGTAAATAGCTGGGGTCCAAGCACTGAGCCCTGCGACACCCCACGAGTCACTGCCTGCCATTTTGAAAAGGAGCCGTTTATCCCGACTCTCTGCTTCCTGTCTGCCAACCAGTTCTCTATCCACGCCAGTACATTACCCACAATACCATGTGCTTTAATTTTGCACACCAATCTCTTGTGTGGAACCTTGTCAAAAGCCTTTTGAAAGTCCAAATACACCACATCCACTGGTTCTCCCTTGTCCACTCTACTAGTTATATCCTCAAAAAATTCCAGCAGATTTGTCAAGCATGATTTCCCTTTCATAAATCCATGCCGACTTGGATCAATCCTGTCACTGCTTTCCAAATGCGCTGCTATTTCATCTTTAATAATTGATTTCAATATTTTCCCCACCACCGATGTCAGGCTAACCGGTCTATAATTACCTGTTTTCACTCCTTTTTTTTAAAAAATGGTGTTACATTAGCTACCCTCCAGTCCATAGGAACTGATCCAGAGTCGATGGACTGTTGGAAAATGATCACCAATGCATCCACTATTTCTAGGGCCACTTCCTTAAGTACTCTGGGATGTAGACTATCAGGTCCCAGGGATTCATCTGCCTGCAATCCCATCAATTTCCCAAACACAATTTCCTGACTAATAAGGATTTCCTTCAGTTCCTCCTTCTCTCTAGGCCCTCGGTCATCTAGTATTTCCGGAAGGTTATTTGTGTCTTCCTTCTTGAAGACAGAACCAAAGTATTTGTTTAACTGGTCTGCCATTTCTTTGTTCCCCATTATAAATTCACCTGAATCTGACTGCAAGGGACTGTCTTCACTAATCTTTTTCTCTTCACATATCTATAGAAGCTTTTGCAGTCAGTTTTTAATGTTCCCAGCAAGCTTCCTCTCATACTCTATTTTTCCCCTCCTAATTAAACCCTTAGTCCTCCTCTGCTGAATTCTAAATTTCTCCCAGTCCTCGGGTTTGCTGCTTTTTCTGGCCAATTTATATGCCTCTTCCTTGGATTTAACACTATTCTTAATTTCCCTTGTTAGTCACGGTTGAGCCACCTTCCCAGTTTTATTTTTACTCCAGACAGGGATGTACAATTGTTGAAGTTCATCCATGTGATCTTTAAATGTTTGCCATTGCCTATCCACCATCAACCCTTCAAGTATCATTCGCCAGTCTATTCTCGCCAATTCACGTCTCATACCATCAAAGTCACCTTTCCTTAAGTTCAGGAACCTAGTCTCTGAATTAACTGTGTCACTCTCCATCTTAATAAAGAATTCTACCATATTATGGTCGCTCTTGCCCAAGGGGCCTCGCACAACAAGATTGCTAATTAGTCATTTCTCATTACACATCACCCAGTCTAGAATGGCCAGCCCTCTAGTTGGTTCCTCGACATATTGGTCTAGAGGTTGTAAGTTCTAACCCTACCATGGCAAATAGTGAAATTAAATCCAAATAAATCTGGCAATTTATGGACTAGCACCAGAAAAATGACTACAACAACTGCCGGGATTGTGCGAAAATCCAACTGGTGCACTAATGTACCCAAACCCCTACCTCGCCTGGTTTGTGTGTGACTCCAGTCCCACACTAAGTAGCTGACTCTCAATGCTGTCAGGCCAACTAGGATTGGGCAATAAATACTGCACTTGTCAATGTTGCCCACATTCCAAAAACAAACAATAAAAAAAAGTCAGCATTGATGCAATATACATTTTTAAAAATGTTGTCTGAGAATGTTGATATCCCCAATTGTGTCGGACATGCTAGTGTACAAATGCTACTGCTTAAACAAAAAACCTACCTCACTTATATCCATGTTTAACACAAAATGCATTTCCTATCAGTACAAACAGCAGTAGGATAATGAGATTAAAACTGGGCCCACTGTTCCTTCCTTTAATTATTGCTGCTTAATCAGTAAATTATCAACACAGTAATACCGTGATTAACATTAATAAGAGTCTTAGAAAATGGTCTTTCATCTGATTGTTCCTGACACACGATCAACCCAAGCTCGAAGGACTACTAATAATCTGATCACATGCTACGTGTGGAAAGCTAGTAATTTTTCCCCTTGTTTTCATGGTATCTGCAGTTTGAGCATATATCATCTTCAGACAGGAGCTGGCATAACCGATGAATCAATGTGAAGAATAGAACAGTTAGTTACGTTGACTAGGCCGAGGGCAGATTCTCATTTGAATACAACCCATTCGAAAAGATTTATTGAATATATGGAGGGACACAGCATTGTTTTTGTTGATTTACATGGTCCAACTATTAAAATAATGACATTTCTGATTCATTAAAATAGACAGTACATTTCAATATCTTTCTTTTCTTTACCAAGAATAAAATAAGTAAAATAACTGATACCCTTCCAATATATCTGATGTAACCACTAAAGCATCCCTTTTGTTTTGTAATAATTGCCAAATTTTCTATCAGGGAGTAAAAATTGCTCACTGCAAGAAATAAATTCTAATTGCCTGCAAATCTGAGCATACACCCTTTACTATCAATGATTGTGAACCTGAAACCAACAATATTTGGTTCATTTTATACCCAAGGATTTAACTGGGATGGAATCGATTCAGTTTTCCAGAGTGATAAATTATCAGTCTACCAGTTGACTATCTAATCCCTGGATTCCCATCTGTGGTAGAATGCAAAATATTGATAGGCTCAAGTCACACGGCAAGACACAAAAATCCCTATGGAATGCTCAATGCAGTATTTTTATGTAAATTGTGATGCTGATTTTTTAAAAAATCATGAATTTTCCTATGTTAAAAATAAATATAGGGAAATCACAACATTTCAGTATTTTCACTTGAAAATGGTGACGATATGCATTTTCAAACATTAGTCATTAGTGTGGATTTCTATTCATTCAAAATGTGGCCTCCGTTGTACGTCGGTTAATTATAAAATATATCTTCCCTCACTCTTTAGCACTGTTTAATACCTGCATATATATGAGAAAAATCTTTAAATTGAGGTATAAAATCAAATAATGTATTTCTTTTTATCTAGGTATAGATACTGATCAATTAAATCACAAGATAGATTGAAAATGATTATTATAGCTTTATAGCTGACTCAGACTTGACAAGAGTTTCAACATCATACTAACATTATTCCCCATGGCTCCATTAAGGTATTTACTTTTCAGCTGTTACAAGTGGTTTAAAAATAAATCTCATTATCTGCTGACTACTCACCAGTTTTTCGGAGTGGAAAATCATCTTTTCCATCATATGATCCCAGCAATGGGACTTTGTAGGTGGGAGGTGTTGTACTCTGGGGTGGGGAGCTCTGGTCCAGTGAAGCATGGTGGGCTCCCCTGGTGGAATCAAGAGAAAAGCACATTAATACAGCTGTGCTTACAACAATGCATTCAATGTGCATGGAGAAACAGATAAAGGCAATCCTGATATGAGCAAATTCCACTTGGAAGTAAATTTATTCCATGAATGAATTTCATGCAATTTATTTCAAAAGGACTAAATTCTCGAAATAATTGCAGATAGGGAAGGTAATTTGGTCCATTTTAGTTTATCCACCCAGAATTACCCTAAATTCACTCATTGCAGCATCCAATTGGTTCTTAAATAATTCCAGGGGTATTGTCTCCATTACTCTATCCAGGAGTCCATTCAATGGACCCGAAATTGGTGGACATACTGCTTGCGGACTGCCGACATACCGCCCAAAATTGCAAAATTCATCACTTACCACCGACCCTGCAGACCGCCCTGGAAAAGGTGGTTTTAAGTCGATCATTTGTCGGCGGTATGCATCTTTACCTGTTAATGTTTTTAAATCCCTCACCCCCGAGTCTCTCCCCCACCCCCCCACAGCAGCAATCTGCCCCCACTTCCCCCCCACAGCAGCGATCTCCCCCCCCCCCCCCCACCTCCCCCCCCACAGCAGCGATGTCCACCCCACAGGTATCTCCCCCCTCAGCAGTGATCTCCCTCCACTGCAGCGATTTCCCCCCCCCCACCCCCCCAACATACCTGCACAGTGCTCTCAGACCGGCAGTCTATGTGGAATCTCGTTGGTGCCCCTCGGGGGCAGAGCTTTGCAGCAGCATGCACGTGCACACAACTCGGGAATCGAAGATTCGCGAGTGAAAAGGACTCACCGCCCGCACACCGCTGGCTGCACTCCGCTCGGCATACCGCTGAGAAAAAAAAGTGACGAAAATCGCGCACACTCCGCCCCGGCAATATGAAACGACCTACCACCGGCATATCGCCAAGAAATGGGCGGACCATCGGTTTTGACCAATTTTGACTCGCTGTATGTAAAATTTCCTGATGCCAGTCTGAAATGTGTCATTTACCAGGTTTAACCTGTTGCCCCTCATCCTAATCTTGCAGTTCAATTTGAAATAATTTTTCAGATATATCTTTTCCATGCTGTTTGTTATCTTATATACCTCTAATAAGATCACCTCTTAGAAACCTCCTCTCAAGCATGAAAAGCCCAAGTTTATCCAGGCCTTTCTCATAATGCAGATCTCGAGGACTTGGGATCAGCCTTGTGGCTTTTCCCTGCACTGCCTCCAACACTTGAATGTCTTCCTTGTGTCTCAGTGACTAGAATTGGATACAGTACCAAATGTGCGATTTGATCAAAGCACAATACAGTTTCATCACAACTTTCTGTGACATATATTCTACTAATTTGGCTATGTATTTCAACATTCCATTGGTTTTGTAGATTACTGCTCTGCACTGGTTGAACATGTTGAATGTCGAGTCTACTATGACTTTTAAGTCTTTTCCCAATAAACTGATAAGTTTCTAAGTAAATTCCAATCTAGAACACTATTGGGAGAAAACAAAATTGTCTAAGTGAAATAAAACTTGGGAAAATAAAAACGAACAACAATATTAGCAAAAAACAATGTTGAACAGCAATGGAAAACATTTAAAACGGTGTTCAGAGTGCAGGAACAATATATTCCACTAAAAGGAAAGAACATACTAAACACGAATGGGACTCCCTGGATGAATAAAGCCATAAGGGAACAATTGAGGGTAAGGAAAGAGGCATATATTAAGTACATAGTCAGCAGGAGAGTGTATGATAAGGGAGAATATGAAACGATGAGAGAAGTCAAAAAAACAATTAGGAAGGCAATGAGGAACTATGAAATTAAATTATCAAGGAACATAAAACAAAATAATAAAATATTTTACAGGCATATCAATTATTAAAAAAAAGGAAGGTTGGGATGGGGAAAGGGCCTTTAAGGGATAGACAGGATAATACCACAGGTAACGATAGAGAGATGGAAGAATTATTAAATAATTATTTTGCTTCAGTATTTACCAAGGTGATAAAACAGGTGGACATGACATTAGATGATGAGATAAGTGCATTTAAGATAACGATGTAACTATTTGTACTGCACTTTTTTTGACAGACAGGCGTCTGACCAGCCCCGTTCCCCCATGCCCGTACTGCACTTTTTTTGACCAACAGGCAACAAGTCCTGCCCAGTCAAGATCTGCTCCCCTCCTGGCCGAATCATTCCATGAACATGGTGCCGTGAAGCAGAACCTGGGCTCCGACTCTCTCCCCCCCACCCCCGGCCAGCGTGGCAGGGGGCGGCCAATGGCGGCGGTTCTGGGCCCGATGGCGGCGGGGGGAGGGGGTGGGCATGCACTTGGACTGGGGTAAGGCACTTTGGCTGGCCCTTGCTGCCTTCTGGAGAGCTCTGTCCTCTGTCACTTCAGGAAGTCAAAGTGGATCGAGTTACAATTTGCAAAGTCAGTGAGACCTTGGGATGAGTGGTTCCAGTTACACATTCCTGTGAAACTTCAAGGTGTGGGCTTATCCTCCAAGGAGACTAATCAGAAACAAAGGGTGGAGCATTGGCCATTTTGGCAGTACAAATAAACACGTCCCTAAATAAAGAGGGGATATATTAAATAAATTAATCAAACTCAGGATAAAACCCCTGGTCCGAATGGATTGCAGCCACATATTTTAAAAGAATCTCGGGAAGAAATAGCAGAGGCATTACTACACATATTTAATAATTCATCAGAAAAAGATGTAGTGCCAGAGCTCTGGCAGATAGCTAACGTAACACTTATATTTAAGATAGAACATGTCCAGGGAATTACAGGCCGGTGGTAGGGAAAATGATGAAATCTCTAGTAAAGGAGAAAATAGAAAAACATCTATAAACTAAAAATATAATAATGAATAGTCAGCATGGATTTCAAAATGGAAAGTCTTGTTTGACCAACCCCATTGAATTTTTTGAAGCGGTAACAGAGAGAATAGACCATGCAGTAGATGTAATTTATCTAGATTTTCAAAAGGCTTTCGATAAAGCACCCCATAATAAACTGATGAACAAGGTCAGAAAATGCGGAGTCGGGGACAAGTAGCAGAATGGATAGCTAACTGGCTTCAAGATAAAAAGAAGAGAGCAAGAGTAAAGGGTAGCTATTCACAGTGGCAGAAGGTGGATAGTGGTGTTCCACAAGGATCAGTGCTGGGACCACTGCTGTTCACAATTTACATTACGATTTAGACTTTGGAATCAAAAACACAATTTCTAAATATGCGGGTGACACCAAATTGTGGGGGGAAGAGTCAATACTGAGGAGAACTGCAACAATTACAGGAGGACATTAATAAACTTGTAGAATGGACTTCTAATTAGTAAATGAAGTTCAACACAGTTAAATGTGAGATATAGGTTAGACCTCTGTGGACCGGCACCCTCAGGACCTGACCGGTGTTGAAACAGAGAACTTTTGAACCACGGGAGATCATGCCTAGCTTAGGCTTACCTGTCGACAGTACGAGTGTGCGTGTGCGTGTGCGTGTACATACTGGCAGCCTGTGGGCGGCTTTCTCAGCACTCGCGCACACATTCACTGACTGACAGCCGCTACCAGCCAATTGCCACATGCACACCGCAGCAGCGACCAAGCCCGCTTTCTGAAACACCGTTTAAAGTTACAGACCCACGGCGCAGCCCCCCCACCCCACACTCAGATTGCACAGATAACACATTGCAACACTCACTGAGATGGCACAGATAACTTCAGACTGCAAAACTCACTGAGATTGCATTCCAAACTCTCAGTCTGCGAAACTCGGGCCTTTCTCTCTCTCTCTCTCTGTAGAATTCTCCCAGACACATTTATTAATTAACACGCTGGTTTGGTGATGTTCTTTTTTTTAAATATAAACCCTCCTCTCCCTCAGGCCCTACTAATGCCGAAGCACAGATGTTTCCGGACCAGAGTGTTCCAGACCAGAGAGGTCCAACCTGTATTACATTTTGGTAGGAAGAATAGGGAGGTCACTTATTACTTGGAAGGTGCAAGTCTAGGTGGGGAAGAGGAACAAAGGGATCTTGGAGTATAAATACACAAATCACAAAGTTGCGACATAAGTTAGCAAGGCCATAAAAAAGCAAACCAAGCACGAGAGTTTAATTTTAGAGATATAAAATTGAAAGGGAAGTTATGCTAAACCTGTATCGAACCTTGGTTAGACCACACTTATAGTACTGCATACAGTTCCAGTCGCCATATTAGAAAAAGGATATAGAGGCACTGGAGAGGATGCAGAGAAGATTTACAAGGATGATACCAAAAATGCAAGGGTATCCATATCAGGAAATGGTGAACAGACTGGGTCTCTCCTCTCTTGAAAAAAGGCGGCTGAGCGGGGACTTAATTGAGGCAGCCAAAATTGCCCCCCTTCATAAGCTCCATTACCGCCTCTTAAGGGGTGGGAATGGAGCGGAGATGCCTTGCCGACCGGGGGCAGACGGATGGGCCAACCCGACCGAAATTGCCCCCGGGCCGGAAGCGGCAGAAACAGGTTATCGCACCAGCCGTTTTCCCGCCACATTGGACATGTGCCGAACCCTTACCGACTGGCAGCGACCCCCTTTCCGACAGCTGCGTGGAAATGCCCCACAGGAGCTGTGTCGCCGCCAGTCGGTGTCACTGACAGCTTTCCTTAGTGGGGAGCTGTCTGTGGCTGGGCGGCGCGCCCACCCTTGAAGGGGAGGTTGCACTGCTGGTGACTCCATATTATTTTTTATTATTGGCCAACTGCCAGGTCGGGCCAACAATTATGCCCACAGGTTCGGCCAGGCTGCCAACAGGGCTGCCTCTTGGCTGCCAGGCCGCTGGTCCGGCCGAAACCCTCCCTGGTGGCCCAGTGCTTGCCACTAAAGTGGCTGCAGAGCTCGCAGCGGCCCTCCCCTTTAGCTGAACTGAAGGGAAGTTATGACGCGTCAGCGCAGTGCTGATGACTTGGAGCAACGGACATTCTGACCCGCCCGGACTTCCGCCCTGCTGGCGATCGCAACACTGTTCCGCCCGGGGGTTGAAAAAAATCAAGTCCTGAATTTTGCCGGGTTATCTATCCCATGCATTGGGGCAGACAGAACACTTACAAAACGGTAAGTGCGCCCCATTTGGGGCGGACGGCAATTTCGGCCCCAAGGTCTTTAAAATTATGAAAAGTTTTGATAGAGAATGTTTCCACTTGACAGGAAGAGCATAACTAGAGGCCATCAATATAAGATAATCACCAAGAAATCAAATAGGGAATTCAGAAGAATCTTCTTTATCCAAGAGTGGTGAGAATGTGGAACTTACTACCACAGGGAGTGGTTGAAGCGAATAGTATAGATGCATTTTAAGGGGAGGCAAGTTAAGCATATGAGGGAGAAGAGAATAGAGGGTTCTGCTGATAGATTTAGATGAGGAAAGATGGGAGGAGGCTTGAATGGAGCATAAATGCCGGCATGGACTAGTTGGGCCGAATGGCCTGTGCCGTGCATCTTATGTAATCCTATGAAATGTCTACCTAATGGTTGCAGCGTAGCTTTTAGAGATTTACCGTGTTCTGATTTTCTAAGTCTTCCTACTTTAAAGAATGATGCTTGGAAGACATTGTCCTCATGCAACAGTTCATCAATCAAATAGTAATAGTTGAAACGGGAATTTCTGATTAGAGCAATTTCTGATACAAGGACTTTTTTTTTCTTGGCATGCATAACAAAAGCTGAGCATATATAGCATTGAAGGAGAACAGTGTTATATGCAGATCAGACCAGAGTATCTTGTGATGTGCTCTGCATTATGACAAATTGACTGCTCAGGGCTGGTTCAGAGATGCAGTACATTTCAATGCTACTTCTAAAAATCATTACAGCTGAATATCATGTATGTTGGTCTTGCTTAGCATGTAGTTCATTACATGAACAAGCTGCATAGAAACAGGTAGATGGAAAAGCATTTAAACTTAGCAATTTATATCCCAATCAACTGTAATTCGACCCCTTACGTAAAACAAAGTATCATTGGACATTACCAAGGTTGTAGGCATTTACAAGTATACTGTGCTCCCTTAAATAGCTCATCAAGCTTATCTAGTGAGTTGCTGAGGAATACAGATCAGGAAGATCCCAAGTTCAATTATCAACTGGACTAGCATTAAGGGAACTACAATTGTTATTAATGTCCCTGAGTTGGACTCACTTTCCATGACTTGTACAGTTCAAATGGCCTGCAGGCACTCGGCATCAAAACAGGTAGATAGATGTCTATTTGGTGAGGTATCAGAGAGCGCCTGGAGCATGTGGAATTGTCAGAAGTCAAGAAAGGTGGAAAGAAAACTGGCAAGAGAAAAATGGGTGAGAGAGAGAGCAGGATTTTGTTTGACAGAATGATATATAGAGGGATAAACAATGTATGTTTTCTGTCAGACTGAAGATGCAAGACTACAAACATTTTTTTAAACTCATTCTCTTAATGTATAAAAAAAAAGTTTGGGATACAAAAATATTCCATTGCATTGCAAAGAGAAACAATGCTACGTGCAAACTTCGGCTTTTCAACCTTGAAAGGAAGCAACTGAGAGGTGATCCTTCGAGTACGTAAGAAAGCAAATGCTATAATAGAAGTAGATCCAAAATACCGCTTCAAACTAAACAGAGAGTAGGATAAGGGGGCAAATTTAGGACAGACGTTCTTAATTAAAAGCATGATCAACATGCAGAATGGACGCCAATGTAAAATAGTGGAGGCAAAACCCTGGAATCATTCAACAGTTAGAAACTAGGACTAGAGTCTTTCTGGGCAGGTAAGCTAAAATGGGCTGAATGGTCTTTCTCACATGCATCAGTCTTGTGGTTACCTGTTAATGTATTATTTCACTTTTTATTTATTTCTTGGATCAATTTTCTCCGATGCAGAAATGCTATTCAGAAAAATATACTTAGAAGGGATGCCAGTATCAGATTACAACCGTAATGGATTTCCTTATGTCATGCCATTTGCAGAGCTATTCCACCACCACGTCACCCCGTGTGGGTTGCAATGGAGAATATATCATCGAATCATAGAGATTTTGCGACTCTTTCTTGAGAACTTTGCAGGATATTTTTAAATTCAGTGTAAAAACTGGAGTACAAAAGGCATAAGAGATATTAAGTTACCACATGTATGGCAGGCATAACCTACAGTACAATATGCACATACAGTACCAGCTTTTGGGGTGCTGAGGGAGGGAATGATTCAGTCCACTGGTCACAGAATCCTTTGAAGCAGTTTTACTTAATAGGAACTCCTGAAGTTTTAATTTGACCTCTGTACTAGCTATTGCACCTGAAGAGCAGAAGGATAGCATATATGAGAATACACAGGTTACAACAAATATATTTTCTTATACAGCAATAGTTAATTGTAATATTCTTAGCACACTGAATATCATGCCAGTTTTACTGATCAACGCTGGTTAAATTAAATCAACACACATTTTAATGGGTCTGAGATTATTTTTGCAGTTATTCCTTCCTGCCACAATAAATCTTACACTGAAATTAGAATCTGTGTTAGTTAGATTAATAGTTTAATACAAATTTTCACAAGCTTTGTTTTACTTATCAAACTGCATCAAAAATTATATTGGATTTTAGATATTAAATACCAGGCAATTAAGAACATTATTTGAAAAAATGCATTATTCTACATCATAGCTTCTACAAATCTGAATAATGTAATTTTTTTTAAAAACAGAAATCATTCAGCAATTTTCCCAAAAAAGTTAAATAAAAAGTGGCTATAAAGAAAAAATAACCAATTCCATTTTTATTAAAACTCTTATTTCCTTAACATGTAATGTACTTGGAATACCCTATATTACAAAAAGTATGCCTAATTAATTTTCATTATATAGTACATCCAAAATAATGCTAACACTGTTAATGGCAGTATTCATTCAAAATAAACATGTATTTAACCAAGAACAATTTATTCCACATTAATGAAGAAACTGACAATTTACAGGAACTATTTATATTGATGTTGGTATTTTATTGATAAATTACCCAGCAGTGGCACAATGATTTGGATTACAGATTTAAGCATCAATATTTTCCATAGCCAAAGTTTAGTTTGTTCCTTTGTTACTGTTTATCATAATGCCCAACAGATTTTTCATAAACTGCATGAAGTTTAGCTAGCCTCACTAAGTAGCTTTGGTTACTATGCTGATACTACAATGCAACAGACCAGTTCTCAAAAACTCAAGAGGTAACATTTCCAAGTGCAAGTTTGTTATCTTGTCTGCAACAGCAAATGGGAGCAAAGGAAAAATTAGGAGTGAGTTATCTCAGAGCATTCTTATGTACCTCGTAGTGGCCAAATTAAGAGGGGTATTGTCCGAATACTGAAATCAGGTTACTTGCCTGTCTTTTTTCCCCACAGAATAGTGCATGATGCAGAAGGAACTAAGGATGGGAAGAAAACAATATTAAAATTTGGGGCAAAGAAAGACAAATTACTATTGCAATATATATTTACTTTTAAATTTATTATATATCTTGGGTGTCCTATTGGGGTTTATTGTATGAAACAATTGAGTGTCTCCTTTTTTGATGTGGTACAGTGTGAAATACTCCAGGGTCTGGTTAGCTTCAAATCAGCTACAATGTGTTTCCCAGACTGCCACGTCAGTGTAACTTAAATCCCAGTCTTAGAAGTAAACACTTTTGGTGCATTGGATATTAAGTCTTTTTCTGAGATTCCCCACCCCGTACTCTTAGATGTGAAATAGCTGAATTGGGGACAGCTTCTGAATTAACAAAAGCTCACTTTCACATGTAGCTTCCTTACTTTCCTTGCCTTTCTCTTTGTTTCGAAGCATCAGCAATTGCTGCTCCAGTCTCTGTTTCTCCAACTCTTCATGTCGTTGCTGTTCAAGTTTGCGTTGTTGTTCCAATTCTTGCTGACGCTTCACAGCTAGGATCTCCTGTTGTTGCTTACACAAATGACACAGAGGGCCAGGTAAACAGGAAGCACACACTATTTTACAAATGTATTATATCCATTACAAGTAAGCTTTCATATCCTAGGCATACACGCAACCATCAACTTATTTGGAATACAGTGAAATTATACTTCATCAGCTCAATTGCTGGAATAACGTGCTCAAAAAACCCAACTGCTGCCAAGAAACGTGTGCTGTAGAAGGCACTATATTTATTATACAACAAGCTTTCCGAATGAGATTAAAGATCAAAATAATAAAGTTCTAGCTCGGGACACTGCAGTCTCACTATTATGTCACTATTCACATCATTGAGCATCCCTATTTATAAAGAATGTTTGTATGGCTACATTCAGATGAAATGATTTTAAGAACACTCTGCGCACAGAGGCTGAACTCCCAAGTCATAGTCAACATCTTCACTGAGGAGTACGAAATTATGGGCCTTACACGAGACAAAAGTCCTCCACCAGCCTGTCCCCACAGTCATCAAGATCCAAGGCGCGGCTCTGGACAACGTGGATCATTTCCCATACCTTGGTAGCCTCTCATCAACAAGGGCAGACATTGTAGACGAGATTCAACACCGCCTCCAGCCGCCTGAGGAAAAGAGTCTTCGAAGATCAGGCCCTCAAATCTGCCACCAAGCTCATGGTCTACAGGGCTGTAATGATACCCGCCCTCCTGTAAGGCTCAGAGACATGGACCATATTACAGTAGACACCTCAAATCGCTGAAGAAATACCACCAATGATGTCTCCGCAAAATCCTGCAAAGCCCCTGGGAGAACAGACGCACCAACATTAGCATCCTCGACCAGGCCAACGTCCCCAGCATTGAAGCACTGACCACACTCGATCAGCTCCGCTGGGCAGGCCACATTATTTGCATGCCTGACACAAGACTCCCAAAGCAAGCGCTCTACGGAACTCCTTCACAGCAAACGAGCCAAAGGTGGGCAGAGGAAACGTTTCAAGGACATCCTCAAAGTCTCCTTGATAAAATGCAACTTCCCCACTGACACCTGGGAGTCCCTGGCCAAAGACCGCCCTAAGTGGAGGAAGTACATCCGGGAGGGTGGAGCACCTCGAGTCACATCGCCGAGAGCATGCAGAATATAAGCGCAGGCAGCGGAAAGAGCGTGCGGAAAACCAGTCCCACCCACCCTTTCCCTCAACGACTGTGTCCAACCTGTGACAGAGACTGTAATTCTCATATTGGACTGTTCAGTCACCTAAGAACTCATTTTTGGAGTGGAAGTCTTCCTCGATTCCGAGGGACTGCTTATGATGATGATGATGCATCTTACCTTCGTCAAAAGGACTTAATTCAAGAGTTCAAATTGACAACGGCCCAAACTTCAACATTTTTACTCTCTAAAATGTTAGCTGCCCAATTTGCCAACTATTTAGTTATGTGAAGAACATCAAAGAAAAAGCCTGTTCCCATACCTACAGAGTAAACTTATTTTGACTATATGGAGAGATCAAAGTACTGCTATCAAAGTATTGAATCTTAGATATCTAAATAGCTTGAACTCATAAAAATGCACTTTTAAACCATGCTGTGATTCCTGGAGACTTTAGAATGGCACAGGGAATACAGAGGGATCGAAATGGGATAAGCTCTAATTGCCTGAAATAATCTGTAAATATTTTTGACAGAGTAGCAATAAAACAAATTGGCCATCATAAAATAAATTTCGCCATCCCCTATTGACTGGGAGAAGTATCCTGCATCACCAAAACTCACTTGCAGAGTGTAGCTTGCTTTATTATGCAAAATGTTCAAATATGATTGCAATAATAATGTTAATGCATATTCCATTAACTTTTTCTGTTGTTGTGAATTTATATATTCTGTGAAGTAAACTAAGTGCAAAAAATAGTAGAACCGAATTCACGCAGTCAATAAGGTTTAGAAAAAACAACATTGATTATTCCTCCTCTCACTGCTTTTGCCAATCAAAACATCTGATGGTAAGCAACATCAAAGCAAGGCCTGTTAGAAAGTAAACAGTTTAACTATAATGTTCACTGCCAGAGTAGCATTAGTCCACAGTTCGTTATGCTAACACTTTCTCCGCCTCAATTCAAATCATTCCATGTACAAACACAATGAGGAGTGGTATGGAAAACATGATATAGAACTTTTTAATCTGTGCTTTATATATTATTTGGGGAAATGATATCCAATAGCAGTGTATATCAGAATGTGTTAGTGAAGGATGGAGTTTAACAGTGAATGTTAGTGCACAAACTAAGCGGAGATTATAGGAAGTACCTTTAGGTGTTCCTGAATCTGAACCTCATGCTGCCTTGTCAGGTGTTCATGTTGTTTCTGGAACTCAGCAAACAATAGCTGCTTCTGGATCTGTTGCTGCTGCTTGAGCATGAGCAGTTCATGTTGCAACTGCTGCTCGCGAAGACGAGGGTCCACAGTTGGGATTGGGATTCTGGGGTCTGTCCGCAGGTCAACAGGAGTAGCAGTCTGCATAGTCACAGGCAGGGAGGATTTAACTTCAACTGCTGCATGAAAGACAGAACACACTTTAGCAAACAATGCAACATTTTTTTAAATTTCTAGACACAGTAGAGTAGATTTTATGATGTGACTATGCACAATTAATGGGTGTAAAGTGGCTGTATCTGATCAGAAATACGGGTAGCAATTGCTCATGTCAGATTGCTGTCAATCATCTTTTGGTTGGGTTTTCCAGTGGTGCCAGAAACACTGGTCAGTCTTCCAGATATGAAACTTTTATGAGGCTCTAATGTTGTCATTTAAGCATCCATGCAAATTCAGAGTTATGAAACTGTCCATATAAATGGGGCATAGGGAAATAGCAATCTTTGTCTCATTATTTCTGTCTCTCAGCTTAATATGCTTTTTGTAAAGTCCTGTCCCGAGTACAGATTCACACGAGGCATGTAGTGAAGTCAAGGTCACTCTGGACCTGCACCTTTATTTCACCGCTCTGAAATACTGCACTTGCCTGAGACCTGTCCTTATATACCTACTTGTCTCTTGCAAGTGCACCCCTGGTGGTAAGGTATGCTGGTGGTTAAAGATCATGGCCCCAAGTTTCCACACGCGGCGAAAAAGACGCACCTCAGAGCTGAGCGCCTGTTTTTCGCACCGAAAACGGCGCCGGAAAAAAAGTGCGGTATTCTCGAGCTCCTTGGAGCTTGATGTCTGTTTGGCGCGGCGCACAGGGGGCGGAGCCCACCACTCGCGCCGATTTTGTAAGTAGGAGGGGGTGGGTACAATTGAAATGAGGCTTCTTGGTGCCGGCAACCCTGCGCGTGCGCGTTGGAGCGTTCGCGCACACGCAGTCTGAAGTAAACATTGGCACTCGGCCATTTTTAAAAGTACTGCAGAAAAAAAGTGAAGATTTGTTTCTTGGACCCTTGCAAAGGCTTGTATTTTAATTTTCTTGATATTTCTGTGTGGGAGTGCTTTTAGCAGCACTGCTGAATAAATCACCTGCTGAAATCAGTGAGTTCAGCTTTTCACTGCTAAACTTGCAGAACCGGCGGTGCTGCATTGGTACATGCAAATTAAGGACTGTGTTTTTGGAGAAATAAGAGTGCCAATTCAACTTTGCAATGGATCAACTTCCACCAAGAACAAAGAATTTCTTGCATGAGGAAGTGGGGATATTAGTCAACGTAATTGAGCAGAGATGGCAGGAGCTAGATACCAGCAACAGAGGTCGCATAAAAGTGCCACCAAAAGAAAAGAAGAAACGCTGGAAGCAAGTTGCAGAAGATTACTGCGCAGTGGTGCATACCAGGAGATCTGGAAGTCAGTGTAAAAAGAAATGGCACGACCTTGGTCAAGTAGTTAAGTGTAAGTAATATTTCCCATTTTTAATTTAATCGTAATTGTAACCTGGCTATCTGTATGTCCCACCTTGCAGACTGACTCACTCTGTAAAAAGTTATATTTTACTCTGCAGAAGAAATTGGCCCACAACAAAAGGGAGGCAACTCGGATAGGAGGAGGCGTGTCCAATCTGCATCCACTGACACCCTTGGAACAAAGGGTAGCTGCTATGATGAGTCGGACATGGAGTAAAGCAATCGGTACAGCACAAGCTGGGCCCGCATGCGAGGAAGAGGGCAAGTCCTGAAAATGCATCGTGGCCCTTTAAATCAACCTGCTGCCTGGCCTGCTATGTGTGAGAGTACTCATGCCACCCACCTGGCCCCCTCCCTTGCTGTTAAGCATTTGACTGTTCTGATGTATTTTGCAGAACATGACGACGACGCTGCCAACCCTGAGGGTACAGAACAAGAACCAGTACAACCAGCTGCGGACGATCCAGACTGGATGATGGCAGCGATGACTGAAATGTCTGCAGGGGAGAGCTTCCAATTTAATGTTTATGAGCCCCCATCAAGGGGCATCAGCGTTTCAACCCCTAGCATAGGTCTTGGTTCCACCTTCCATGTTTTTGCTTCCGATGTTGCGGGTCCCAGTGGTGCTGCTGGTATAATGCAGCATTCTACAGTCAGTGCACTACCGTCCGAGCCTGCGCCTCCCTCTCGCATAGGTTCTGGTTCCACCTACTATAGTTTTGATTCCGACGCTTCAGGTCCCAGTGTTGCTGCTGATATCATGGAGCAGTTTACACCCATTCGTCAACATCCCAGCCCACGGCTCGCACTCGAGTGCTGTCGTCTGGAACACCAAACGTCCCACAGTCCCAGCCCACGTCTCCCTGTGTAGTGGTGCCGCTTGCAACACCGAGCATCCCACCGTCCGTGCCCGCGCCTCCCAGTGTAGTGGTGCCACGAGGCAGACCCAGGCAGAGGAGAAGGAGATTGGAGACACGCTCTCCTGAGATGCAGCGTGCAACAGATGCGGTTCAGGTCGTGGCATTGGGTATGGAGACCAATGAGCTTACCCGATCACTCATCGGTGGCGTCAATGCAGTAGGTAAAGAGTTGACGGTCCTGACGGGAGAAATAGCAGTAATGACATGGGAACTTAGGGAGGGAATGTCCGAGGGAGTGCAATCGACGGCACAGGCCATCAGGAAGGGCATGCAAATTACGGCACAGGCCATCAGGGAGGGCCTGGTTGAGGTAGCTGCTGCAATAAGGGCACACAGCCCAGCCAATCAAATGACACCCCCATGAGGAAGTGAACATTCACTGAGATATGGATGAGACATGGTTGCAGCCTTTCTTTGCTGCTTTTGTTCTTGTTCTTGATGTAGCTGTAGTAGCGTTTTTCAAATTGAAATTGTTTTGTAAGTTTTGTAACTTTACAACTTATAAGGGATCTTATGGTTTTTAAGTGATCTTATAGTGTAAATGCTCTCACATTTTTTTGTATCTTATTTAATTTTGCACCTAAAAAGTGATCCTGAAGTTTAAGGGTTCTTCAGAGTGTAAGATTTTTCACAATGAAACTGTTTTGTAACTTTTGTAACGTTACAAGTTTTTAAGTGATCTTCAAGAGCCATATTAAAAAGTATAGTTTGATACAACAAATATTTTATTAGAGTGACGTTAACTTTTCAATAAAATATTTTTTCATGAAAACTGTTTCATGTTCCATTAACACAACACACCGTGGGAACAACTGCAAAGAATAAACATGTCCATATACAGAAGTGGTCGCAGAGCCCTCAGGCATCAGTAGTTGAACTGCTGGCGCAAGTCTCGAGCAATCGTTAAAGGGGCACGATGGATGGCCCTCCTCCGACCTCGTGCTCCGGCATCAGGCACTTGCATGCTTTCCTGATTGTCGTTATCATCCACATCCTGGTCTTCCGTAATACTATCATCATGCACTGGACCCTCACGTCGGTCTTCGGGTTCCACTACCAGCTCCTGCTGCCTCATGATGGCTAAGTTATGAAGCATGCAGCACACAACAGTGAAGTGACCGACAATCTGAGGAGAGTATTGCAACTGTCCTCCGGAATGGTCCAGGCATCGGAATCGCTGTTTCAATATGCCAATGGTCCTCTCAATGATGCTGCGCATCGCAATGAGCGCCATGTTGTATTGATGGTCAGCTTCTGTCCGTGTCACGTGTATGGGCGTCATGAGCCAGGTGGTCAGGCCGTACCCTTTGTCTCCCAGTAGCCAGCTCTGCCCTTCTGGCTGCTGCTCAAACATGTCAGATAGAACGCTGTCGCGTAGGATGAACGCATCATGGGTGCTGCCAGGGTATCTCGCATCGACTGACATGATGCGCTGCTTGTCGTCACGCACGAGCTGCACATTGATAGAGTGGAAACCTTTCCTATTTCGGTACTGCTCAGAATCCTCCACGGGTGCTTGCAAGGCTATGTGGGGACAATCAATGCAGCCCTGTACCTTTGGGAAGCCGGCAATCCTGAAGAAGCCCACAGCCCTCTCATGGATCGCTTGTGCGGTCATTGGGAAATTGATGAAGTCATTCCTTCGCGCATAAAATGCAGCCGTGACCTGGTAAACGCAGGCATGTATTGCATGTTGAGAGATGGCACACACATCTCCAGTTGTAGCCTGAAACGATCCCGAGGCATAGAAAGAAAGTGCAGCTGTTACCTTCACTTCAACAGACAAGGCAGTTGTCCTTCTGCTTCTGGGCTGCAAATCTGCTCTCACCATATCACAGATCTCAGTGACAACTTCTCTGCGAAAACGCAGCCTTTTCACACAATCAGCCTCGCTCATGTCCAGGTACGAGCACCTGGTTCGATATTGTCGATGTGGGTAAGGTCGCCTGCCCATCAACCTACGGGCTACGACGTTCCTGGTGCGGTGAGCTCTAATCAATTCTCTCCTATGCAATGAATTGATGGCAAACCATTGCATAATACGTGGTGTTGACAATGCAGCACCCATTCTGCAAATTTAAATATAAAACTGTCTATGTGGCTGCCTCTCACTGTCCAAATGGCCTCAGTCCCCCTCACAGCTCGAAGGCTGCTGCTGTATCTTTGGCTGCCGGCCAGCTACTGACACCGCCCCTAAAGCGTGGCCGAATGGCCTCAAGAACCTTAATGAGCTGCGTGTGTCCTGCGTTGATTCTTCGGCTGCCAGCCTGCCACTGACGCCGCTGCTATCTCATGGCCGAATGGCCTCACGTCGGTCAGCTGCTGATTCTTCGGCTGCCGGCCAGCCACTGACGCCGCTGATATCTCATGGCCGAATGGCCTCGGGTCCATCCGGTGCTGCTTCTTTGCGGCCAGCCACGAAGAGAATGAAGGCCTGCCTCAAGCACTGCAGCTCAGCTCGAAGGCTGCTTGCTGCCGTCGAGACACTGACGCCACACCGCTGCCTGAAGCACTTTCACACAGGTAGGAACATGGTTTATTTAATCTTTTCTTTGCTTATAAATTTTTATTCAGGTTGGATTTATTTGTATAATATTTGTATAAGTATAACTAAGGATTGATTGTAGAATTTAATGACTTCCCTTTCCCCCCCCCCCCCCACCTTGTTCTCTACGCCTAATTTTTAACCTGCGCCTGATTTTTTAAAGTGTAGAGAAAGTTTTTTTCCAAGCGTACAAAAATCTTCATTTACTCCATTCTAAGTTAGTTTGGAGTACGTTTTCACTGTGGAACCTTTGAAATCAGGCGTCAGAGGCCGGACACACCCCCTTTTGAAAAAATGTTTTTGTTCCAAAGTGAAACTGTTCTACTTGACTAGAACTGGAGAAAACTAAATGTGGAGAATTCCGATTTCTAAGAACTCCGTTCTACACCAGTTGCTCCTAAAAATCAGGAGCAAATCATGTGGAAACTTGGGGCCCCTATCTTATTACAGTCATGTATAGCATGTTAGGATACAGTTATATATAATAATGTAAGATACATGACACTTTTAAAGTAAAAAAATCAACAGCTTTTATTGAAAATTTATGTTGAAAACCCAACTCATTATTCAGTAACTTTTTCAAAAGCACAGAAATTGAAATACTGTTAAATGGCAAAACACAATTTAAGTTCTCCACTGAAAAAATAGAACAGTTCTAATTTGAACATAAACAAAAGCTACAAGTATGTAATCAATACAATGTCATTTTTGAAATGGATTTACTTTGCTCTCAGACGCACACACAGGTAGCCTCAGACAGCCTCTTTTAAAAACAGTCAATATAAACCTTACCTGAATAAAGCTTTTAAAACTTGATCTCTATTTCTTCAATAATTTTTCAAACCAATCAATAAAGTATTGTTAGAGACTAAAGAGAAGCACCACATTGGTTGGGCTAACTAAATCCCACTCGAGACTGGAGTACACAAATCTAGGCTGACAGAGGTGCCATATTGCGGATGAGATGTTAAACCGAGACCCCATCTGCTCTCTCAGTTGGATGTAAAAGATCCTATGGCACCATTTCGAAGAATAGCAGGCGAGCTATCCCTGGTATCCTGGCCAATATTTATCCCTCAATCAACATCACTAAAACAGATTATCTGGTCATTATCACATTGCTGTTTGTGGGAGCTTGCTATGTACAAATTGGCTGCTGCCTTTCCTACATTACAACAGTGACTACACTTCAAAAAGTACTTCATTGGCTGTAAAGCGCTTTGGGGCATCCGGTGGTCGGGAAAGGCGCTATATAAATTGCAAGCCTCTTTTTTTAAATGCATTGTGGGAAAAGGTGAACAATGCACATGCTCAGTTTGCAGCATCTGCTGAAAGTTACAGGTGCAAAAATATCAAGAAAGTGAAAGTATAACAACAGAAGTTTAATGACAGGAAGTGCATGCTAGGCACAACGCCCAATTTATTACTAATCAATCTCCTGTGAGCTCAAGCAGATTTTATTGGAGGAACTATGGGGCCAAAATTGCTCCGTGCTGGGTTTGGGGCAGCCATTTTACGAAAAGTGATTTATTTTTTGCACCAACCCTGTTGCAGATTTGGGCACTTTGATAAAAAAAATGTTGCCTGCGGTAACGGAGCATTCCCCCGGCGTGACGCTCAGTGCCGCGCGGACATGCTGCGTCACACTGACGCCTCACAACGTCCCTCCCCTTCTTTTAAAGGGGAGGGCTGTTGTGAACTCTGCAGCCTCTTTAGAGGTGATCACTGGGTCACCAGGGAGAGTGTTGGGTGCCAGGCTGCTGGCACGGCCAAGAGGGGGTGCCAGTCTGCATGTTGGCGGTTTGGCCACACCAGCGGCCACCACTGTCGGGCCAGGTGAAATATCAGCCAACAGAAAAAAGATGCCGGCTGCCGAGCTATCACCTTCCTTTTAAGGTCGGCCGGGGCGCTACAGCCCACCACAGCTTCTCGCACCGAGAAACTGTCCATGGCATTGCCCCACTCCGACCTTGCGTCCTACAGGGCAATTTCCCCCCCCCACCACCCAGGGGCAATAAGGGGTTGGCGCAGATGCTGCAAACTGAGCATGTACATTGTTCACATTTTTCCACGATGCATCGCCGTGTCTGTACGTTAATTGCGGAGCGAGGCCAGACCACTTTTTGCCTGCGGAGCCCTGGGGGGAAATTCCACGCGGGTCGATGTGGCCGCCGCACCTGCGCGTTACCTCATTAACGCTCCATTGTAGCTGGCCGGCAGTGCTAACTGGCCCTATGCAAAGGCGCAATTTCGTCCCCTATGTCTTTTCGTTGTGTTTGTTGTAACAGACTCAAAAAGCATTACTTCTTACAGGAAAGTGCCACTAAGGCTGACACTTCGATAAGGTACTGAGGGAGATGTTAAACTGCTTCTCAGGTAAAAGATCCCAAGGTACTATTCGAAGATAAGCAGAGGAGCTCTCAGTGCCTTGGCCAAAAGTAGAGAAATTACGTTAAACATATATAAAACCTTGGTTGGACCACACAGAGTACTATGCACAGTTCTGGTCTCCATATTACAAAAAGGACAGATACACTGGAGAAAGTGCAAAAAAGATTTACAAGGATGATACCAGAACAAAGAGGGTACAACTATCAGGAAAGATAGAACAGGAGAGGTGACCTAATAGGGCTATAAAATTCTGAAAGGATTCGATAGTGTCGACAGAGAAGATGGGGCCGAAATTCAGGCACGCCTGGTTTTTCTGCCGGGAGTGATGAATGCCGGGAGTGATGAGGCGGACTCTGGATCGATTTTAGGCACTTTGAAATGTTTTTGTTGTCGGATTGGTAGTCGGTCATCGTGGGGGCGGAAGTGCGGCGGCAAGTCATGCTAAGGTGTGGAAGTTGGGGCTGGATTGCGTCTCTGCCGCTGTCACTCAGTGGTAGAGAGGTGGTGACATCACAGCGCGTGTGCGTCACTACGCTCTCTCCCCTCCGTTAAAAGGGAGAGAATTGGGGATTTTTTAAGCTTCAGCTACTGGGCCACCAGGGAGGGTTTCGGCCGAGCCAGCGACCTGGCACCAAAGAGGGTTTTCCAGGCTGCCTGCTGGTAGCCCAGCTGAACCCAGGGCAATAAGTAGCCAGCCGATCGGGAAGTCGGCCGGCAAAAATAACATGGTGGCCACGGCAGTGGGCCCTCCCCTTGAAGGGCCACCGCGCTACCAGGCCGCAGAGTCAGGAGAAGGTGCACCGACAGAAAAAGCTGTCAGTGGCACCATCCAGAGGCTCGTGGATTTTTTTACCTAAATTTGGGGCGGATTAAAATGTAGGTGCAGGATAGTGGTGGTGCGCGCTTTGATGATGCGCTTGCGATGGTCAGCAGCAGCGGGGCGGAAGTGGGGACAGGCCGGAAAATCCCCAACCTGAATTTGGGTCGGGTCGGCCAATGGACTGCAACGCGGCGGCCACTCTATTCCGCCGCATGGCCTCTGCAAAACGGCAGAAACGGGCCTCATACTGACCCTGAATTTCAGCCCCGATGTCTCCACTCATGGAGTCCAAAACTATGGGCCATAAATACAAGATCGTCATTAATAAATCGAAATAGGAATTCAAGTTGCGGTGAATAGCATTGATGCATTTAAGGGGAAGCTAGATAAGTACATGAGGGAGGAAGGAATAGAAGGATATGTTGGGAGTGTTAGATGAGGTACGGGGAGGAGCTCATGCAGAGCATAACCACTGGTATAGACCTGTTGGGCCAAATGGCCTGTTTCTGTGCTGTAAATTCTATGTAATATTTATCCCTCAGCCAACAAATTGGCTGCTATGTTTGCTCACATTACAAGAGTAAGTACACTTCTGAAGTACTTTATCGACTGTGATGTGCTCTGGTATGTCCCTTGGTAGTGAAAGGCTCCATATTAAGTTGTTTCTTTCGTAAGTGCCAAGATTACTGGTACATCATTACCCATTGATGTTACTGGACTGGAGATGTTACAGTATTATCAACTGAAGGATAGAGAGAGAAGTGGTAAATCACCAAAACTGAAGAAGTATTGGTACGTGACTCATTTCAAGAATTGATCTAGTTTTTAATCACGTGTATTAGTTTTCTGTACTTAGTAACATCTAAATCATTAGTTGTACCATCAGATCCTCCCCCTCTCCAATATGACACAACAGGGGAAGTTTCAGATAGGATTGAACTGTACTGCTGCATTGCAATTAACTGAAAATCTTTTACAAAAAAATCTTTTCATTTTCTCCATTCCTTCATTTTCTGAAGTCATCAATTCCCGTGGGTGTGTGTGGGGGGGGGTGTGGTTGGTGTGTGTGGGGGGGGGTGTGGTTGGTGTGTGTGGGGGGGGGTGTGGTTGGTGTGTGTGGGGGGGGGTGTGGTTGGTGTGTGTGGGGGGGGGGGTGTGGTTGGTGTGTGTGGGGAGGGGTGTGGTTGGTGTGTGTGGGGGGGGGTGTGGTTGGTGTGTGTGGGGGGGGGTGTGGTTGGTGTGTGTGGGGGGGGGTGTGGTTGGTGTGTGTGGGGGGGGGTGTGGTTGGTGTGTGTGGGGGGGGTGGTTGGTGTGTGTGGGGGGGGTGTGGTTGGTGTGTGTGGTTGGTGTGTGTGGGGGGGGTGTGGTTGGTGTGTGTGGGGGGGGGTGTGGTTGGTGTGTGTGGGGGGGGGTGTGGTTGGTGTGTGTGGGGGGGGGTGTGGTTGGTGTGTGTGGGGGGGGGTGTGGTTGGTGTGTGTGGGGGGGGGGTGTGGTTGGTGTGTGTGGGGGGGTGTGGTTGGTGTGTGTGGGGGGGTGTGGTTGGTGTGTGTGGGGGGGGTGTGGTTGGTGTGTGTGGGGGGGGGTGTGGTTGGTGTGTGTGGGGGGGGTGTGGTTGGTGTGTGCGGGGGTGGTGTGGTTGGTGTGTGTGTGGGGGGGGGTGTGGTTGGTGTGTGTGGGGGGGGGTGTGGTTGGTGTGTGTGGGGGGGGGTGTGGTTGGTGTGTGTGGGGGGGTGTGGTTGGTGTGTGTGGGGGGGTGTGGTTGGTGTGTGTGGGGTGTGTGGTTGGTGTGTGGGGGTTGTGGTTGGTGTGTGTGGGGGGGGGTGTGTGTGTGGGAGTGTGTGTGTGTGGTGTGGGGGTGCAGGTGCGCGCTAGCCCCATGCAGCAGAACCTGGTCTCCAATCATCTTGGATCCCCTTGCCATTGGACGAAGACCTTTCTCGGTCAAGTTCGTGGGGTAGCTGGTTGCAACAGCCACCCCACGTGAAAAGAATTCATGCACAGGCATCTTCCACCCTTTAAAATGAAGTTTGGAACCTGGAACATCAGGACCCTCATGGATAACCCCAACAGCGATCCACCCATCCGTCCAACCACCATCTGCCCCACCTGTGAGAGACTGTAGATCCCTCATTGGTCTCATCAGTCACCTTAGAACTCATTTTAGTGTGGAAGCAAGTCATCCTCAACTCCGAGGGACTGCCTAAGAAGAAGAGAAGATATCAGATACTAAACTGCATGTTTTTTTTCCATCAATGAAGGGTATTGAAGTGACAGCGCTAATGAACTTGGTGTGTAGATGGGAAAGTATATACTGCAAGCGTAACATTTCAACTTCCAGCAGGGAACCTCACCTGCTGGCAGCGCATGTAAGAAATTCAAGCATGTGCACTGCATGATTTTCCAAAAATAAGTTTGGAGAAACGTGCCCGAATCTCCTAAATATGCTGCTAGCAGGCGAGGTTTTGCATCAGAAGCATAATCAGAAAATGACCCCTAATGTATAACCTTTAGTCATGTTGGTAAGTGTTTCCCATTTGTTTTCAAACATGCTACATGATGCATTAAAAAAAAACTTTATCACAACATTGGGGCATGTGTGATGGGCATTTCCCCTCCAGAACAAAAATGTGTGCTATAAATCTTTTCATTATGTCAGTGCCTTGAGAATTTTTTTAAGTTTAAATTGTGATTTTCACTGAAAAATATATGGAAAACTACTGAATATTTGAGTAAAAATAGAACCTACCTTTCCCCATGGGGAAATTACATAATGATTTTTCAGTACTGTACAGCTGCACACACACACAAAGCATACGTCGGACATATTATATTTCTACCTCTTCGCCACACTTTTACACTTGGGAGAGTAGGATTATTTCCTTGGATATCGCCAATAGTGCTCAGTAATCAACCAAAAGGAGATTAATTCCTGCAGTGTGGGATATGTCTTGCACAATTTGTAAGAGGGACCACTCAACTATCAACTGATTGTCCTGTTAGCTTCCTGGTCAAGAAGCAGACAGGCAAACCTGAATGTCAGTAGAAATGGAGATTCAAACATGTCATTACAAGCACAATAATCTAACCTGCTGGAGCTACCAGACCACCCACAAGCAGAACTATGCGCAACAAAAAATTCTGGCAAGGTTTGCGTTTGAAATGTTTTAGTTATCCAGCAGAGGGGAAGACAAAAACAACTCACTCCCGGATCTTAAGTCAGAAACAATTCCCTTTATTCAAGTGACTGCTGCCATTTGGATCTTACATTTTGTATGAAAATGTAAGACTATTTGAACAGAAGTTATGAAACTCCTTACATGTGTAGTGTTAGAAAGGACTCAAGCCTATGAATCACATTGGTGTCAGGAGTTTATTTTTAAATCAGTATTCCCTCTTGCAGGAAGGAATACAGGAGTACAGAAAGTGTCCTGCACCACAGAAATAGAAAATATAGATTTTTAAAAATATATATTTGTGGACAAAACAGAACATCAGTGGACAATTTAACAATCTTTACTGAAATGGGAAGGCTGAAGCACTATATTAAAGCATTTCAACCCTGATCCAGCAAAGAAATGTATTTTGCCTAACTTGAAGGTTTTTCCCTGCAGTAATCTGCAAGTCCCTGTTGTGACAACTAAGGTTGTGGGCTTAATGAATGCAAGCTAAACACGCAGCTGCTAGTCGCATCTACTTAGCAATACAGCAATGTTTTAGTGATTAACATTTACATCATCTTTACAGTAATTTTTTTTTAAATAGTCAAATAAATACAAATAATAATGACGTAATACATTGGATGAAGACTGTGACAAGGCAACAACACTTCAAGGGGTTTAGATAAACAAAGTCTTTGTGGTTCATGGGGTTCAGATGATCACAAAGATGTGTTAACCTCCGAATGCATTATTCCATGTAGTATACATAGAAGTAGTTACTGTTTTAAGAAAACTGGCAACATACGAGACTCAAAATGGACCAAAATTGTATCCCATGACTTATGTTACTATGATATTCAGATAGTTAGACTCCCAGCAGAAGTAAGTCGGGATCTTTGCCCTAGCTACTTTCTAATTGGGGTGACAAATCACTTAAATATTTAATTTTTGACAGTAATTCGGTTTCTCTTTCATACCTCAGAATATTGTTTCTGGTATCTAACATACACCAAAAACTACAATACGCATCTGTAATTCAGGCACAGAAATGTAAATGTTCTGCACGTACTGTAGAAAACAACCACTGACTGAAGTAGGGTCATCATGCAAGATCTATTAAATTTCATGTCACATAACTTCCACAATTCTTGGCTGAGTTGACAGGTAGATGAACGGCTTCTTTGTCTTAGCCAATGCTTCTTCAACCAGTCATTAGAAGGCGCAAAAGTGCAGATTTTCTTAACTTCTACTTGCTGACTCTCTCTACGGGTCCAAATTTGCCCAGGAGTTGCTCCGTTTTTTTTTGGAGCAACTTGATTTTTCTGGAGTATCTTCAAAATCCCCATTCTGCACATTTAATTTACGCCAGTGTAAGTGAGTTAGTTAGAATTTTTTTTAGTTTATTTTTTTCCCTCAAAAGGGGGCGTTACCAGCCGTTTTGGCCATTTAAGCAAGTTTGGACAGCTAATAGTTGCTCCAAACTAACTTAGGCCATATGTGGCCACTTGTGGCCACACAGAAAATCCTTGTGGAGAGTTAAGTAATCAGCGCAGGTAGCCAGAGATAGGGAGTGGGGGTGAAGGAAGGAAGCACAGAGGACCTTGCAAAGCACTAAACCCCTTCACAACAATGAATACAGACCTTGAACTGTAACTTTTGCATAATTTACACATTCCACTATATAAAGCTTCATAAAATATGCACTTTTTAAATATCATTTATATCAGAAGACAAAGGGTTTCATAAAACCATTTATGAATCAAATATTTTGCTTGCAGGGCTATGAACGATGGTCACTTGCGCAAGGTACCTGAGGGTGCCCATGCAGTTACTCCCCAATAAGGCACCAGTGGGTGCTGATGGAATGTTCCCAACAGGGTATCTACAGGCATCCATGCAGATGTTCACTAAGAATTGGTGGGATTTAATTTTTTTTTTAACCTTAGTCATGATTATTACCAAAACAAAAGCCATGACCAGATATTTGCTGATATTGAGAGACCAAACCTAAGGAAAGTTCTCTCTGGTCATTCTCACCTCTTAACAGCCAGTTGCATTGTGCCATTGACAGAGACTTTTTCTAAATCATTTAAAGAAACTCTCCTCCTACCTTTCCCCCCCCACCCCGCCAATCAAAACTCTTTTACCCCTCTTCCTTCCGCCCCAATCAAAAGTCTCCCCGCACCAACCTGTTTCTTGTAGCCCTCAACGTGGGAAGGCAGCGGCCGGCCTGTGTGGCAGGCCACTCGGCCCCCGCGGGATAGGGGCAGCAAACATCGGGTCGCCCCTTCGGCCAGGGATAGGGGTGGCGAGCATCGGTTCGGGTCCGGCTCACAGCCTGCAGGATGCGCTGGGAGGGCGAGGAGCTATTGCGCATGCACGCAGACTCCACTGCGCATAGGCGCAGCTGCCGGCACTGTTTTCGGCGCAGGGCTGCAGCTCCGTCCCCAACTCCACGAGAAACGCCGCGCCAGGACCCGGGACACACAGCCGAGCGGCCAGAATCTTTAGTAAGTTTTTTGGCGCCGTTTTGAGCTCACAAAGTCGGCACATCTCTGGAGAGTGCGTCAGAAAAAGGGGCTGGGGAAATTTGGGCCCATGAAGTGATTAGAGCGTGTCAAATTAATAGGAATCACAAACCACATTCTCCGCTCCATGCACAAAGTGCTGGCGAGCACCACGCTGCATTGTCTGCCAAAGGATCCAATTATGTAAAAGAACACGGCCATTTATATAATGTTCGTCTTCCAGAAAAAAATGGAGAACATCCCCCAGTAAAACCGGCTGCTTTGCATACAAAATTTATACTTGTGAATGTATTACAGCTTAGAAAACAGTTAGACATCCAACTGTATGCTTCACAGAAAACTAAAATTAGATTAAGCAAGGTTTGCTACTACAATCCAAAAGAAACTGTTGCTTTAATTCTCTGAACAGAATCTCCAAAAATTAGATTTTATTGTAATAAAAAAGGAAATCTCAGCGAGGACTAACACTGTAAGCTCTTTTAGAGACCTGGCCATGCATAATGGCTAAATGGCTTTTTTCTGTGTTGTAAAATTCTATGATTCCAAATATGAGACTCAATTTTGCCCACTCCCTTTTTCTGGCGTGTTGCCAGAGTTACGCCCGTTTTTCTAGGCCAGGAATATTTTGACAGTTTCCCCTGATCTATAATTCAAATTTGGCGCCGCGCAGCGTGTCCAGTCACCTCAGGGGGGGGGAGGTGGGGGGGGTGGTGATGGAGCCTGTTGTCTGCGCCGGAAAAAAAGAGTTTGCACTTTCTGCACATGCACAACAAAAAAAGTTACGTTTTTTACATCGTTGCAATGGATGCGCATACGTAGTACAGCAATCGGCCATTTTTAAAGAGCCAGTTGTGTGCGTTCAGAATGCTGTGCGAGAGCATTAGAAAAATCGGAGCTGGAGCAATACAAGATGCAACGCGGTGCAAGAAGCAAACATTTCTTGCAGGATGAAGTGGAGGCACTAATTACTGTGATTGAGAACCGATGGTAGGAGCTGCACACCAACAGAGGTCATATAAAAGTTCCACCCAAAGAAATGAAGAAACGGTGGAACCAACTTGCAGAAGATTACTGTGCAACGGTGACCAGCAATGGTGACCACCCAGAGATCTGGAGGCCAGTGTAAAAAGTGGCAGGATTTTGATCAAGTAGTTAGTGTAAGTAATATTTTCATTTATTCAATGCAATTGCAAGTGTAAATGTGACCATCTGTATATGTCCCACCTAGCAGAAAGACACCCTCTCTAAAAAGTTATGTTTTCACCTTTGCAGAGGAAAATGGCACACAACAAACGAGAAAGAACCCAAACAGGAGGAGGCCCGGCAAATCTGCAGCCACTGACACCCTTGGGAGAGAGGTTTGCTGCTTTGATGGGTCCCGCCTGGAGAAAAGCAATCACCACTGCACAAGCTGGGCCCACACTCGAGGGAGAGGGAGAGTCCTGCAAATTCCACATCCTTCTTTGCTATATGTTAAGAACTGCGCGGGCTAGCTATGCTTTGGTTCCTGGGGATGTCTCCATCAACTACGCTTTGGTTGATGCAATGTGCTATCATTCATCATGGGCCTTCAAATCAGCCTGCTGCCTGGCCTGCGCTGCACGAGCCTACTCATGCCACCCACCCTGCCCCTTCCTCTGCTGCTAACCATTTGTCTGTGTTATATTTTGCAGAACTTGAGGCCGACCCAAACGATGTAGAAGTAAATTCAGACGAGGACCAGCCTGAACAGGATAACATCTTCGAATCTAACCCTCTAGACCAAGAACATGGGGGTGAGGGGGAGGGTGAGGGGATGGAGCTGGATGAAGTCCCCACTGTTTTACTGACTTTGGAGAAGTTGCTGCTCATTGCGGTGACAGCCCCTTTCATGACTAGTGGTTTGAGTGGTGGTAGGACATTCCATGGTTTCTGAATGACCAAGGCTGTGGGTCCCAGTGGTCGGGTGGAGTGAGGCACACCCAGGACCCCATCTTCCGAGGTTGCAGGTCCCAGTGGCATGGTGCAACAGGGGACACCCAGGGCCTGACCTCCCGAGGCTGCAGTTCCCAGTGGGGGCAGGGGGGTACAGCAAGGCACACCCAGGGCCCCACTGTACCAGGCTGTGGGTCCCAGTGGTGGGGTGCAAGCCACACCTGCAGGGAGGGTCGGGGGGGGAAAAGGAGTGGTCGACTGTGCTCTCCTGAGGTGCAGGATCTAACAGATGTGGTTCACATGATGTAATTGAGAGCGGAGAGCATTGAGCTTACCCGATCACTCCTGGACACCATCAGTGGGATGAGTGATGAGGTAGCGGGACTGTTGGGAGAAGCAACAGCAATGACACGAGAAATGGGAACGATGTCTGGGATCATCAGTGAGGGGATAGTGACCATGAGGGAGGGAATGTCAGAGGTAGCTGATGGGCTGTCAATGACCATCAGGGAGAGAATGTCAGAGACAGTGCAAACACTGTCATTGACCATGAGGGAGTGAACGTTGCAGGTCGTTGAGACACTGTCAGGGCGCATGAGGGATGGCATGTTGGAAGAAAACACGCCCAGACCCCGCATCCACTGACAATCAATTGCCACTCCCACTCCAATCCTCACACCAGCCTCTGAAAAGCCCCAAGCCAGACCCTCCATATTGCCGCCTGCCGCCCCCCTTCCCCCCAACAGGTGCGCAGTACCCAAGATCTTAGAAAGAGTAAGCTTGGCACCAACCCCAGAAACACTGCACCACCGCCTGCAGGCAGGGGTGGTGGAGTCACCAAGAACAAGCACGGCAGACGGTCTTAGAATAAGGTGGAGGAGAGATGGGTGCAGCCTTTCTTTGCTGCTGTTGTGGTTGTATTATTATTGTTACTCTTGTAATTGTTGTTCTTAAATTTCAAGTTTTTTGTAAGTTATGTAAATATTTATTGGTAAGTGATCTTAAAGTTTGCAAGTGATCGTAACTGAAAACTTTAAAGTTTGATACAAGAATAATTTTATTAAAGTTAAGTACAAACTGTTTGTTAAACTTTTGAATAAATTATATTTTACATTAAAACTGAATCATTGCCATTATTTGTTCGGTTATTAAAACTTCTCCTTTCTCTCTTCCCGCCCCCCCCCTCCCCCTCCCTCCCCCGCCCCAACTAAGTGCAGTCATCTGACTTCTCCCCTTCTCTCTCTTGCACCCCCCCTCCTCCCAAACTCATTGCAGTCTTCAGAAGCCTTCCAATTGGCACCTCACTCCCCGGGCTCAGTGCATAAGCCTTCCAATCGGTCGGCACCTCCCTCTCTCTCTCTCTTTCTCAATATGCGCTGCTTTCTGTTAACTCACCAAAAGGTTTTTCAGGAGTGGCCAGATACGTCGACCTAAGAGGAAGAATTTTTGGCCAAACTGCAAAAAATTATGAAAACCGGCGCAGACATTAGTAAAAAAAAAACTGACCTAGAAAAATCGTTTCTAACTCAGTTACGCTGGCGCAGATCGCAGGGGGAACCTTTGAAAAAAATAAACACGCCAGAAAAAACGGCCGCAACAAAAAAAACCAGGAAAATTGAACCCAGAGTTGGTAATAAAATATCCTGGAGAAAAAAAAGGAAGCGTTGGCATTCTGACATACTTAGTAATGTAGCATGTTGCATACGCAGTTACTATTGGAAAGTTATATTCACAAAAAATGGCCAAGGAATTAAAGGAAATCATATCGAACTCTGAAATAACCCTATACAGTGGGAACAACATTTTCAATAAAGTGGATAAAAATTCCACCATTACTACATATATTTGAAATTCTCTAATCTAAATGTAGAAATCTTTGACTGCAAAGGGGAAATAGACAGCGATAGCATAATTATTTTTTCAGGCAAAAAAAGTCAGATTAAGACTACACGTCTTCTGGGCATTTCAGAATCACTCATTGGAACCTGGGACATCAGCTCCCTAATAATAGCTGAAAGTACTAATGAGTAATGCTTCACTTCATTTATTTATCTTCAGGACATTTCTACAAACAAAATAATTCTCCAAGAGTTTTAAAAAAGTATTTTAATTACAGAAACAATGTGCTATATGTGCTTCTGTAAGATGTAAAAATAAGTAGTTAGGAACATGGAACAAGAGTTGGCCATTCAGCCCCTCGAGCCTATTCTACCATTCAATTAGATCATGGTTGATCTGTATCGCAACTCCATCAACCTGCCTTGGGTCCATAACCCTTAATACCCTTGACTAACAAAAATCTATCGATCTCAATTTTGAAATTTTAAATTGACCTCGTCTCAGCAGCTTTTTGCGGCCAAAGAGTTCCAGATTTCTATTACCCGTTATGTGAAGAAGTGTTTCCTGACATCACCCCTGAACAGCCTCACTCTAATGTTAAGGTTTTGCCCCTTCGTTCTGGACTCCGCTGCCAGAGGGAATAGTTCCTCTCTGTTTTACAACTCCTTTGATCATCTTAAATAACTCAATTAGATCACTCCTTAATCTTCTATATTCAAGGGAATACAAGATAGGACGATGCAACCTGTCCTCATAATTTAACCCTTTAGCCCAGTATCATTCTGGTGAATATGCATTGAACATCCTCCAAGGCCAATATATCCTTCCCAAGGTATGGTGCCCAGAACTGAATGCAGTACTCCACATGGGGTCGAACCAGAGCTCTCTGCATTTGTAACATTATCTCAAGAGGAGTGGAAGTTAAGGCCAACATTCTAATAGCATTTTTAATTATTTTTTGTACCTATCCACCAGCTTTTAGTGAGTTCTGTACTTGGACCCCTAAACATGCTGAGATTTTTTTAATGTTATTTTTGAAATATAACCATTTTCCTCCATTCTTAGATTAGATCCCATTATGGCAACCCCAAAGTATACAGGTTCCCTATTTTGGGAGAGTGAGAAGGGACAGTCCAACCTACTAGTAACCCATGAAGGTCATTAATTTACTTTTTATTGACCTGACAATTTCCACAAATGAAGAATCCAAGGAGGGATCCGTCTCCAGACAATTTTCTTCTCTACCGCTTGAAGATGCTTTGCTAAGATGAGTAACCTTGGGCCCTAGGAGAAACCTGATTGGAAACATCAGTCTAGGTTAAAACTCAAATTATTTCTTTGCATGGAAGAAGTTCAATTAATGAAAAAAGTATTTTTGCCATAATGATTATACTACAAAGTTTTTGTTCAGGTTATTCTATTAAGTGGTTTAACATTGACACAATAAATTGAATTACAGATATGAAAACAGTCATTCAAACTTAATTTGATCAATTGTTCAAAACCATTTTAAACAACCATAAGGATATTAAATTAGAATTTTTATAAACTGAATCTCCCATGCTGTTGCTCATAAGAAATTGAAGTATATGCTCTCTCTCTAACATGGCTCTGTCACGCTCATGTTGCTGCTTCTTTGACTGAGGTTTTCTTCTCCTTTCGGTGGGAAGTGATATGAGTGAGGCATTGTGAGAAAGGGAGATGGTGAGGATCACAGGCCGCTATTTTGATACAGGGTGCTGGGAAGGGGAAGGGGTACTGTAATAGGCCAGAAGGCTTTGGTACTGGTTGTGATGAGAGATCTGAGCATGGACAAAGGGTTGTTCTCAGATTGCTGGACATAGGGCAAATAGGGGTAGGAATCCAGACAGAATTCAGGGTGGTTTTCATGTCATGAGTATGGTGAGGGATTCAATCACAGTGAAGAGTGGCTTAGAAAAGCAATGCAAAAGGAGGGGAGCTGTAACTGCTTCGTTGCAAGTCTCCAGTTGCAGCGTGAAACTCTGTGTACCCGGTTTCTCTGTTACATCCATCCTTTCTTCCTACTCATTTGTCTTCTGACATCCCAATTATCCCATGCATCATTCCAAGGCTTCACTTTGTTGTCACCTCATGGACTTTTTATCTCCCCGCCTTCACTCTATCACACTTACTGCACATTCTGACTCCGATTACTTCCATCACCTTACTTTCATTGAATCCTCTAATGATTGGCCTGCCACCTCTCACCATCAACTCTATCTTGCCACACACGTAATTCCCCTGTCCTGGTCAGCCTGCATCCATCTTTGCAATGTCTCTCTCGGACATCCATCTCATCCTATCCCCTCATTTCCTCATCTGCTCTGAGATTCTATTACTCCATGACAGTTCTATTCCCCTCCCTCACAAAACTGAGGTCAATGGGAATCAAAGGGTAAATCTCCCAATGGCAGGAATCGTACATGACACAAAGGAAGATGGTTGTGGTTGCTGGAGGTTCAAACATTTCAGCCAAAGGAGATCACTGCCGGAGTTTCCCAGGAAAGCTTCCTTGGTCCAACCATCTTTAGCTGCTTCATAACATCCAGACTTGGGCTGACAAGTGACAGGTAACATTAAGAAAGCAAGCTTGCATTTCACAACCTCAGGGCATCCCAAAGAGCCTATGAAGTACTTTTGACGTATAGTTATTGTTGTAGAGAAATATGGCAGCTGAATTGCACACATCAAGATCCCACAAACAGCAATAAGATAAATAACCAGTTAATCTATTTGAGTGTTATCGATTGCAGGACCAATAGTGGCCAGAGCACTAGGAAAACTATCCTGCTCTTCTTTGAATATTGCCATGGGATCTTTTACATCCACCTGAGAGAGAGAGAGAGGAGATGGGACCTCGTTTTAATGCCTCATCTCAAAGATGGCATCTTCAACGTTGCAGCACTCCACTGCACTGAAATGTCAGCCTAGATTATGTGCTCAAGTTTCTGGAGTGGGGCTTGAACCCATGACTTTCTGACTCAGAAGTGAGTTTGTCACGAACTGAGCCAAGGCCGACACCCAAGTGCAATAAAAATGTGAGGTGGAAATTAATATTTTGTCGACAGGAAGTGCATGCAGACCTCAGGTTTTTTAATATACTGTATCAACGATAGCCATAATCATCTTTCCAATCTCTCGGAGGCTAAGCTGCTCTCTTCCATTCAGTTACTCCCATTGCCCCGGTCACATCCCACACGCCATCTCTTGTCAATCCCTCCCCTACTCTTTCTATTGTTCTCACCCACTCCTTTCTTGATCTCCCTCATTGCCCCTTTCCTTAACCTGTTCACTTTTCCTCCTCTCCTTGACTGCCAAACCCTTTGTTAGTTACTCAGATTTTTTCTCTTTTCCCCAAGTTCCCTAATTTACTTCTAGCAGCCTGAAGAAACAATAGGCTGTCATTTGAAGGGGACTTGAAGAGGAATAGTGCCAATATTTGGAGCAGAGCCAGGAACATTGGGCCCAAGTTTCCGCCCCCTGTAAAAACCTCTTTCTAGAATAAAAAAGGCGCCAAAAAGTAACCACCTAATTCTCAGAGCTCCTCAGGACGTCTTCGGCGTCGCGCAGCATGGGGTGGGGGAGGGGGGGGGCGGAGCCAGGTCCTGGTGTTGAAAACAGTGCTGGGACCTCTGCACATGCATGCTAGAGTGTGCGCGCATGTACAGTAGCTCCTCGCAGCCCGAATCTCTGCGACGCTGCGTGGGAGGGGCCCGAAGCACGCCGTCCCTAGCCCTGGCGGAATGGGCTCCCCGGACATTGAAGATGTGCTTAAATAGTTATCGAGACTCGGGCTTCCTAGAAACACCCACACCAATTATCGCTAGGATGATGATCAGTAATAAGGCAGAAAACTCACACACAACTCCTGTTGACAGACGCAGCTAGCCCCATTTAACAAGACTATGTTCTGGCTGTGAGAAAACACTCCAGGTAAGTGGTTGATACAGACTTGTGACTGAAAAGCTCAGATGTGGGACCTGCCCGATATTGACGACTCTGAGCTGGACTCGGGATCCATGTCTTTGAACATTCTCTGACAACCACAGATTTCAGCAAAGTAAGGAGATGACACTTCAAGACCGCATCCACGGGGAGCGTGCCTAGACTGGGGGAGAAATGCCCTGCTTTTACTCCAGACTGGTTGGAGTTATAAAAGTGGAATCTTGCAATCTGGAAGCACCAAATTAACACCTAAATTAATAAGCGTCTAGATATAAAATACACCAATTCCGGTGTGTGCTCCAGTCGACAAGGTAGGACTTGTAATTTTTATTCCTTGATTTAATGTTCATTTATTGTTATTTAAAAATAATGATGATTTCTATGCATCTTTATGGTTAAAAGTGAAGTGTTTAATAATGCTTTGTAAAATCCCCTAACTTCCCTCCCCACCCCCCCCCCCCCCACCCCATCTCTCGCTGCCTGTGCCTAATTTATAAAGTGTAGGCAAGGTTTTCCTGAGCATACAAAAATCTACACTTACTCTATTCCAAGTTAGTTTGGAGTAAGTTTTTGCTGCCTAAACTGGCAAAACAGACGTAAGTGGCTGGTAACGCCCACTTTTGAAAAAAAAAACTGTTCTAAAATGAAACTATTCTATCTCACTAGAATTGGAGCAAACTAAATGCCGAGAATTGCAATTTCTAAGATACTACATACTAAACTAGTTGCTCCAAAAAAAATAGGAGCAACTCAAGCCGAAACATGAGCTCAATGGATGGGAAGTTGGCGAGAAGCTGGACCATTATTTCCCTTCAGTGGAGGGGTGGGGGGGGGGTGCCGCAGGAAAGAAAGAGGAAAGGAATGATTTTTACAGCAGCATGGAACAGAACAAAAGCCTGAAGAGCAGGAGGGTTATTTTTGTAGCAAATGCCTACGGCTGTGTTAACAGAAAGCAGGCAAGGACTGAGGGAGTTTGAACAAGGACAACACAAGGCCAAAGGATAGAGCAACAAGGTTGGTTTTTGGATCAGTGTGAAGAGGGTCAGCAAAGTATTTCTGAAAAAAAAAGTTTAAGCAGCTATAGCATGGGAGACAGAGGGACTCCAGTGGTCGTGGAGCTGAGAGCGGAAATGGAGGTGCTAGTGGTGGAAGGGTATGGAAAGTGTTCAGATAACAGTTTACAATGGTCAATACTGACATAAAAACATCACCGTAAGGCATTACAACAGAAAGTATGGACCACATGCAGACTGGCAATAATATCATAGGCAGTTCCTCAGAATCGAGGAAGACTTGCTTCCACTCTAAAAGTGAGTTCTTAGGTGGCTGTGCAGTCCAATACAAGAACCACAGTCTCTGTCACAGGTGGGGCAGATATAGTCATTGAGGGAAGGGGTGGGTGGGACTGGTTTGCTGCACACTCTTTCTGCTGCCTGCACGCTCTCAGCGACGAGACTCAAGGTGCTCAGCGCCCTCCCAGATGCGCTTCCTCCACTTAGGGTGGTCTTTGGCCAGGTTCTCCCAGGTGTCAGTGGGGATGTTGCACTTTATCAGGGAGGCTTTGAGGATTTCCTTGTAACGTTTCCGCTGCCCACCTTTGGCTCGTCTGCCATGACGGAGTTCAGAGTAGAGCGCTTGCTTAAGGAGTCTCGTGTCTGGCATGCGAACTATGTGGCCTGCCCAGCAGAGCTGATCAAGTGTGCTCAGTGCTTTGATGCAGGGGATGTTGGCCTGGTCGAGGACGCTAATGTTGGATCTTGCGGAGACATCATTGGTGGTATTTCTCCAGCGACTTGTGTCTACTGTACATGGTCCATGTTTCTGAGCCATACATAATAATATAACCTGGATATATCAACGGCATTTAAGTTTTGTCTGCTAATCCCAAATGCAAAAGAAAACTGAACACAATCCATAGGTCAGCAAATTTGAGTTTGAAAATTTGTTAACTTCTGCCACAGCAGATGTGTGTTGTTTTTAGAATTTCTTGAATTGTGGAAAATTTGATGCCACACTTTTCTTTGGGGGGGGGGGGGGGTGCGTTTGTGGAGAGAAGGGAAGTTAAATTTATAATATTTATTCTGTTATTTATTTATAATTCATTATGACGTAAAATCCAATGGAAAAAAAACTGTTAATGTACAAAAGCATGTACAGAATAGTAAGTTAACAAATTGCAAAATACATAAATGATGTAAGCTGTGAGAAATCAGTAATACAGTACAAACACCATAATAACCATTTTACAACATGGCACACTGTTGAATGATTTCCTTTGTTCCAACAGGAATAATTTGAGAAGTATAATTAATCTTCATTTGATGAAATCTAATCCATCTATGGCTCAAGTAATTTATCAGTTTTAATCTTCATATCTGATTACATTACTATCTTTTCTTCACAGCCAATATTCACTGAAAAATGTCATGAATTAGGACTTCAAATGAGAGAAAACCATTACTCTACAATTTCAAATGTCAGATCATTACACTGCTAAATATTAGTGTTTTCCCAGTAACTTTGGCCTGAGATAATTACTCTTGAAAGTATTTAATTATAAAAGCATACGTTGATAATCCACATAGTTGTTCCTACCTTTCATTTCACTCCCATTGATTAAAGTGGCCATTACACAGTAGCACTCAAACCTACAGAAGAGTCCATAGACAAAGTAGACTAGATTGTAGCAAGTAGACCCTGACTTGCAATATTGACCTGGGGTTCTAATTTATGTTTTGATAAAAATCTACAGAGCCACACATTGGTTTCAAACACTTGTAACAAAATTGCACATGGTTGTTATATTTATAATCAAGTCGTCCTGCAAGAACAGCTGAACTTTTCAAATATTTACAAAGAACTTGATCTAGTGACAGCAATGATAATATGCCATTGCTAGTACACATATACTACCCTGGACACTGACTAAATTCAATATAAAGGGGATTAAAACTGGCTGGAAATTCTGGCCTCACCTGGAATATTGTGTTCAGTTTTGGTCTCCTAATCTGAGGAAGGACATTCTTGCTATTGAGGGAGCGCAGCGAAGGTTCACCAGATTGATTCCCGGAATGGCAGGACTGACATATGAAGAGAGACTGGATCGACTGAGCCTGTATTCACTGGAGTTTAGATGAATCAGAGGGGATCACATAGAAACATAAAATTCTGATGGGACTGGACAGGTTAGATGCAGGAAGAATGTTCCCGATGTTGGGAAAGTCCAGAACCAGGGGTCACAGTCTAAGGATAAGGAGTAAGCTATTTAGGACCGAGATGAGGAGACACTTCTTCAGAGAATTGTGAACCTGTGGAATTCCCCACCGCAGAGAGTTGCTGATGCCAGTTCATTAGATATATTCAAGAGGGAGCTAGATATGGCCCTTACAGCTAAAGGAATCAAGGGGTATGGAGAGAAAGCAGGAAAGGGGTACTGAGGTGAATGATCAGCCATGATCTTATTGAATGGTGGTGCAGCCTCAAAGGGCTGAATGGCCTACTCCTGCACTTATTTTCTATGTTTCTATTCCCCAACCTTTCACCCGTTTTCTTGGTGATATTTTTCAGAGAAGTCTTGCGCCAGCGGTTTTTAAGTACCGCTGGGAAGAGGACCGCCGGTGTGCAAGACTCAAAATAGCACTTTCGCCAAAAATTTGGCTCACAGCTCACCCGTAGGTTGGACGAAAAAAAATCACCCGGGGAAAAACCTGCATGGCAACCCTATGAAGACCTGCAAAAAAAGGTAAGTTAAAGTTTTTATTTTTTTAATTCTTTTGCAGCGATTCGATAGTTAAGTATCTTGTGAATATATTGCGATTTTTTTTTTTTTGCAATTTTATTTTGATGTTTCCCCCTCCCGAGGCCCAACTCGTAGCGGTATCGGCCTCGGAGAAAAGTTGCAGAAAATTCACGGTTTGCGTCACGCATTCTTGTGCAATGCCAATTTTTACCGCTAGGCACATTTTATCCCAAATGTTGGGCCTCGCAGCGGTAGCAGAGTCATTGCGGTATTTTTGGCGGTAAGATAACGCCGCTATGACCAAAAATGGAATTTCTAGCCCTGTGTCTCTAACAGAATCCAGGGCCTGCACTTCATGGGTCCTGATAGCTGCCATTAGTGGTAATGCAAGACTTAAGCCTCCATCTAACTGGTGCTCTAAGGGGTACAATAAGGTTGGTGACACACTGCAAAGGAAAAACAGGGATGGTGGTATTCACAGGTTACAGGTTCTAGTTGAGGTGTTGCCATGCAAAATATAATGGGCCGTGATTTTCAGCCCCTACGGGTGTGTACGAGGTGCACATGCCCCCGTAAGGTTTAGGCATGCACTGCGCTAAAACCCGAAACTTCAGATCTGTCAAGAATTCTCTTGACAGATTATCCACATCCCCGGGAAAAGGGCATCCGCAGACAGAGAGTTGGGCTATTTGCCCAACAAATATCTGTGAAATTCTTATGCCTGGTAAGAGTTTAAGAAAAATAAAATTTTTATCATTTATACATTAAAAACTCTGCAATAAGGTAAGTTTATTTTTAGTCCTGTTAAAACATGCAAATTTATCAAATTTTTTTTTAAATATTTAATTAAATGCCATTTTAATACATTTTAAATATGTAACTTTAAAAAAAAAAATGTATTTGTTATGCTAAATGTATTTGTTATGTGATCTCCATTCATGCTTATGGGAGTTCCGTACATGTGGAATCCCCATAAGCATGAATGGGATTCCATTCTTTGATTGGTTGGGTCGGCCCACGTGCTTGCGAACCGCATGCGCCCCTGGGATATGTGGGCCTCTATGCAGGCCTACACGTAGAGGCCCTGGAGCGTTTGTCTCCGTGGATCCTGAGGCAGAAGGTAAATGCGTAGATTTTAAACTGGTCGGAGGCATCCGTCTGCGGGAAGCCTCCGACCGCAAATTCAGCCCCATTATAAAAAAATGGCACGACTAATAGAAGAGGCTAGTTTCTAATTCAGACCTTTGCCATGATGCAAAACACACATTTATTGGAGGGAAACAGCATAAGAACAAGTAGTAGACTTAATGAACTGTGTTTTGTGCTTGTTGTGCATATTTGAAAGACTAACAAAATGCAGTACAACTACTGAAAAGTGGATTACTGTTCTGAATACATGTAATCGTCGTCGAAAGATTATTACCATACCACAGAGATTATCTACCTTAGTACAATTGTAATCTCTTGAAAAGCTACACTAAATATAGATTGTATTGAACAGCAGCTGTTGATGTAGATGGGTTATCTCTACAAAAATAGTGCTTACATCAGCAGATGATGTAAGCGTTGACTCATTTCACAATTCAATAAACATTACAGTCAAATCTTATCACGATTACTATTCATGAACACAAACAGCCTGGCCTCAATTGGTAGCTCTGCTCAGGTTTGTGTACTGTCCCTTCTATGGCAACTATGTTGGCGTTCTGACGTCAAAAGACCAACAGTGAGACAGGTGACCCTTTCAGTTCAATAATTTATCACAAAATGAAGTATATTTATCAATGCAGCTGCTGCTAATGCCTTGGTGTGGGCGATTCCCACACAATGCTTCAGCTACTGAGGATTTAACTGTCTGCACTTGGGTGAATTAGGCTAATGGAACCATAATTATTTTATTGCAGCAGGAGAAGGAAACCACAATATCCTGCATTTTTGTGACTATAACCAAACAGACAAATTTAGGTTTAGGCCCACAAATTTTTACTTTTATCAGAAACAAAAGTTTTAACTGCATACAGTGTAGGAGGATGGAATCTTACTTGAGTCTTTAGACTATACTTTCAGCTCTTAAAATTACCACACTTTTTACACTAAAAGACTTGGATTTATATAGCGCTTTTCGTGACCAGCGGACATCTCAAAGCGCTTTACAGCCAATGAAGTACTTTTGGAGTGAAGTCACTGCTGTAATGTGGGAAACGCGGCAGGCAATTTGCGCACAAGCAAGCTTCAACAAACAGCAATGTGATAACGACCGGATAATCTGTTTTTTTGTTATGTTGATTGTGGGATAAATATTGGCCAGAACACTGGATAACTCCTCTAACCTTCTTCGAAATAGTGCCATGGAATCTTTTATGTCCACTTGAGAGAGCAGAGGGGACCTCGGTTTAATGTCTCATCCAAAAGACTCTTATGGTGCAGCGCTCCCTCAGCACTGCACTGGAGTGTCAGCCTAGATTTTTTTGTGCTCAATTCCCTGGAGTGGGACTTGAACCCACAACCTTCTGACTTGAGGCGAGAGTGCTACCCACTGAGCCACAGCTAAGGAAATCATTGTTTTATTTGTCTATCTTAGGCTCCAAGCCTCATCTCCAATCTTACGTATTAAGCATTTCTGGTTAGGAGCTAGGCTTGACTGCTGTCCCGTTTCTTCCCCACACCCTCCCAGAATTTTCTCTTATAGGGCAATGGTTCTTGTTGACACAGATTTGCAAGCGTGAGCAGGCTTTGTTGAAGTGACCATTCTTCATATGCTTGGCTGAACAGTGAGCAGTCAGCAAGTATTTTGCTGTAGAAGGCATTACAGACGAATCTGATCGTGCACATACACATATATATCCAGCTTTGGTCACTGGATTGCAACGAAAAATGGGAATCCTGGCTGATTTTTCCTCTCCCTAGCCCAGATGTTCTAAGACCAATTATAATGCCCTAACCAAGATGAGTTAAATTAGTAATATACAGGAATTCAACATCCTTGTTTGTAGGACTTAGTATCATACCACACAGCCTATTTACCCAGAAATCCTTACTCACCTTTTTAAAGCAATTTTCCATTCCATCTGGTATCCGAAGACCAGCCGATAACTTATAACTTTAGGAAAGATGCTTACACAATTTTAATACTGAATGAATACTCCATAAAATAGCATAAAGTATGCAGCAAAATAAATTAACAAATTATTGTGTTACTTCTATGATTATATTGGTGTTACATATGAAGAGGTTAATTTTCTGATATTGAAGTCACTGGAATATAGAATATTGAATCAATGAATATTGTAGATTTGTTGAATAAAAATAGTCCTCCGGAGAGACACTAGTTCTTGTGAGACATGACAAAACTTGGTTAGCAGCAACTCCATAGAAATAATTATCTGAACGGAGGGGGAGTTTTTGGCCAGAAATTCAGTACCGCTGGAAAGCTGGTGCTCCCCCCACCTTTTTGTGGCCATTAGTGCTGACATTTTTTCATGGCTGGGCCACCCCATATTCAGCTCCAAAAGTGAACAAATGGGTTCCAGCGCTAATGTACCCTTCCAAAGTGGATTTTTCAGTGGTGTGGCTGTCTTAATTTGAGGGTTATCACTGATATGGAGCTGGAGACACTGATGGACGGTTGTAAGGAGGACAGAAGAAGAATATGGTTTCCTGGCATGGGGAGACCTGGCAGACAGGTAGTACATAATGCATGGAGGGAGATTGCAGGGGAGGTGTCAGGCACCTCCAATATATATATATATATATATGTGAGGGTGCTGGCCAATCTGTACCGGCCCTTCCAGGGTGGCGATGGGTCGACGCCTCCTAGCTCTGGGGTGACGGGAATCCTCCTTCTCCTGCGCCTCCTCCTCAGGTGGTACTGCTGGCTCGACCCCCAGCGGCTGGACCCTCATGATGGCCAGGTTGTGCAGCATGCAGCAGGCCATGACGATTATGCAGATGGGTTGAGGAGAGTACTGCAATGTGCCATCAGAACGGTCCGGGCACCGGAACTCTACTTAAGGATACCTATGCACTGCTCGACGGTGCACCTGGTGGCACAATGAGCGTCATTGTATGCATGCTCTGGCGCTGTCCTGTAGTTCCGCAGAGGAGCGAGCAGCCAAGTGGACAGGGGATATCCCTTGCCCCCAAGCAACCAACAGCAATCCTGATTCGGGCCAGTGAAGACGCTGGGTACACTGTCTGGTGTAGAATGAACGAATCATGGCTCTGCTTCGCTTGCCTGCTGCACTGCGCTGACGGCGACGCCTTCTCCTGTGTGCCACCCTGTTTCTGACCAGGTGTACCAGGTGTCGCCCTCCCAACACTCCTTCCATCCTCGGGGTGAACCCTGCCAAGCAGGTCTCTGCAGCCCACAGGACTCCACTAAAAAGTCAGACCCGAAAGTTGTAGAAAAGTACAGGGATATATGCAAACCTCTGAGCAGCACTCAGCAGGTTTAATGGGGCCAAAACAATGAATAAAATATCAAAAGATAAATACTGCGGATGCATGCTGGAAAATGAAATAAAGACAATAATAAGTAATAAAACTATTTACCTACCAAAGGGCCCCAGTGGTGTCACATTCGAGCACCACATCGAAAACCTCACGGGGGAACTACCGGGAAAAGTCCTATCTTTTCCTCGGTGAATTTCGCTGTGGTAGTCCCTTTTCAGCGGCCTACATGCTGCAGTGCTCACCGCTGGAAACCTTCCTTTACAGCGGCTTCACTGTGCCGTTTCCAGTAGAAGTGAACATCGCTGAAATCCTCCCCGAGCTGGATATGGCTCAGGAGGGAAACGTGCCCGACCGCGGCGGCCAATTGATTTTTTTCGATTGACCGTTCAAACTCCACAGTAGCTGTCCCTTCAGGGACGGTGAATTTTGGGCCCTATATTTTTTTTTAAAAACAGGGCAGGTTTTCATAATGTCCGTAATTTCACCATCCAATAGAAGAAACATTGCAGCACCATTTGTGACAGGGCAGGCTTTTTGATTGGCACCCCTGCCACTAGACTGAATAGCTTACCACTGTACGGTCGGCACACTGTGACTGCAGTATGTACTATCTACATGATGCACTGCCGCAACTTACCAAGCTTACTTTAACAGTACCTCACAGTTCCGTGACCTCTAATACCATGAAGGACTGTAGCAGGAAGATAATGGGAATAGCATCACCTTCGAGTTCACCTCCAAACCGTACACTATCCTGACTTTGACATGCATTGCCATTCCTTCATTGTCCATGAATCAAAATCTCAGAATTCCTTATCAACACCATTGTGGATGCATTATCAGCGCATAGGACTGCAGAGGTTCAAGGAGGTTCACCACCACCTTCTCATGAAGGGCAATAAACATGGCCTTGCCAGCAACAGTCACATCCCAAGAACAAATATTGGCCCAGATTTTGTGGTCATCGGTGAATGAATGGCGCATGCCATTCATTGCACATACTGCTTCCCACAGATCTTGCGTGAGCTTTTCGGCAATTTACAGTAATTAGAGATCCATTTCACGACGGCGGTCTTTAGAGGGGATCTGGGACCTGCATGAAAAGGCAAGTGACAGCGTATCTCTTCAACCAATCAGACTGAAGAATCCTTACTGAGACCCGCATCGTCTAAACCAGGAAGTGCAAGTAAGAATATTTAATTCAATGTAAAATCATGTACAGAAAGTGAGATAGAGAGGGAAAGAAAGGTGGGATTAAGATAGATAAGAAACAAAGAAAAAGAAAACCAAAATGTTAAAATTTATAATACAATCTCCAAAAGTAATTCAAATCTGAAGGACTGAGACTCCAACACTTGTAAAAATAAATTTTCAGTGCCAGGAAGGTTGTTTGGTAGTAATTAAGAGTTATCATGCTGTTAAAAACTAACTTACACGTGAATAGACAAGCACGAACTTTGTCTGGCGTGTTTCGTGGGTATCTCGTGGATAAGTACTGCAAGCTTAGTGTGTTTTAATGCCAAGTCTCTCGGCGAGGTACCAGTATCGCAGGACAAATTTGACAGTAACTTCCTGATTTCCGTGTTTAACTGCGCATGTGCGGATGCCATAATTTGCTGTCCAATCTACTCCATAATAGCTGATAGCCTCACCGTTAATCCTTTTGCAAATTCCGGGCCATTTTTTAAAAAAGATTTGCGATGCTTACAAAGACCATATTTAAAACTGTGGCCACAATGACTTTTAATGATCAAGTGTCCAGAAGTTTCACTCCTGTAATCACCTTTACAGATTACTGTACTATCTGCTGCATGCTCAACATGACAAAAGTCTCCGATTTACATGGAACACAACAGGACTTAAACAAGCACCATGATCACTAAATTTAAAAAATATATATATTCTCAGAATGTGGACATCGCTGGCAAGGCTAGCATTTATTGCCCATCCCTAGTTGCCCTTGAGAAAGTGGTGGTGAGCATTCTTCTCGAACCGCTGTAGTCCATGTGCTCCCAAAATGTTGTTAGGCACAGAGTACCAGGATTTTGACTCGATGATGAAGGAATGGCGATATATGTCCAAGTCAGGATGGTGTGTGACTTGGAGGAAAACCCATGCACCTGCTGCCCTTGCCCATTGTGGAGGTTACGGGTTTGAGAGGTGCTGTCAAAGAAGCATATTATTTTCAATATTGAAACAAATGGGTAAAATACCAAATCAGCAGAACCAATTAACAAGACTTGCAAAGTTGAAGAGCAATCTCAAGATGCCAATTCCATTGTGCAGGCAGTTTATTTTATGTTAGATGCTGTGCAACACAATTGGTTTAAATACACAGTCTCATGTCGTACCACTTTTAAATTGCTGAAATTATCCAATATTCTGTGAATTTTATGTCTTCTTTCGGATTACCATGTCTCCAACAGCAAGATAGCCGAATTATCAATAGATTGCAATCATTACCCCAAGACATTTCTGCATCCTGATCATTTTAACCATGCTTGTTCAGTTATCTCACATGGGGAGACTCCATAAACGCATCAAATCATTCCCAATTATGCCACTGGCAACCACTACTTAAACTAAAGTACTCAAAAGCCAATCAAAGGAAATGCAGAACAAAACAAGAAGCTTTTCCAATTGTTTGATTTTGAAGAGGCTCAATGGTGAGACTCACCCTTTAAAGTGCATACCATGGTTACATAGACATGACATGCTTCCTGAGCACTCCAGGAATTAAGACATTTCAAAAGGTGCAGAAGTTGGGCAGCTATAGCTGGCCTCAGTGTCCTGGATTGGAGGAGAATCAGCCAGGGAGGGTTATTAATCATCATCCGTGTGATTTCTGTTAGAAAGTACTCATGTAGATGCCAAGTGATAACAGGATGAGACTTGGCTGCAATGTCCTCTATGAGCATTACTATTTAGGCACACATAATGAACAGTTACCCAAGTGAAGTATCAGAAAGTTAGCAGTGATTATGGAACTGTATCGCAGTCTTCAAGGGAGGAGAGGAGAAAACTGAGCAAAAAATATTTTTAATCACAAAAAAACACGATGTGAAACAGATGAAGAATGAAATGTCAGCCAAGGCAATTTAGACAATGTGGCTAAGTAAAGAAAATTGTGCAATCAGTCCCTCAACACCTGGCATCATTTATGGGCATTATCTGACAAAATACAAACTATTTTAATGGTAACAATTAGATAAGAATTGGCCATGTTGAAAAGTACCAGCTCTACTTTTTCTTAATTCGACCAAATTTTTTAAAAAAATGAACAGGCGATCGGTACCAAAACACAAGTAAAAATTGAAGAACTGGTCTCTGACAAAATTATAGAAAACGCAGATAACTTCATGAGCATCCTACAACCACCTTCACAGAATATCAGAATCATGCAGCACAGAAGGAGGCCATTCAGTCCATCATGTCTGTGCCAGCTCTTTGAAAGAGCTATCCAATTAGTCGCATTCCCCTGTTCTTATCCAATAGCCCAGCAAACTTTTGTTTTTCAAGTATATATCAAAGTCTCTTTTGAAAGTGTTATACTCATAATAAATGGTCAGACCGAGTACTGTGTGTAATGAGCAAGTGTGACCTAAGCTCCTTTATTGTAGTTCCAGAGTGCAGGTACCTCGTGGGTGGCCTGCTTATATACTGTGCTCCCAAGGGATGCTAGGATCCCTTGGGACTCCAACAGGTAGGCCCTCTGGTGGACAGGTGTGATGCAGGTTACGAGGGGTTAAATACATAGCAGAAAGTTACTATTGAATCTGCTTTTCCCACCCTTTCAGGCAGTGTTTTCCAGATCATAACATTTCGCTGTGTAAAAAAACCCTCAGTCATCTCCGCTCTGGTACTTTTGTCAATTATCTTAAGTCTGTCCCCTCTGGTTACCAATTCTCCTGCCACTGGAAACAATTTCTCCTTATTTACTCTATCAAAACCCCTCATAATTTTGAACGCCTCTATTCAAATCTTACCTTAACCTTCTCTACTCTAAGGCGAATAATCCCAGCTTCTTCTCTGGTCTCTCCACATAACTGAAGTCCCTCACCCCTGGTATAATTCTAGTACATCTCCTCTGCACCCTCTCCAAGACCTTGACATCCTTCCTAAAGTGTGGTGCCCAAAATTGGACACTACTCCAGCTGAGGCCTAACCGATGATTTTAAAGGTTTGGAATAACTCGCTTGCTTTTGTACTCTAGGCGTCTATTTATAAAGTCAAGGATCTCTTATGCTTCATCAATTCATCCTGCCATCTTCAAAGAATTATGTGCGTGAACCCCCAGGTCTCTGTTCCTGCACATCCTTCAAAATTGTACCATTTAGTTATATTGCCTCCACTCATTCTTCCTCCGAAAATGCATCACTTCACATTTCTCGACATTAAATTTCATCTGCCACGTGTCTGCCCATTTCACCAGTCTATCTTCCTCAAGTCTGCTACTATCCTTCTCCCTGCTTAATACATTTCTAAGTTTTGTGTCAAATACAAACTTTGAAATTATGCCCCCTATAGCCATCTAGGTCATAAATATATATCAAAAAGCAGCGGTCCTAATAGCAAACCCTGGGTGACACCACTGAATAATTCACTCCAGTCTGAAAAACAGTCCACTACTACTCTCTGTCCCTTAGTCAATTTTGTATCCATGCTGTGACTACCCCTTTAATCCCATGGGCTTTAATTTTGCTAACAAGTGAATTTTGCGGCACTTTATCCAAAACCTTTTGAAAGTCCATATGCACAACATCAACTGCACAACCCCTTCATCAACCCACTCTGTTAATTCATCAAAGAACTCAATCAAGTTTGTCAGACACGATTTGCTTTTAACAAATCCGTGTTGGCTGTCATTTATTATAGGTGGATGCAAGTATCAGTTTCCTTCTCTGATTATGGAACTGCAAGGCTAGGATCGAGGGAAATCCCACGGCTTTCTTCCAAGATTTCAGCCAAGTTGCTTTGCTCTGAATGACATTAATACACCCACATAAGCTTACAAATCCAAAAATAATTTTAGCTACTTGTCTCATGAAGGAAGAGACTAATTACTACATGGTGTACAGAATTCAAGGTTATTATAATGTATGAATATTACAAGCTAGCTGAACTATAATCTTTCAAATTCTGAAATTAAAAGGGTTAGAAGCAAATACAAAGAGGTAGGACTTTATTTATATATGTTTTTAGTTATATTCACCTATTTTCAATGCTATCCCTTTAGAAGCTGATCTGCTTTGCACTGCTTGTGCCTTTTTAATTTTTTTTCTTTTCGTGGTTCTTATCTCTTCCCAGGAACACTACCAGCATTACAAGGAACACCCCAGGAACCGGAAGGCAGGAGAATGGCTCCAGTGCTCTGCGTATACTTTTATAGTATCCTTTGTAGAGAGGGAACTGAGTTGATATATATTGACTCCTTCTTGTGCTAAATGTCTAGAGATAATTAGTTTCTTAACAGGAAACTTCCAGTTTGAAGAAATAGGTGACATACCTAGCATACCACAAAGATGTCAATAACTTGCTTTATCAGACACAGGTAAGTCTGAGGCCACAAATAAAGTGTCTGGTTATTTTTCTATCCTAGATTCCACCTCTGCTCAGCCAACAGCTTTGTGGCATTGAGCAATCTGGATGACACATCTGACGTCAAAAGCAGCCATACCCTGCAGCTCAACCCAACTGCCCAAGAAGTAGTCAACTCTGAAAAAAGGCAAGGCCCAAGGTTAAGTCTAATGAACGGGTAAGCAACGTGCTAGTCATTGGAGACATCATCATTTGACACATGGACAGCATGCTATGTAAAGGTAAGGCATTGTCCCACCTAATTCTTTGTTTTCCAGTAAAATATCTCTAGGACAGAATGGGCAACCTTGTAAAAGGTGAGAGAGCTGGAACTATGGTTGCACTTCACTTAGATATAAGTGAAATCATTACTAAAAATCTGTTTTACAGAAGAGGTCAATGCACTAAGGATAGGCATCTCAAGCCTACTGCTGGTGATGAGAGGTTCTTGGGAGAGAAGTAGTTGTATCATCAGTTTTAACATCTGGCTGTAGAACCTTTGCAGGAGGGAAAACTGACTGTCATAGATAACTAAAGTACTTTCCAAAGAAAAGTTAGGCGGGATGGCTTCATTAACATTTTAGTGGCTCACAAGCTGGCTGGGCATTTTAAGGCAATCATTAGAAAGCATTTAAATTAATAAATTTGGGGTTAGAATAGACAATGCTGTTTCTGGTTCCGCTAGGGTAGGTAACCTTAATGAACACCCAGCCATTCTACAGCCATGGGCAAGGATACAAGTAGCAACCTCAATTTAGGTAACAGGTGGACCTTAAAACACACAAAAATGCAAGGAGTATTAAAAATAAATTAATGGAACTTCAGTCCTATGTATTATTAGAGAATTTATGTCTAACACTCACCACCAGAATACAATTAACAGCCAATTACTGTACACCACTTGAATACAATTAACACAGACTGGGTTAGAAGGGAAGAGGTATAGCCCTATTTGTTAAAGATAATCAAACTGCTCTGGTAAGAGATGATGTTACATCAACAGCAACTGAATCTATCTAGGTACAATTAATTCAAACTGATCGCTCAATTTATTAACTGGTACCTGTTACAGACCTCCAGGAAACAATGGTAAACCATTGAGCTTGATGATGGAGGGTAAATTAGCTGAAACATTTGTGGATTACCCCAATAATGATTTTTTTGAACTCAGCATGTTAGTGATGTGACTAGGAATTCTCAAATTCTTGACTTGTTTTAATGTTGACCCTGCAGCTGTATCGCAACTCCATGTAAGAGGACACTTGGGCAGCAGTGATCATAATCTAATTAGATTTAATCTCAATAGCAAAGATTATTAACAATTTAATGTTGGTTCCTGACTTCAGGAGGGCTAATTCAATAAACTGGTTAAAGACTTGGAATAAGTTGATTGGTCAACTTTATTGGGTAGGGAAATAGATGCCAAGAATAAATGGGTCATTTTTAAAACAATTCTTAAGCAAAAAGAAGCTATGTATATCCCCATGGTTACTAAAGGACACATGGCAAAACTAAACCAAATGGGCTAATTAAAATGTGCAAGCAGTAGTTAGGATGTAACAAAAATACTTCTACAGATTAAAGGAAAACAACTCCCAAGAAGAGATAAATATCATGCACAATTAAGGATGACAAAAACAACTATTAGAACAGCTAAGCGATTAATGGCAAAGAAGATCATTGATAATTGCGGGAGTAATGGCAAAGGCTTGTATTTAAAAGGAGTCAGACAATCATAAAAGACTGCTTAGGACCACATTAGGACACACAAGTGGAATTTCAGGGCATGGGAGGTGTTCAATGATTGCTTTAAATCAGTTTACACTCCTGTGGACAATGTCCAACTATCAGACATGTTGCGCTATAAATGGAAAAATTGGGCATATTACAATAAAAGAGGAAGATATCTTAGTTAGAATAAAGAACCTAAAAATAGATCGAGCTGCAGGTCCAGATGACATCCATCAGAGTGTGATTCAGGAGCTGCAACATGTGATTTGCAAGCCTCGTCCTTATCTTTAACAGCTCGCTGAAGTCTGGGATTGTTCCCTTGGAATTAAAAAGGTGCTCATGTGCCGATTTTCAGAAAGGGTGACAAATCAGATCCAGAGAATGACAGATCCTTAAGCTTGACGTCAATCATAAGCAAGATACTTGAAAGGATTGTAAGAGATGCCCTTGATGGTTCTTTTGGCACAATGATGTATAATGTCATTGGTTTATTCTTACCATCATGGTTCATACAAGGTGAAATACCACGTTTACACACAGAAAATGGTCCAGCTGGTTTTGACACACAATTGTCCCAGAACAGAAGTTATGTCTTTGACTAGCATCTGAGGGGGTGGCTAAGCCGTTCAATTCAAATAAAAACATGCTGGGGGCTTTGTTTGAACATAGGCTTGATTGGTAGCTCTATTTAAGGTTACAAGGTACATATTAAAATTTATTTTTGTCAGTGACATTTTGGAAAGTATGGGTCACAGCCTATCCAGTTCCAATTCAGAAATCTGACTGAAACCATCAGAGCAATATAGATCAGTCTGAGACCCTATGGAAGGTCAGCAGTGAATGGCAATGTAAGATTCAGTCAGGAATTTTGAGACAGGCCCAGTTCAAGTTTAAGTTTAGAACCTCAAATGCAATTGTTAATCTCCATCTTCTGAAGAGGCATTGTTAAACTGAGAACCATTGCAAATCTGCAGTGTTCGCTTATTAATTTAATAAGCGAAGATGAAGGAACAGCAAAATATGTACAAGTCAAGACAGTATGTGTCTTAAGCCACGATTGAGTACAGTGCTAAAGAAGATCAAGTGACAGCATGTGATACAACCCATGAGCCAACATACAGTGAAGAGGGTTTTCTCTTTGACCTTTAGGCTTGCTATAATTCACTTTGATGCTGGTCAGGTAAAAACACTCAAGTTTGCTGGAAGTGACTGTTCATCTATAGGAAAAAAAAGTATCTGGAGCAAAAATACAAAAATGTAACAGTGGTGCTGGCAAAAGATGAGACCAGAGTATCACTTACAGATCAACAGGCTATTCAAGATTTTTTAAAATTTAAAATAAGGTAAGCATAGTAAATAGCAGTGAAAATATTTCTACAACGGCTCAAAAAGATGCCGAGAGCCAGAATTAGCCGGCTGGAAGGAGTATTTGAAGATGCTGAACCAGAGCAAATTATCTGGAGTAAAAACCCAACAATGCAACATCAAGTTTGAAGGGATGCGTTTGTTTTAATTGATACGATATACAAGGTTAATATGAGTTGTTTACATTTTATTTGTGGGTCAGCAATGTCATGCCAGCAAGTACTGTGGATTCCTCAGAATTCCCACTGATAGTCACTGCAAGACTGCAGACAACACCGACTTATTGGTAAAGAGAAGCGCATAGCTGCTTGTTTTTGTTTTCAACTGTCAGTACCTCACAGGCAATTAGTTCTAACCAGATTACCTGACAAACGTGGCATAAATTCCTTGTTCCACGTCAGCAACATTATAACCATTGTGTTACAAGCCATATACATCAAGTAAATATAATTTACTCTACAGGTTACTATCAAGCATTCTCCACTTGTTATTTTATGGTAACATACAATATGATTTTAGCTTTGGAATAATCCGATAACAGCCAAGACAGCAATATTTAGAAAAATACAGTGCTCAACCTGCATGATTGTGTTTTTATGTAATCTTTTGACAATGTACAATCAACTGGAAAAATATCAAATGAAAAATGAAATGTTTCTGTAAAAGTATTTTGAATCATCAATGAAGTGGACGTGCTCTCAGCTGTCATACTACCTTATATTTGCGTATTAAAGCAATTTGAAGTGAGATATACACCTTTACTGTAGTTTTCACGGTTAAAGGTTCAATAAGCAGATCTGTACCTTTTACAACAACTTGCATCTGTAAAGCACTGCTAATATATAAATCAAATAAAGATCACTGCTAAGCCAAAGAAGAAGATGTTAGATAGGATGAGTAAAGAAGTGGATTTTAAGGAAGTTCTTAAGGGGGGGGGGGGGGGTTGGCAGAGAGCCAGAAAAGGTATAGGGAGGGAATTCCAGACCTTTGTGCCTAGATGGCTGAAGGCACAGTCATCAATGGTGGGGCAAAAGAATTCGGGGGATGCACAAGAGTCCAGAATTGGAGGAACACAGTTCTCGCAGGCTTGTAGGGCTGGATAAAGTTACAGAGAAAGGAAGGGGTGAGGCCATAACGGGATTTAAACACGAGGTTGAGAATTTTAAATTTGAGGTACTGGAGGAATGGAAGCCAACGTAAGTCAGTGAGCACAGGGGCGATGCACAATAGGCGCACCAACGTCAGTGTTCTCGCTGAGGCCAACCATCCCCAGCATTGAAGCATTGACCACGCTCGATCAGCTCCGATGGTCGGGCCACATTGTCCGCATGCCCGATACTAAACTCCCAAAACAAGCGCTCTACTCAGAGCTCCGACACGGCAAGCGAGTCCCAGGTGGCCAGAGGAAACGCTTCAAGAATACCATCAAAGCCGCCTTGAAAAAGTGCAACATCCCCACCGACACCTGGGAATCCCTGGCCCAAGACAGCTCAAAGTGGATGAGAAGCATCTGGGAAGGCGCCGAACACACAGTCCCTTCACCAGGAGCATGCGGAAACCAAGCGCAAACAGAAGGAGCGCACGACAACCCAAGCACCCCACCCACGTGTCCCTTCAACCAGCACCTGCCTCATCTGTCACAGAAACTGTAGATCACACATTGGTCTCATCAGTGTGGAAGCAAGTCATCCTCGACTCCATGGGACTGCCTAAGAAGATGATGCACGAGCAGGAATTGGGGTGGGATAGGATAGAAGCAGTAGAGTTTTGGATGAGCTGAAATTTATGGAGGCTGGAGTATGGGATGCCGGCCAGTAGAGCATTGAGATAGTCGAGTCTAAAGGTAACAAAAGCATGGATGAGGGTTTCAGCAGATGGGCTGAGAGGGGGTGGAGATGGGTTACATTATTGAAGTGGAAATAAGCTGTGATCGAACAGTTATGGGGTCACTCAGTCTGAAATATGACAGAGGTTGGGAACAGTCTGGTTCAATCAGAGACAGTAGCTGGGGAGGGGGATGGAATTGGTGGTGATGTAATGGAGTCTGTGTCGGAGGCTGAAAACTATGGCTTCAGTGTTTCCAATGTTTAACTGCAGGAAATTACACTTCATCCAGGACTGGATGTGGGACAAGTAGGCTGACAACACAGAAGAAGTGGAGGGGTCAACAGAGGTGGTGGAGAGATAGAACCGGGTGTTATTAGTGTACATGTGAAACCTGATCCATGCATGATGTCAGCATGGGACAGCGTTAAGATGAGGAAGAGGAAGGGACCAAGGATAGATCCGTGGGGGACTACTGAGGTAAAATGCAGGAGCGGGACAAGAAGCTATTACAGAAGAAAGGAATTTAAGATAATCTGAATGCAACTTTAAGTATTGCTACAAAATTGTTTCCACTTCACAATGATGTTGAAGTTACATTATAATTATGAGGTCAGAGTCTACCATCCGGACTCTTGGAAAAAAACAGTGGGAGTCTCCCTGGAGGAGGCAACCTCAAACCCACTGGGTTCAACATTGCATGCAGCGTCACTTCAGTGCGATGTTAAACTGCATTTAAGAGGAGCCCCAAGGAATTCCTTGGATCTCCTGGATACTTTTTAAACCTATCTGGAGTTAATTAAAATGTTTACAAAGTATGGATGCTGCAACCTACACACTCTAATCATTTAAATTTTAACTGCTGGCTCTGTATGTAGCCACGTGTAGAAAGCTATCTCCTAGGCAGAATTGGAATTCCAATCAGGTAGTGTATGGCAAGAATCCATAGCTGAAGTACAAATACACTATAAAAAGCTTGCATCTCTTAGTAATTAGCTAAGGGATAGGAGGCAGAGAGTAGTGCTGAATGAATATTCTCACACAGAGGCTTAAGATCTGGAATGCACTACATGAAAGTGGTGGAAGTAGATTCTATAAGAACTTTCAAAGGCAATTGGACATGTACTTGAAGAGGCCTAATTTGCAGGGTTATGGGAGAAAAAAAGCTGGGATGAGGGACTAAATTATACAGCTCTTTCAAAGAGCCGACACAGGCACAACGGGCCGAACCGCCTCCTTCTCTGCAATAAGATTCTATTCTATTCCTAACGTTTTCGATTTGAAGATATTTTTGAAAAACATGGAACGATGTTGTTGAGCACCACAGAAACTCAAGAGCAGTGCATACCAAAATCTATTGGCAGCATTCGGCTCATATTTATCAGACAGCAGTCAGAAAATGGAAACAAACAGAAAGATGGTTCAATACAATGGGTACAGTGTCCAGATACTGGCAAGGGAAGTTCCAAGTGAAGAACCACTATAAAAGGGCTCAATTTTCCCCAATTATCTGCCGTTTTTTTGATGTGCATCGTTTCGTGCGGGGGAGGGGGGAAAGAGGAGAGGGGGACCCGGGGGGGGGAGGAGGGAGGAGGAGGAGCGGTAGGGAGGCCTTTCTACCAGGGTTAGGAGCGGCACCCAGCACCGGGGAGGGGAGGGAAGCCTTTTCGCCAGGGTTAGCAGAGGCACCAGGAGGGAAGGATAGACTTTTGACATAAACTCTAATAATTTAATGTTGGTGAGCTGCTGTAATGTGCAAGGTGCAAGTGCAGGTTGGTGTGAGCTGGTCAGAATGTGTTGTATGTTTCACTTTCCAGCCTCAGTGTCCCTGGTTACCGTAGCAACCCAATCTTTTTGGCGCAGATCTTAGGCTCCACCTCCAAAGCTAAAGGACAGGCTAGGCGACACCAAAATCAACAATTCAAACGGGGAAAGTCGGATGTTTTTTTTGGCATAGTTGGGCCCAAAAAAAAACGGGAGTAACTCTTCAAATATGCCAAAAAACAGCTTCGGGGAAAATTGACCAAGGTCTTGTTATTTTGTTTCACTGGAACAATATTAAGTTCTATCCCCAAATAAAAATTATAATCCAAATTTAAATACAGTCCATAATTTCCTAGCACTTGTTTTTTGCACTGTACAGCATGCAAATACTGTTTCTGAAATCAGTAATTGTCCACACAAACAGATCAGATTGTAATATATTAAAAAAAATTTTTAAAAGAGTAACTTAAATGTCACAATCATTTTTTTTTAATTCAGACAACTACAAAGAATTCTCTAACTTAAAAAAACTCTATTTAAAAATAATGTTATTTAAATAGTCAATACTAACGAGGTTAATTGAGGAAATTGGCTTGGATGAGTTATGGATGTGAACTGTGTGAGGGAGGATTAATAGCACACAACTGATAGTGAAGTACTCTGGGTTAGTGATGTTAATTCAACCCCCTCAGTCATTCTCAGTAAATCTCACACACCAATTTCTCTGAAATAGACAAGTGTTGAATACCTAAAGATAAATTTGTCAAAAAACAGCACTAAATACAATTCTTTGTAAATTATCTTGAGAAGTGAAGATTGGGTGGCATACTGCATTAGAATATTAACTTTTCACACAAGTTTGCATGTAGTCAGATTGATGGGATGAAATTCCCTCCCTCTGACAACTATATGGTCTTAACTTTAACATATTGGACAGTTTCAATTCAATTGCTACACAAACCTCACAGTATAAAAGAAATGGAAGAAGAAATTATTGGAATGGGAAGTGGAAACATCACACAACTGCAACAACTTGTATTTATATAGCACCTTTAACATAGTAAAACGTCCCTAGGAGCTTCACAGGCGTGTTATAAGAGAAAACAAATAAATCTGATACCAAGCTACACAAGAAGAAATTATGGCAGATGACCAAAAGCTTGGTCAAAGAGGTAGGTTTTAAGGGGCATCTTAAAAGAAGGAAAGAGGGGTAGAGAGGCGGAGCAGTTTAGGGAGGGTGTTCAAGAGCTTGGAGCCTAGGCACGGTCACCAATGGTTGAGCAGTTATAATCAGCGATGCTCAAGAGCGCAGACATCTCGGGGGGGAGATTGTGAGGCAGAAGAAGATTACAAAGATAGGGAGGGGATTTGTAAACAAGGATGAGAATTTTGAAATTGAGGTGTTGCTTAACCGGGAGCAAATGTAGGTCAGCAAATATGACACCTGGCTCAGACAGATGGAGTCGGTGGCGAGGGAACGCAGTTTAAGGCGGGGACCAAAGATAATGGCTTTGATCTTCCCAATATTTAATTGGAGAAAATCTTTGCTCATCCAGCACTGGATGTCGGACAAGCAGTCTGACAATTTAGAGACCATGGAAGTTCCGTTAGAGGTTGCCGTTCTGAGGTTGCAACTTTGGACATAATTAGGGTAGAACAGAGGGTACAGGAGAGGGAGCTTTACCCTAATCTTATTTGCACTACATCTGACTTAGGCAATGATTGATACTAACAATAGTACAGGAAGAAAATGTTTGATTTCCACGAGACTGCCACATCTCATGCTAAAAGGCATAAATGCTAAAAATAAATAGGTAGTAGTATTGCCAGCAACACTTATTCTTTAATGACCACAAAAAATGTTTAATATTCAACTAGTTTTCATCTGGAATGGACCTCAGATCCCAAATTGGTTTTAAAAAATTGTATAAATCAGGAATTGTAAACAATATATTAATATATTCTAAATTCAACTGTTAAACACAATTGTGGGACTGTCGGTTGTATTATAATGTGGGCTACATAAATGAACTACAGTATATTTGTGTCTACAGGCATACAGAATTCACACCTTCAATGAGCAATACATAGGTGTGGACAACAGAATTCCGCAGTGTCCAGCAGTGCATTTGCATTTATTTCTCAAGGTGGTAAGAAGGTAACCCCTCTCATTTCACATAACATAGCGTCATACGCATATTCTCTGAAGAACTAAAATTTACATTTGCCATTGTACTTCGAGACCAGGACACTGTATATGCTGAACTCACAACTACAACACTTATAATGCTTATACTCTGCTATAAACCTAGAGCCTTCAAAAAAAAAACAGTGCTCTGCTCCCAAGGTCAAACCATGCTGCATAGCAGTCATTCCAGGTGTTTGCAGTCTACAATAATATTCTTCACATTAACAATCATTACTGTAGGCTCCTACTGAAACCAAAGTTGCAAAATGGTATTTTTGCACATTAACTATAACTGAAAAAAAACACATTCTGGGACATTATTAGGACATTGGATTGTGACTTAATTATTGTTTACTAGTGCAATAATTGTAGCTTAAAGTAATTATGGAAAATCTAAGCGGACTGGTAGGCCACAGGTACTGGTGGAAGATCTGCTATATGCAGCCAACAGAACAGTTGTACTTTCTGCTCTGAATCACTCTCCAAACCAGGAAATTTGGTTTCTGCATTTGCATTCGGATATTGATTGCATTTTAATGTTAGACAAGAGACAAGAGGTGGTACTGTCAGTTTGCTACTAAAATTTAAAAAAGGTTAATCAGGTTAGACTGCTGGCAATTTATTTAAAGTTTGTTTTGTGCCAACTGCAATTATACCACTATTGGTGGGAAGCCATCACCTCGAAATAGCTTGGCACTATAACAAAAATGCGAAGCATTGTCAATTTAGCACATTCATTTCTGACTTAAACCATCCATTTTGCTTCAATATGAAACCAAAACTGATTTTATTAATACAAAATGTGAACTGGCATATAGCAGCAACAGGACAAGAACTATATGAAGGATTAACCATAATTATCAGTTTCACAAGAGCAAAGCAGTAAGTAATGCTCTATGATCCACTTTATATTAAATTGACAATTTTGTTTATGTATTTACATTTTGCTTTTGGAAGTAAATTGGTTTATTATTGGTTTAAGCACAGACGATCTTGCAAAGCACTAAACACCTTCACAACAACATTAAAGCAGCATAAAAACCATCAATAATAAGTAATAAATAAATAAATAAATAAATAAATAAAACTCAAGTCCTATCTTCCTAACTCGGCCCCCCGAGGGACTCGACTTCTCACCGAGGGACTGGACTTAATCAGTGTTGGGTCATAACGATTTGACATGCGCCCACACAAAATGCAACGTTCTCTCCACACTGCTGCCTGCTGGCCCATGTTTTATCTGGAGGCGCTGTTGAAGATTATCGGGTCATCCCTTTGGCCAGGGATAGGGGTGGCGAGCATCGGGTCCAGCTCACAGCTTGCAGGGCGCGCTGGGAGGGCGAGGGGCAGGGCTGTAGCCCCCCCCCCCCACGAGAAATGCCGCACCAGGTCCCGGGACATACAGCAGAGCGGCCAGAATCGTTAGTAAGTTTTTTGGTGCCGTTTTGAGCACACAAAGTCGGCGCATTTCAGGAGTGCATGCAGAAAAAAAGGGTTGGGGAAATTTGGGCCCAAGGATTTGAGCACATTAATACAAAATGACACTTCAGTGCAGTACTGATGTACTGCTGCACTATATAAAGTACAATATTTTAAGTAAAACCTTAAACCAAGGACCTTTCTGACTGTTCCGGTTGATGGTAAAGATCAGATGAAACTTTTAAGAAGAGCAAAGAATTTTTCCTGGTGTGCTCAATCAATACCATAAAATGGATTAACTGGTTATCCATCCCACTGCTTGCAATCTTGCTGTGAGCAATTTTATGCAGCATTTGCCCACATAAGTGACTACACAAATTATGTGTGTGAAATGTTTTGAGATCACAGAGACATGATAAGGAGCTATATAAATGCAAGTCTTTTCATTTGCCTCTCTCCTCCACCACCACCGCCCCCCCCCCCCCCCGCCCTCCCTCCATCCCCAAAGTTAGATTGTCTCAGTGCTACTATCTCAAGGCAATTTAGGAGTTTATTTTTATTTTATTAAGACATTGTTCAGCTTAACCAAACTGGCATAAAAAAGTAGTCAAAGATGTAAACGGTTACATTTAAGGACCGGTTGAAAAACTGCTGTTGTGATTGATGTTCCAGATAAATCCACATAATGGAAAATAATGTGAAGTAAAATAATTAGGATTTTCAGACAAATGGGTGAAGACAGCAGGTCCCAGGTAACAATGGATGATGCACAGTATATTTTGGCTTTTACCATACTGCACAAGAAGCAATCATTGCATAATCCCAAAAAGAGCTGGCCTGCACAATGTGCAAAATCTGCATTCACCTTGGATTGTACTTTGCACTGGTGTATAGTACATTTCAATTAATGTCATTGAAACATAGAAAATAGGTGCAGGAGTAGACCATTCGGCCCTTCGAGCCTGCACCACCATTCAATATGATCATGGCTGATCATTCACCTCAGTACCCCATTCCTGCTTTCTCTCCATACCCCTTGATCCCTTTAGCCATGTGGGTCACATCTAACACCCTTTTGAATGTATCTAACAAACTGACATCAACAACTTTCTGTGGCAGAGAATTCCATATGCTCACAACTCAGTGAAGAAGTTTCTCCTCATCTCGGTCCTAAATGGCTTACCTCTTATCTTTAGACTGTGACCCCTGGTTCTGGACTTCCCCAACATCGGGAACATTCTTCCTGCAATCTGTCCAATCCCGTCAGAATTTTATATATGTTTCTATCAGATCCCCTCTCATTCTTCTAAATTCCATTGAATATAAGCCTAGTCGATCCAGTCTTTCTTCATATGTCAGTCCGGTCATCCCAGGGGGGAATCAGTCTGGTGAATCTTCACTGCACTCCCTCAATAGCAAGAATATCCTTCCTCAGATTAGGAGACCTAAACTGTACACAATATTCAAGGTGTGGCCTCACCAAGGCCCTGTACAACTGCAGTAAGACCTCCCTCCTGCTCCTATACTCAAATCTTTTCGCTATGAAGGCCAACATGCCATTTGCCTTCTTCACCGCCTGCTGTACCTGTATGCCAACTTTCAATCACTGATGTACCATGACACCCAGGTCTCATTGCACCTCCCCTTTTACTAATCTGTCACCATTCAGATAATAATCTGCTTTCTTGTTTTTGCCACCAAAGTGGATAACCTCACATTTATCTACATTACACTGCATCTGTCATACATTTGCCCACTCACCTAACCTGTCCAAGTCACTCTGCAGCCTCTTAGCATCCACCCTACAGCTCACACTGCAACCCAGCTTAGTGTCATCTGAAAACTTGAAGATATTACATTCAATTCCTTCGTCTAAATCATTAATGTATATTGTAAATAGTGGAGTCCCAGCACTGAACCTTGCGGTATCCAACTAGTCACTGCCCGCCATTCTGAAAAGGACCCGTTTATTCCTACTTTTTGCTTCCTGTCTGCCAACCAGTTCTCTATCCATGTCAGTACATTACCCCAAATACCATGTGCTTTAATTTTGCACACTAATCTCTTGTGTGGGACCTTGTCAAAAGTCTTTTGAAAGTCTAAAAACACCACATCCACTGACTTCCCCTTGTCCACTCTACTAGTTACATCCTCAAAAAATTCTAGAAGATTGTCAGCATGATTTCCCTTTCATAAATCCATGCTGACTTGGACCGATCCAGTCACTGCTTTCCAAATGCGCTGCTATTACATCTTTAATTGATTCCAACATTTTCCCCACCACCAATGTCAGACTGACCGGTCTATAACTCTGTTTTCTCGCTCCCTCCTTTTTAAAAAAGTGTGGTTACATTAGCTACCCTCCAGTCCATAGGAACTGATCCAGAGTCTATAGAATGTTGGAAAATGACCACCAATGCATCCACTATTTCTCGGGCCACTTCCTTAAGTACTCTGGGATGCAGACCATCAGGCCCTGGGGATTTATCGGGCTTCAATCCCATCAATTTTCTTAACACAATTGCAATGGATTGTCTGTATGAGGTGATTCATTTGGGAATAAGAGTAGAAAAATCAAATAACCCAAACAAAGATCAATAGGAAACAATCCAATAACCTCTTTCAGCTCACTTTAGTATGCCAAATTCTCAAATAAGAGCTTAAGAAATAGCAGGAGTAGGCCATTTGACGGCTCGAGTCTGCTCCACCATTTAATAAGGTCATGGCTGATCTGATCATGAACTCAGTTCGACTTCCCTGCCTGTTCCCCAGAACCCTTTATTCCCTTATCGCTCAAAAGTCTGTCTATCTCCGCCTTAAATATATTCAATGACCCAGCTTCCACAGCTTTCTGGGGCAGAGAATTCCACAAATTTACAACCCTCGGAGAAGAAATTCCTCCTCATCTCAGTTTTAAATGGGCAGCCCCTTATTCTGAGACTAAGCCCCTTAGTTTTAATTTCCCCTATATATATATATATATATATATATATATATATATATGAGTGGAAATATCCTCTCTGCATCTACCTTGTCGAGTCCCCTCATTATCTTATGTTTCGGTAAGATCATCTCTCATTCTTCTGAACTCCAATGTGTACAGGCCCAACCTACTGAACCTATCTTCATAAGTCAACCCCCTCATCTCCGGAATCAACCTAGTGAACTTTCTCTGAACAGCCTCCAATGCAAGTATATCCCTCCTTAAATACCAAGACCAAAACTGCACACAGTACTCTAGGTGAGGCCTCACCAATACCTTACACATTTGTTGTATACTCTATCCCCCTTGCAATAAAAGGCCAACATTCCATTTGCCTTCCTGATTACTTGCTGTACCTGCATACTAACTTTGTGTTTCATGTACAAGGACCCCCAGGGTCCCTCTGTACTGCAGCACTTTGCAATTTTTCTCCATTTAAATTATAATTTGCTTTTCTATTTTTTTCTGCCAAAGTGGATAACCTCACATTTTCCCACATTATACTCCATCTGCCAAATTTTTGCCCACTCACTTAGCCTGTCTATATCCCTTTGCAAACTATTTGTGTCCTCCTCACAATTTGCTTTCCCACTCATCTTTGTATCAACAGCAAACTTGGCTACATTACACTCAGTCCCTTCATTCAAGTCATTAATATAGATTGTAAATAGTTGAGGCCCCAGCAGCAATCCCTGCGGCACCCATTAGTCACTGTTTGCCAACCGGAAAATGATCCGTTTATCCCGACTTTCTGTTTTCTGTTATATTAACATGGATAGAGGATTGGCTAACTATTACCCCCAACCCCGTAAACTTTTATCTTGTGCAGTAACCTTTTATGTGGCACCTTATCAAATGCCTTCTGGAAATCTAAATACACCACATCCATTGGTTCCTCCATATCCGCCCTGTTCGTTACATCTTCAAAGAACTCCAGCAAATTTGTCAAACATGATTTTCCTTTCATTAAATCATGCTGATTCTGCTTGATTGAATTATGCTTTTCCAAATGTCCTGCTACTGCTTTCTTAATAATGGACTCCAACATTTTCCCAACAACAGATGTTAAGCTAACCGGTCTATAGTTTCCTGCTTTCAGTTTGCCTCCTTTTTTAAATAGGGACATTACATTTGCAGTTTTCCAATCGCTGGGACCTCCCCAGAACTCAGGAAATTTTGGTAGATTACAACCAATGCAACCATTATCTCTGCAGGCACTTCCTTTAGGGCCCTAAGATGCAAGTCATCAGGTTCAGGGAACTTGTCTGCCTTTAGTCCCATTATTTTACCGAGTACTACTTCTTTAGTGATAGTGATTGTGTTAAATTCCTCCCTCCCTAAAGCCCCTTGATCATCCACTATTGGGAAGTTTTTACCGTGTCTTCTACCGTGAAGACCGATACAAAATATTTGTTCAAAGTCTCTGCGATTTCCCTGTTCCATTTTATTAATTCCCCAGTCTCATCCTCTAGGGGACCAACATTTACTTTAGCCACTCTTTTCCTTTTTATGTACCTGTAGAAACTTTTCCTATCTGTTTTTATATTCCATGCTCGTTTACTTTCATAATCTATCTTCCCTCTCTATTCTTTTTTTAGTCGTTCTTTGCTGGCTTTTAAAAATTTCTCAATCCTCTGGCCTCCACTAGTCTTGACCACATTATATGCCCTTATTTTCAATTTGACACCATTCCTTAGTAGCCACGAATAGTTATCCCTTCTCTTACAGCCTTTCCTTCTCATTGGGATATATTTTTGTTGAGAGTTATGAAATAACTCCTTAAATAGCTGCCACTGCTTATCAACCGTCCCAATCTAATCTATTTTCCCAGTCCACTTTAGCCAACTCTGCCTTCATACCTTTATAATCTCCGATATTTAAGCTTAGGACACTGGTTTGGGAACCAACTTTCTCACCCTCCAACTGACTTTGAAATTCAACCATGTTATGGTCACTCATTCCTAGCAGAGTCTTTACTAGGAGATCGTTTATTAATCCTGTCTCATTACACAGTACCAGATCTAAGATAGCCTGCTCCCTGGTTGGTTCCGCAACATATTGTTCAGGGAAACTATCCCGGATACACTGTGAATTCTATGAAGCATAAATCTACAACATCACGTTATTAATTTTAAATATAATGCATCTCAAACGCTTATAAACGCTTCCAGCTAAATATTAACACAATTGCAAACTACATATTTTAGAAAAAGCTAGGCTATCTGAAAACTGGAAAAGCTGTTTGAGGCATCTGCTTCACAAACAAATTGGTTTTCCCACATCTCCGAACAGATAGTGCATGTAAAAAGCACCAGGTGTATATCCAAACAAAAACCTTCATGCTAGTTCTCTAATGGCTTAGATCATTAATCACTGAGCCACCGAGTCTGGAGGTCAGAATTAGTTCAATTCCCAGATATGTGCGGAGTTAGTTGATGATATCCAGGAGATAGTAGGGTGTTACAATGGATAGAAGAAAAAACTATCCAGCATGCCCGGCCCCGATTGCCATCAAGTGACCCTGCTAGATGAGCACAAGTATGGAGTTCACACAAGGCAAGGATTGGACTTCACTGTTATGCTCTGTGTAGCTGACTAGCTTTCCAACACCAGAAGTCTGGTCACTTAGATAAGGTTCTTGAAGGTGTTTCTTGACATCTGTACCCTAGAAGGTGTTCAGCCATGAACTCATTGAATGGCGGTGCAGGCTCGAAGGGCCGAATGGCCTACTCCTGCACCTATTTTCTATGTTTCTATGTGTCAACAGCTTCAGGAAGGGAAGGAGGGGAGAAAACTGGCAGAAGGAGGAGAAATGTTTGAATGTGCAAACACTCGTGTGCTATTAAATGTATTGAAGTATATTTAACATTAATACTATAGCTAATATAAGTAGAAAGTTTGAAATGTGTCACACTTCAATCACTAAGTTCACGTATTGTACCGAATTATGCCCTCAGACAATATAGCTTTTTCTTCCAAAGTTATGAAGAATTTCTACTCAAATCAGTTTACCTCATTAAAAAAATATCAAAAATACAATCGACAATTTAAGATAATGATTAATTTTACTTTTTTGTCGTGTATTTTCTCTTGTTTATATACAATAGCAAATACACCATGTATAGGAACAATGAATTGATTCTTATACTTTGCTAAACAGAAAAGGAGTATACAGTTACACCTGGCTAAGACTGGAATATCGCACAATGCCCTTATACTGAAACTCACTAATTTGCCGACGATTAGTTAGATAACCATGCAAGAGGCATGTATTTTTAACCTCCTTGTTGTAACTTGGCCTATTTCTCAAAAAATGTTCTCTTCTTTTCATTGCTAAAAAGCAGCTTCCAGAAACAGAAAAAGTGGTTCTTGTGATTCGAAACCTGTGATCTTATATGTGCCATGATTGGGTTTGGGTGGCCACAGTTGCAGTACATGGTTCGCAGGGGACAATGTAGAATGTCTACTGTGTTCTGCTCTCTCTCCCAAACGGTAGGAAATACCATTCCATCAAATTAATGGCCTTGAAATTGCGTCAGCAGCGTAGCTACGGAGTACGCCGCCGATCTCAAAACGAAATCCGTACTTGCCCATGGCGAGGCCGCACATAAAAACTTGCTCTGAAATGTTGCAGAGACATGCGCAGCTTAGTGGTCCACGGATCCCAGGGGCACACCACTGTGTAAGCGTACCTGGGATCATGTTGGACGGTGCTCTTTTCACTAGTCAGTCAATCAGCAAACAGAAATCTCCGATGTCCAACATCAATCAAGTTTTAAATTAATGGGTACAAATATTTATTTGACAAGTGCATTACTTGCCTTTAAAAGCACAGGGAATACTTTGGAGTGAGTACAGTTATTTACTGGAAGACCCTGCAAGATTAAAAAAATCTCATCCCTCAAACTGACCCTTTACAGCTGCCTGGTAGGTTGATGCACAGCACTTTTGTATGTTTGTTTGTAATTATTTTAAAAATTCTCTCATTCCCCTCTCCTTACACTGTGCACACAGCCAAGAACAGTAAAACAGGAATCAGTCTTTCAGCGATTTAAATACCCTTATTAGAATATATTTCATCGAGTTTGATAAGTGAAAAAACTTTTGGATGCAAGAGTCAGATTTATCCCTTGGTGGACCTTTCAGTGGAGATAAACATAACATAAGAAATAGGAACAGGAATAGACCATACTGCCCCTCGAGCCTGCTCCGCCATTCAATAGATCATGGCTGATCTGATCATGGACTCAGCTCCACTTCCCCGCCCACTCCCCATAACCCCTTATCATTGAAGAAACTGTCTATTTCTGTCTTAATTTTATTCAATGTCCCAGCTTCCACAGCTGAGGCAGCGAATTCCACAGATTTACAACCCTCAAAGAAATTTTTCCTCATCTCTGTTTTAAATGGCAGCCCCTTATTCTAAGATCATGCCCTCGAGTTCTGGTCTCCCCCATCAGTGGAAACTTCCTCTCTGCATGCACCTTGTCAAGCCCTCTCATAATCTTATACGTTTCGATAAGATCACCTCTCATTCTTCTGAATCCCAATGAGTAGAGGCCCAACCTGCTCAACCTTTCCTCATGTCCACCCGCTCATCCCCAGAATCAACCGAGTGAACATTCTCTGAACTGCCTCCAAAGCAAGTATATCCTTTCGTAAATATGCACACAGTATTCCAGGTGTGGCCTCACCAATACCTTATATAGCTGTAGCAAGACTTCCCTGCTTTAAAACTCCATCCCCTTTGAAATAAAGGCCAAGATACCATTGGCCTTCCTGATCACTTGCTGTACCTGCATACTATCCTTCTGTGTTTCATGCATAAGTACCCCCAGGTCCCTTTGAAGGCATGAGGCGTGAATTGGCTAGGATAGATTGGCGAATGATACTTAAGGGGTTGACTGTGGATGGGCAATGGCAGACATTTAGAGACCGCATGGATGAACTACAACAATTGTACATTCCTGTCTGGCGTAAAAATAAAAAAGGGAAGGTGGCTCAACCGTGGCTATCTAGAGAAATCAGGGATAGTATTAAAGCCAAGGAAGTGGCATACAAATTGGCCAGAAATAGCAGCGAACCCGGGGACTGGGAGAAATTTAGAACTCAGCAGAGGAGGACAAAGGGTTTGATTAGGGCAGGGAAAATAGAGTACGAGAGGAAGCTTGCAGGGAACATTAAGGCGGATTGCAAAAGTTTCTATAGGTATGTAAAGAGAAAAAGGTTAGTAAAGACAAACGTAGGTCCCCTGCAGTCAGAATCAGGGGAAGTCATAACGGGGAACAAAGAAATGGCAGACCAATTGAACAAGTACTTTGGTTCGGTATTCACTAAGGAGGACACAAACAACCTTCCGGATATAAAAGGGGTCAGAGGATCTAGTAAGGAGGAGGAACTGAGGGAAATTTTTATTAGTCGGGAAATTGTGTTGGGGAAATTGATGGGATTGAAGGCCGATAAATCCCCAGGGCCTGATGGACTGCATCCCAGAGTACTTAAGGAGGTGGCCTTGGAAATAGTGGATGCATTGACAGTCATTTTCCAACATTCCATTGACTCTGGATCAGTTCCTATCGAGTGGAGGGTAGCCAACGTAACCCCACTTTTTTTAAAAAAAGGAGGGAGAGAGAAAACAGGGAATTATAGACCGGTCAGCCTGACCTCAGTAGTGGGTAAAATGATGGAATCAATTATTAAGGATGTCATAGCAGTGCATTTGGAAAGAGGTAATATGATAGGTCCAAGTCAGCATGGATTTGTGAAAGGGAAATCATGCTTGACAAATCTTCTGGAATTTTTTGAGGATGTTTCCAGTCGAGTGGACAAAGGAGAACCAGTTGATGTGATATATTTGGACTTTCAGAAGGCTTTCGACAAGGTCCCACACAAAAGATTAATGTGCAAAGTTAAAGCACATGGGATTGGGGGTAGTGTGCTGACGTGGATTGAGAACTGGTTGTCAGACAGGAAGCAAAGAGTAGGAGTAAATGGGTACTTTTCAGAATGGCAGGCAGTGACTAGTGGGGTACCGCAAGGTTCTGTGCTGGGGCCCCAGCTGTTTACATTGTACATTAATGATTTAGACGAGGGGATTAAATGTAGTATCTCCAAATTTGCGGATGACACTAAGTTGGGTGGCAGTGTGAGCTGCGAGGAGGATGCTATGAGGCTGCAGAGCGACTTGGATAGGTTAGGTGAGTGGGCAAATGCGTGGCAGATGAAGTATAATGTGGATAAATGTGAGGTTATCCACTTTGGTGGTAAAAACAGAGAGACAGACTATTATCTGAATGGTGACAGATTAGGAAAAGGGGAGGTGCAACGAGATCTGGGTGTCATGGTACATCAGTCATTGAAGGTTGGCATGCAGGTACAGCAGCCGGTTAAGAAAGCAAATGGCATGTTGGCCTTCATAGCAAGGGGATTTGAGTACAGGGGCAGGGAGGTGTTGCTACAGTTGTACAGGGCCTTGGTGAGGCCACACCTGGAGTATTGTGTACAGTTTTGGTCTCCTAACTTGAGGAAGGACATTCTTGCTATTGAGGGAGTGCAGTGAAGGTTCACCAGACTGATTCCCGGGATGGTGGGACTGACCTATCAAGAAAGACTGGATCAACTGGGCTTGTATTTACTGGAGTTCAGAAGAATGAGAGGGGACCTCATAGAAACGTTTAAAATTCTGACGGGTTTAGACAGGTTAGATGCAGGAAGAATGTTCCCAATGTTGGGGAAGTCCAGAACCAGGGGTCACAGTCTAAGGATAAGGGGTAAGCCATTTAGGACCGAGATGAGGAGAAACTTCTTCACCCAGAGAGTGGTGAACCTGTGGAATTCTCTACCACAGAAAGTAGTTGAGGCCAATTCACTAAATATATTCAAAAGGGAGTTAGATGAAGTCCTTACTACTCGGGGGATCAAGGGGTATGGCGAGAAAGCAGGAAGCGGGTACTGAAGTTTCATGTTCAGCCATGAACTCATTGAATGGCGGTGCAGGCTAGAAGGGCTGAATGGCCTGCTCCTGCACCTATTTTCTATGTTTCTATGTCCCGCTGTACTGCGGCACTTTGCAATCTTTCTCCATTTAAATAATAACTTGCTCTTTGATTTTTTCTGCCAAACCTCACACTTTCCAACATTATACACCGTCTGCCAATTTTTTCCCCGACTCACTTAGCCTGTATATGTCCTTTTACAGATTTTTTTGTGTCCTCCTCACAAGTGTTGTACGTGGACGAAGCAAAACTTATTTCAGATTTCCTACCACAACTAAAGACTACAAGAGAATTCCCCAATATTTATCCAGTTCAAACGTCACTGAAACCAGAGCGGTCAATTAGCGACTTAAGGCACAATAGTAAAAATTATTGCCACGGATGCGATTGAGCAAGTGTTCACATGTTGTTGAGGTGCAAAGTACCGGCTAATAAGTTGGTCATCTAGCACCAAGAGCAAAATCCTTGTATCCTGACTAATTTCCAGTTAAAGCAACCTGTAACTGGTCCTATAAACAATTCATTTCCATTTCCAGATATTAATTTTGAGATTTGCTAATGAAAGATAAGATTCTATTTTAACTCTAGTTATCGTAAAATTATATGAAATAAAATACAAAAGTCTCCCTGTTTTGTCAGTTGTCAGAAAACCACTTGGAAAAACTAATATTCCTGCGTAGATCATGTGAATTCCCATGGATAGAGAAAGTGAATTCATTAAAAATAGTAGCCAAAAATAATTTACTAACATTTTAAAATTAGGAATAAACCTTAATGGATGGCTTTTAAAATTACAGATAACTGCCAGTCGCTGCAGTAAAGTTCAAAGTTCTTTTATGAACATAAGCATAACCCTGAAACGTATTTACTTTTTCTTCATAATGCACTGTTTTGGTCATTTTTCTTAGTAATATTCAGATATGTCGAGTTCAATACACAATGTGTGATGTAGCTGAATGGGTAATAGTATCACATAACAAAGACCGAGGATAATGGTGTCACATTGCTGGCACTGTAGTACATCAAGTATCCTTCCCCACCGATCAAATACTGGGAAATAATTGAAAACTATACACTAACTGCTAATCCAATTATTTTTGTTGCCGAATAGAAACTGTAAAGAACATAATTCAATACCTTGATGAAAGGTGTGCAATAAACAACTCAAAGAAAGAGAAGCAGTATGGATTTGCAATATCTACACCACCACAAAAGTCAAATCATGTTGAAAGGTTGTGGCACATCAAGGGCTCAGAAGATATTATGAATGTCCAGCAGTTCATCAATGGTATCCGAATCCTGATATAGGTTAGTTGCTTAAAATATAGTCCACTATAATTCTATGCAACCTAAAATGTGGAATTCTTAAAAATGTCAAATCAGAAATATGCCATGAAATTCAGAAGGATGGCAGGTGTCCATGACTGTACTACATCTACCTGTAGTGATGCATATTCTGATTATAGGAAAACATATATTTTAAAATATTTCTCTCATACACATACATTAGTGGGAGGGAGAATTTGAGAGAGAGCGAGAGAGCAAGAGAGCGCATTATTAGATCACTTGTGGAATTGCTCACAGATGGTTCAGGACCTTCAGCATGATTTCTGATGATTATTGTTGTCACACAGCAGCCTAAACGCAACAGTGTCCTGCCCATTGCTGTCATACAACAAATTTACAGAAGAAATATATCAAGAAATATAACTTAAAAGGGTAAAAATATTATGGGCTGGATTTTCCAATCCTTTGTGCTGCGGGCTTTGCCCCGGAGCGGCGTGAAAGGCGCGCAGTGAGGTCTCCTGCGCCCCACCCCGATCCTTTGGTCGGGTTTTGCGGCGGCGCTGAGCAGCACCGCCCGGAAAGAGCTGCACCAGGTGCGCAACACCTGCATGAGTTTAAGCCCCTGCCCGACACGTCCGCACGGAAGTATGCCCACAATGACTGCCTGGGAAATCAGAGCGGTCCAGCGATCCCAGCGGCGGACAGGAAGGTAAAGTACAACAAAAGTAAGTGCAACTGTTTTTTGTTTTAAATTTTTGTGCGATTTGTGTTGCGGTGGCGTGGGCAATGTTTTACGGATGTTTTTGTGGGGGTTTGAGGTTTTTTTCACCCCCTCCCTGTCGGACCTTTCTCCGAGCACTCCCAGGCTGGTTCTTTAGCATGGGAGTTACGCCTCCCTTAATGCTGTGCCTCCTGACCCAGATGTCCAAACTTAAATACTAAAGCGCAATCTATTCCCAGCTGCTAACTCCATCCCCCTCCCCCCGCGCCGCCATTATCGCCCCGCAAACAGTAAAACCAAAAATCCAGCCCTATACACCTTATTGATATTGGATATCAGCATCATGGATATAAAAACCATGCTCGTTTGTTTTGCTCTCCCCAAAAGCTCTTATTCTCAGTTATTTATATTGCAATTTTAAAAAAATTGTTATACTTCCTACAGTGGATTTGCCTCTTCAATATTCTCCCAGCTTCCAGGGAAGTGAAGCTGCTGTCTCAGTTACTTGCTTTTTCTGAATTGGTAGATCAGTTGATTTTCTGAATACTGATCCTGTTGCTTCAGTTTTTTTTTAAGCAGCTCCTGTTCCCACAATTCAGTCTGTGAGAACTGCTCCGGGAGAGCCACTAGTTTGGCACAATGCCTGCAATTTATTCTCTCTAACTGGTTAAGTACAGGGAGTTTCTTGTGTCCTAGCTAATAACTATCCCTGAACCAACATTACTAAAAATAGATTCTCGTGTCATTTATCTTATTACTGTTTATGGGACTTTACTGTACACAAATTGACTGCAATATCTGCCTACATTACAACAGTGACTACACTTCCAAAGTATTGGCTGTGATGTGCTGAGGATGTGAAAGAAATAGTTTTTTGAGATGTTAATTGAAGGAAAAATATTGGCCAGGACACTGAAGACGTTCCCTGCTTTTCTTCGAATAGTACTATGGATTTTTTTACATCCACCTGAAACACAGACGAGGCCTCAGTTTAACATCTCATCAGAAAGGCAGCACTTATGACAATACAGCACTCCCTCAGTACTACACTGAAGTCTTAGCCTAGATTATGAGACAAGTCTCATCAGTGGGGCTTGAATCCATTACCTTCTGAATCAGCCAAGAGTGCTACCACCGAGACAAGGTGGGACTGTAGGAGTACATAATGAGGTAGTTGAAAAGCCACTGGAGATAAACATGCTATCAAATTTGCCATCAGTACAGGCAGTAGAGGACAAATAGCATTTTTCTATGCTGTAATTTCTATAATAGGGTGGCTTTTATTATAGGACTTAAATTCTGGGCGAGTGGAGATAATAGACTTCAAGGAATAAAATGGCAGACCGAGTAGCTGGACAAGCCGAGAATACAATGTATTAGAAAAGAACAGGATGCCCCAAAAAATGTGACAGCCAATGAACTGTTTTTGAAATGTCGACATTGTTGTTTTCTTGGCAAACATGGCTGTTAATTTATGTACATGAGAAGTTTCTTCACTCAAAGAATTGTAAATGTTTGGAAATCTCGAACTCAGTGCTGTGGATGCTCAATCATTGAGTATATTCAAGACAGAGGTCGATATATTTTTGGATACTTATGGAATCAAGGGATATGGGGCTAGTACGGGAAGGTGGAGTTGAGGTAGATCAGCCATGATCTTATTGGACGGCGGAGCAGGCGCAAAGGGCCAAATAGCCTCCCACTGCTCCTATTTCTTACGTTCTTATATAAAAAGGTCCTGGGCCTCCACAATCCTAGGAATTGATTTGTGAGAAGGCCAAAGTACAGAGCCATAATTAGGACGGTGAGGGACATAATTTTATTTGTATACTCGATCATTTTTAAAAAGAAAAAACATTTCTAAAAATATTCTTACTGGCTACTGTATGTTGCCTAGGATTAACCTTTTGTACTCAACAAAATACGACAATTAAAGTGACCCTGGACTGGGGGCGGCCACAAAGTTTACACTTTATTCCAGACAATCTCTAACTGCTGGTTTCAATTCTAGGAGACATCACAATAGTGGCTTAGAATTCTTTTTCAGGTATGTTGTCCAATATGTACTCCACAGATTCTTCTAATAAACCAAGCTAAAAGGTCCAAAACAGTTTTCCACAAGTCAGCTTTGAATGGGTAATACAACACTAGACTAACACAAAAGAGTGGGGTTAAACTACAGCATGCCTTAAAACAGTACTTCTAGATCTTAGAGAGATCTGCGCTGCTAGCGAGTACCTTAACATGACCTGTAATAAAGTGTGTCATGGAAGTACAGAAATAGCTGCACAACACCCTAAATAATCAGCCACAACTGGATCATAGTTCAGAACTGAAAATAACCATCAGACAAGGCCAAATTATTAAGTGTTGAAAGGTAACCAGTCTCCATAGCAATGTGCGGCAAAATATAGACATTAGCCTTAATGGGCCGGAATTTGCTGCCAAAATAACAATAAGTTTAATGCGCATCCCATTATTAGTGTGTAAATCATCCAGTAACTTGTGGCGAGGAAGAAATATGCTGTGGATTGCGAATCGCCACAAGTTGTTGGGAGGATTTGCATTGATCTGGCAATAGCCTCAAGAAAACGACAGCTTCCCCTCAACCGCCCTGTGAGTTTCAAAAAATTGCTGCATTAGCACATTCATTGCCAATTAAACTAGCTGCAGAAAGTTAAGGCTGGTACTTAACAGCGCAAGTACCTTTCCAGTGACAAAATTGATGTTCTTGTAATGTCACTCAATCTCTCTGGCTCAGAAAGAGAACAAAGTGCAACTGTGGAGTCTCATTCCTACAGGCAGCAAATTGTTGAGATTAATTCTTTTTAAAATTTTACATTTTTTTTTTATAATTACTTTTCCTTTCTCCTTTTTTCTCTCTATTAATTCAGTCTTTCTTCCCCTCGCTTTATTTCTCTTTCTCTACCTGATTGAACTCTAATTCAACATATTTCCATCTCCGGCCTTCCTCTGTTTCTTTCTCAATCCTTAAATTTCATTGATTAAGGAGACAGGCTGTTTGTTCAGTTGTTCACCAAGGTCCCAGATGCCCCATTGCCCTCGCCGTGCCATTATCAGCTCGCACTTCCAGTAACTTTGAGCTGAAGGGCAAGGGAAAAAGTTTAACAGGGCACACAGCTAGATGCCCCGCTCCAGCAAATTATGGGCCAATTACGTTCAAATATACAAAGAATGTGAGCTAGGCAGTGGCGCGGCATGTTGGGAGTAAAATATGCTGCAGCGTGTGCAACCATAATTCTCCATTTGTGCAGTCATGCTGTGAGAGAGGGAAAAATATGAAAAGATAGTCACCATGGACTGCTCTAGCACATTTTCTAGCTGTTGGGTTTTCAATCAAAACAGACATAGCTTAGGAGCAAGTTGCCCACCTATCAAGGAGTGATGCATAACACAAGAGTAGTTCAGGTTGAGGAAATACCTTGTATATGTAAAAAGAGCATGCAAGTCTACAACTATTATGCCTGCAGAGCTCATAAAGGCCATTTACCACTGTACTTGGCTATAATCTGACTAACCACCACTTTAAAACTTAACAGTCACAGTTCTAAAATGTTCATGACGCCAAATGTTCAATGTGCCAGGAATTAAATATGATGGTTCAAAGTCATTTCATTCAAATTAGCTTATCATTTTAAGCACTAAATTCCCATTTTACTGTGTTATTTAATTCAAATTATTCAATTCATTTTTGTAAAAAATAATTGATTTAACTATTTTAATTGGTCTACCCAAGCACAAATAAATCATTTGTGCTTAAGCTTCGATTTAAAAACCTGTCCTCAGCCAGACTAGTGGTTTTGCAACCCAGTTCATTCAAACATTTAAGATTTGGAGATCAGCCAACAGAAAGTAGCATATTAATTGCAAAACCAGTAAAATTCAATACTCAGCGGTGCTGCATGGGTGACACAGTTTTGGGCAGGTTTAATGTGGAATCGCACGTAGGACAGCATTGAAATAATTAAACATAGCATTACTACACGTTTCAGTTAAAATTCTAAAAAAAGAGTGTCTTGGCCAATGGTTATATGTAAAATAAAAGGTTTTCTTTTTTTTGGTTGGGATGGAGAACACAAACTTTCACTTCCTGTTTGCTGTTCCACAATTTTTCCAATTCTGCATATGACCACTTATCGTCACACAATGTGTTGCCACTGTGAGTAGCTGGAGGCTGCTCCACAACTTCACACCAATGCTGTTTTCTGGATCAACTGGCAGGTCGTCAGTATTTGGGGGGCATGACAAACAAAGTCAGTTTTTAAACCAAGTTAGCTGAAAGCATTCACCATATACATACTGAAACTTGAGCTGAAATGTTCACACACAATGCCCATAATTTCTCCCTCAGCCATCACAGTTCAGTGAAACTGCTGTCTAAATTAGATGCTTGTTAGAAGCATGTTATCTAAATAATAACTAGTGCAATCTGGTAAACACCAAAAAAGTTACATTTCTGGAATAAATCAAGTATTTGAAAGAAGTTTCTTCTCGCATCTGGTTGTATTTTTCCTGATGATTTCAGGTTTCTATCTACAGTAATATGGCTTCATCAGTGATAGCTACCCCTCCTCCACTTTTCCATGATCTAAAAGGTGAAGTAGTGCACAATATTCTATATATCTGGCATATACTTGGTAATGCCCCAAAATAGCTCTTCTTGGAGTGCACTTTAAACTGCTCTGAATAAAACAGTGTGTGTGTGCAGTCAGTCCTACTGAGACAAAGATTATGCATAGTCAGTACTTCTGAGTTAAGATTTAATAGAACCAATAAGTTGCTTGGAGGATATATTTTGACGGTTGGTGATGAGCATGTGTTGCGAATCACATCACACTTATTTCTTCAGTTACAGGACTTAACTTTTTAATAAAAGTATCACAATTCTGGTGCTGCACAGTGACCATCAACTTACACCGCCCTGAATTTCAACACAAGTAGTATCCATTGTAATCCATCACTATCTCTGAAGTTTTCTATTGGCCTTCTTACCCCAAAATGTAACACAGAAACATCAAAGTAATGACTTCTGATTAGAAACACGAGCAACAGACCAAATATCAGAAAGGTAAGTAAATTTCTTGAGTATGTCCGGGATAGTTTTCTACAACAGTATGTCCTAGAGGTAACACGGAGGCAGCCGCATTAGATTTAGTAATGAGTAATGAGCCAGATTTAGTTAACAGCCTAACAGTGTGTGAATGTTTATCCAATCGCAATCATAACATGATCAGGCTCAACGCAGCATTTGAAAGGGAGAAATGCCTTAGGTTTAGGTAGGCTGACTTCAACGCGATGAGGCAGAGACTGTCCAGAGTAAACTGGTCAAATTTGTTAATGGGTAAAACGACAGGTGGGAGATGTTCAAAAAAGAATTTAATGCGATCCAGAACCAGTTTATACCCTAGGGGCAAGAGCTTTATTTGCCATTAAAAAAAACAGCTATTGACAACTAAAGAGGCGAGGGACAGCATAAAATTAAAAAGAAAAAGCATGCAAAAATGCAACAAACAGCACAAATCCTGACGAATGGGACAGATACAAACAGCAGCAAAGGGTCACAAAACAGATACTAAGAGCTTCAAAAAGGAGTATGAAAATAAATTTGCAAGGGATATCAAAATCAATACGAAGAAGTTTTACAATTATGTTAGGAAAAAGAGGGTAGTCAGAAGCAATGTTGACCCCTTGAAAACTAAAAGCGGTGATATTGTCAATGATAATAAAGAAATGGCAGACTTGTTGAATAATTACTTTGCATCAGTACTTACAGTAGAAGAGGATAGCATGGCGCAAATCCCAAGGAAACTAATATTCAATCAGGAACAGGGACTCAATAAAATTAATGCAAGTAAAATAGCATTAATGAAGAAATTAATGCATTAAAGAGAATAACAAATCCCCAGGGCCAGATGGTTTCCATGCCAGGAATTTAAAGGAAGTAGGTGAGCACATTCAAGATGCCCCAACTATAATCTTCCAAAGTTCTCGAGATTCAGGGACCGTTACTTTAGATTGGACAATTGCCCATGTCTCTCCGCTATTTAAGAATGGTGAGAGGGGGAAACCAGGGAATTATAGACCTGTTAACGTAACAGCTGTTGTCAGGAAATTGCTAGAGTCTATAATTAAGTATAGGGTGACTGAACCCCTCAAAAAATTTCAGTTAATCAGAGAACCAGCATGGATTTGTGAAAGGTAGGTCATGCCAGACAACCCTGATTGAATTTTTTGAAGCGGTCACTAAAATAGTGGACAGGGGAATGGCTATGGATGTTATTTATACTGACTTCCAGAAGGCATTTGATAAATTCTCACATAAGAGACGGTTATCTAAGGTAGAAGCCCATGGAATTGAGGGCAAATTATTGACCTGGTTAGAAAATAGGCTGAGCGGTAGGAGACAGAGAGAAGGTATAATGGGTAGGTACTCAAATTGGCAGGATGTGACTAGTGGTGTCCCACAGGGATCAGTGTTGGGGCCTCAACTATTCACAGTATTTAATGACTTGGATGATGGCAAAGAAAGTCATATATCCATATTTGCCAATGACACAAAGATAGGCAGCATTGTAGGCAGTGTAGATGAAAGCATAACATTATAAAGGGATATTGATAGATTAAGTGAATGGGCAAAACTGTGGCAAATGGATTTCAATGCAAGAAAATGTGAGGTCATCCACTATGGACCGAGAAAGGATAGAACAGGGTATTTTCTAAATGGCAAGAAAGCTAAAATCAGTGGAGTTCCAAAGAGACTTGGGGTTCAGGTACGTAGATCATTAAAATATGAACAAGTACAGAAAGTAATCAAAAAGGTTAATGGAATGCTGACCTTTATATCTAGAGAACTAAAATGCAAAGAGGTAGAAGTTATGCTGCAGCTATACAAAACCCTGGTTAGACCACACCTGGAGCACTGTGAGCAGATCTGGGCACCACATCTTAGGAAGGATATATTGGCCTTGGAGGGAGTGCACCAGAATGATACCTGGACTACAAGGGTTAAGTTACGAGAAGAGATTACACAAACTAGGGTTGTATTCCCTAGAATCTGGAAGGTTAAGGGGTGATCTGATCGAAGTTTTCAGGATATTAAAGGGGAATAGAGAGGGTAGATGGAAACAATTTTTGCTGGTTAGGGATTCTAGGACTGGGGGCAGAGTCTAAAATTTAGAGCCAGACTTTTCAGGAGAGAAATTAGGAAACACTTCGGTCATGTATTTCACCATCTTGCAATGACTATAAGTATGTAACTGTAACTCATGCATACTGTACCTGTACCCTTGTAATGCACACCCTGACCACAGGGAGTGAGCTCCTCACCTGGGCTTCCAGGTATAAAAGGGGAAGTCCCACCCAGGATCAGCACTCTTTAGTCCTGAAAATAAAGTGAAGTCACAGAGTGACCGTGTCTGATATATCCATGCCTCGTGTGAGTTTGTAACAAGGTGCAGAGACACAACAACTTCTACACACAAAGGATGGTAGAAGTTTGGAGCACTCTGTGGCAAGCGGCAATTGATACTATATCAATTGTTAATTTTAAATCGGAGATTGATAGCTTTTTATTAACCAAAAGGTATTGAGATATGGGCCAAAGGCGGAGTTAGGTCACATATCAGGCATGATCTCATTGAATGGCGGAACAGGCTTGAGGGGCTGAATGGTCTACTGCTGCTCCTATGTTCCTAAATTGTAGTGGTGAATAAACCAGCTAGCATTTGGATTTCTGTCAAACTGAGCAAGACCATTAGCAGTTGTGCGTCTGAAATTGAGTTTGAAAATGCCTGAAGAGAAGAAAGCAGCTCTCAAGAAAGGCTCAAAGAAAATCTTAAATAAAGCGGCAGCAGAGTGTCAAGAATTGGAGAAGGTCGAGAAAGGAGAGTTACCCCATCTACACCGAGAGTGATGAAGCATGTTCACCCTGACATCGGCATCTCCTCCAAGACCATGAGCATCATGAACTCTTTTGTGAGCAATATTTGAGTGTGTGTTGTGGGTGAGGTTGCCCACTTGGCCCATTACAACAAGCGCCACACCATCAGCTCCTGGGAGATCCAGCCTGCTATGGGCCTAGAGTTGGCCAAGCAAGCCAGGTTGGAAAGGACAAAGGCGATGGCAAAGTACACCGGCTCCAAGTAAAATTCCACAATGTACTGACGAACACCAATTCAGATTAGAACTACACATACTAGAACTAAAGTGAACAATGTGGATGAAGATGTTACTCGCTTCCACGATACTCATCAGTGTCCAAACAAAAATGTCACTCAGGGCATTGTACAACTGAATTCACCAAGTTAATTAAAAAAAATTGACTTTTCAGCCTGTTGTGATATTCACCCATACCAAACATTATAATGCCTTTACTTCCAATAACTTTAAACAATAATCAATGCTTCCAAATTAAAATCAATCATAATACAGATAATGTATTAACATTTTCTGGTAGATACTAAGAAACAGAGCACTAAGAACAAGATGGTACAATGTGTTAGACATTTACTTATGGGGTCAAGGTTTAAATATAACTCAAACTGATTAGATGAAAGCTCTACTTTATCTGCTGACTATAAAAAATCCTGCATGAAATTAGCTTGTGTACTCAACTCAGTTTCTCAGTGGTGATCCCAAAAACAGAAAATTGCTCCTAACTTGGAATTTTACTGACAGTGGTCATAAGAATGTATGCTTCCCCGTGGTGCAAATTTAGTAACTTTTCTGGTGTTGGGTTGAAGGTAGTTTACCTGCCTGTTATACTTGACCTGGGTATGCTTGATGCTGACAGAATGATTGATAAAATTAGAAAAACATTGCATTTACACTTGTCTGAATGCTGAGTGTTACCTATAACTTTTGCAACAAGTGCACATTATAAACAGCTGCAAAATTATTCTATTGTAAACTAAGAGTGCTCAATATCAAAGTAGGAGAGAAATCCATGCAACTATCACATACTTTAAAATATGAGCTTATCATTACATTTATTTAATTGAGATTGCAAATCTCATTTATACTGGGGTTCTGAGAGACATGCAATATTGGAAAAAAGTTGCACTGGGGAAAATGATGACCAGGACACATGAAGAGGATTACATGGAAAGATTAGAGCTGGCATGATGTACAAAATACAAACACATTTTCAATAATCTTTGCATCCCTACCCAATAGATTTGTGGAAGAAACTTCACCACACAGACTGCAGCGGCTAAAGAAGGCAGCCCCACCACCACCACCTTCGCAGGGGCAACTAGGGATGGACAATAAATGCTGAACTTGCCAGCGAATGATTTTAAATATTGCCAAAATTAATTTTGACATGAACGATTACATAAATGTCTCGTACTCCCAACGCTTTGTATTCCATTTCAAGGTTGTTTGTCCTTCAACATCGAAGACGACCAAAATGTCCATCTCACTTTATGCAGTGAGTTTTTTGATGACTGATTGAGACCAAATTTTATTAGGAATGAATGTCCACAGTGATTTTTCAGGCAAAACTTCATCATCTGGCATTTACATTCAGCATTAGCAATACAACAGGTCACATAGTAGGAGGTGCCTTCATGGTTGCTTTTTTGTCAAGCTTGCATATCTTGTGCAAGTTGTTCCCACTTATGGAATGCCTATTTTGCAGTGCTTTCGAGAGTCATTTCATTTCCATTTTCAGGTCATACTGTGCACCAAATTAACCACATCAAAGAATCTTTTTTAAATAAAAAAGGTACAATTTCAATCAAGTGAGGCATCAATAGGAAATCATTGGTACATTAAAGCTATTACATCAATTTCCAAGTAATAATACTTCAAGACAATTCCACAATTATTCTATTGAGAAATTAGAATTGAATGCTCATAGAGACAGGGTGTGCTTTAGGCATACATTATATTGCCAGCAGCAATTTTAAACTAATTCAACAATATTTTTCAATTAGGTGTGTACGGGACTATTATTCTGAGGAACCAAGCTCAAATCCCAGTCTCAAGAGTCATTCTCCTGTTGCAAGTTCAGGCTACTTTGGTGTATTACAGTCGTCCTATTGCAGGGAAGGAAACTTTAGCTGCAGGATTATGTTCAGCTCACAGTCGCAAAAAACTGATGACAAAGTAGCACTGATGACAGTCATAGAAAATCCATTTTTTGTAGGATGTTTTTCTGTTCTCCCAATTCCATATTGTAGCAGTGTGACAGATGACAACTGTGGGTTATTCAAATGGAGAATAGAGTTTTACTCTTGCATTTCTTTGCTGTCTTCGTGTTGCTACTTGTCTTCATCTCTCCTCTTCTGCATCTGCCTTTTTTTCCCTCTTCCCATTGACTTGTTGCCCCTCAACTCTTTTTGCATCCCTTGCTATCTTTTGCTTTTTCCTTCTTCCCTCTTGGGCGGAAGGTGCTATAGTGGTGAGGAAAGAAACTACCAATGGCTGTAGACTGCAATTGGGGCAAGGGGTGAGAAGACAATGAGGCCTTTCTACTCCTTACCCAGTCAATCATGCTTCTTCCACCCCTTCAACTTCCCACTACCCATTCCACCACTTCTCTGAACGAGCTGCTCAAACCATGTATCCTCCCCTCCCCCCTTGCTCCGCACACTTAATCCTCCCACTTGCTCCCAAAATGGTAAGAAGCCAGGAGGCCCCTCCCACTCTCCCTTTCCATAGGTTTCCCTCAGAGACTTTGTTTGCTTTTAAATTTCAACTTTTCATGAAATAAAGAAATAAAATTAGAAAGTCTGTTCGTCTTTCCTCAATTTGTGCTTTTCTCTGTTTCATAGGTGTTAGAAATTAGAATTGCCTCACAAATGCAAGCAATCATTGTCCATTTCTAACTGACAATTAATTCGATAATTAGCTGCCTTTCAACTACAACTGTTTTTTTTTAAATTGAAGTAGCATTAAATGAAGACACACTCTCTCCCAATGCCCATTTCTCTCTCTCTCTCTCAGCTTAATATACTGTCTGAAGTTTATAGAACATAAAATAACAGTTATATCAAAACACTATCACTTTCTTCACACCCAGTCTCTCTGTTCTTTAAAAGTACACAATATAATTTTTATCTCAATAAAGCTTTTGAAATTTGTCCTCTTGGATGTCAAAAGTATTTGAAAAAAAACTTACTGCACCAAAACTACTGAGCTAAAGAAAAATATTCCATCAATACAGGTGACTGACTGGCTGAGAAAGTAGGCACACTGCACATGCTCAGACTGCACATCCAAATTTGACTCAGTCACAGCTCTGGGCAAAAATATCAAGCCCAGGCTTTTGAGAGAGACTGAGCCCTTCAAGTACACTTTAATGAAGGAATTAAAAGCACAAAAGAAAAGTCAATGGATAAATGTAATTATGTTATTGTGAAAGATGTATTTTTTTGTTTAAGTCCTTGTTTTGAATGTAGAAATATAAGTTGCAGAAAAAAGGGCATTTTTAAAAGAAAATTCAGAAAGTATTTTGAACAATTGTGGAAACCCAGTAGCAACATTGCACAATTAAAGTGACAAGCATCCATAAAGAAAAAAAAAAAAGAGAAAAAAATGCAGATACTATAAATTATAATGGAAAACGGTGACACAAGAAGTGTGGCAAAAATGTGACAACAGGAAGTCAAGTTAGACCGACAGAAGCTTGTGGTGTTGCATATGGGAAGAAGAGACTAAATGTAGTTTTATTCTAGATTCCAGCATCTGCAGTATTTTGCTTTTATATTCGACTAAATGTAGTCTTCAGCTGAAGCAGGGGTTAATTAGATTAGGGCACAGAGAGATAATTCAGTCACCATTTTATAGATATACATTTTGTCCTTGTTGTTATTATAAATTTGTATGTCCACATTTATCGCAGTAATTGCCTATGTAAACTAATTTTGCCAATGGTGGCCATCCACTCGTGTGGAACTATAATTACAGTGCGACAAGTTTACTTTAATAGTTTCCAGTATAAATGTGGACACACAAATTTATAAATGGGAAAAATCTATAGTAGGAGCCCAAAAATTCAAGGTTAATATAGTATAAATAAATAGATGAGGCAGCTTTATGTTGAAAAACTGCATTTTAAAACATTATAGATTCACTCTTTCATGTTTACATGGATTATGAAAGTCAATCACATCACAGAAACAGTCGATGGTTTTCCGATACTGAAAATTAAACAGTATCAACAAAATTAAAAATAGCCAATGAGGAGGATACACAAGAGAGATGAGCTAATATGGGAACAGGAGTAAGAGGGGATAACATGCAGGATAAGACATGATCATTTTAAGAGTAGTCTTGAAATGCCCAAAAAAAAGTGTGTCTGTGCAGCTTTAGGACCTCTTTCAGGCTTTGTATTTTTATTTTAAATAACGCAGCAGAAAATGTTGTAAAAATCTGAACGTTCCACAATAAGAATTGTTTGGCCTAACCATCAGTCTTAGTAAAACCGAGGTTCTCTATCAGCCTGCCCCTGGCACCAAAGCGCCTGCTCCCACAGTCGTCATCGGCAGTATACAACTAAAGTCAGTGGACAGCTTCAAGTACCTTGGCAGCACCATATCAAGTGACGGGTCCTTGGACAAGGAGATTGATGCAAGGATCTGTAAAGCCAGCAAGGCACTTGGTCGCTTGCGCACTAAGGTGTTGAGTCACCACCACATCCGACTGTCAACTAAACTGTTGGTGTATAGAGCAGTCATTCTCTCATCTCTCCTTTATGGATGTGAGACCTGGCGTCACATCAAAAAGTTGGAAGCTTTCCATATGAGCAGTCTCAGATCTATACTCCACATACGCTGGCAAGACCGGATGTCAAACTTTGAGATCCCTCATCAGCTTCTTCACGGCGAGCTCTGTGAAGGCCGAAGACATCAGGGGCGCCCCCACAAGCGCGAGAAAGATTGCATCAAGGTTAACCTCCAGTACTGTGCCATCCGACCAAAGGACCTCGAGAATATAGCAGCTAAATCCAGTGGCGAACCCTCATGAGGACTGCCTGCCAGACCTTCGAAGAAAGCCGATGTCAACGCCTGCGGGACACGAGAGATAGACATCAGGTGGCAGCACTGTCAGCATCAGGCACATCGAACTTCCCTTGTCCGACGTGCAAGAGACTATGTGCATCCAGAATTGGCCTATACAGCCACTTGAAGACACATGCCATTGATGATTAGCACATCAACATCTTTGTTGGATACGACAGACGACCAATAATAAATATAGATTGGACAGTTTCAAAACCACCTACATTTTTAGCAGCACATTATGTGTAAGATGAAATGCTCAGTTATATCAAACGTGTGTTAGTTATTATAATGATTCACAAATTTGACCAGTTTGGTGCAGCTTGAAATGTTCAGCAACGGAAGCTTTTAAAAATAAATGCAAATCTGCTGACAACACTAAAATAGGGACATTACGAGAGAAAGCAACAAAAGATTTACAGATGGATTTTGATCTTTGGTGTAACAAATGGAGACTCAGGCAATGTCATTCCCCCCCATTTGGTTGTGGATAGATGGGAACATTCCAAGTGGGTTCATGGGTATCTGCTGGCTAAAGAGTGCCCGTTTTTGATCCCCTCAAGTCAGTGTCTGTCTTGTTCAAGGGGTCAGTTTGGTCATAGAGCATGCTTGGTGGCTCACTGCTTGGTGAAAGGTAGCAGATTTCCTTGAATCCTCCTCTGCAAATTTCATTAGAAGAGACCCCCTGCCACTAATGAAAAGAGAGATAAAAACCATAACCAAGCAAGAGGAGGCAGATTCTTTATCCACCACTGTGGGAAATGGCAAAGGCAATGCCAGTTTGTTTTGAGATGTGTTCTTTGGCATGGCTTTGGAAGCCTCCCAATGTGTCTTGGGGAATATTTATGCTATTTCACTATCCTTGACAGAGTTTAGTCAAAAAAGTATCTATTGCTGAACAGCACCCAGGATGATTCACTGGTAATCATTTCTGGCAATGCTGGGATCTCTGATCTGAGGGGTCCCTGTATGAGCTGAGGGAGATCTTTTTAAGAGCAGTTATCTCAGGTAGATTTGGGTGCAATCTGTTCTTGTTCCACATAGAACCTGGTGGAGTCATTACTGGCAACGTCTTGGTGCCAACATCTTTTTTAGGGCCAATGCCTTAAAAGGGCTCTTGGTATAGTCTAGTATAGTCTAACAGTTGAGTTGCCCCAGCTTCAACTGAGTCAAGTTCTTAGCCTTGTGCTTCCTTGACAATGATTAGAGTTGGTGTATTCAACCAGGAGTGACTTAATTTCTTATCTATCCTTTCTTGGTGCAACTGTTCTTATTTGTGAACCCCAGCCAAATTTGACAAATTGCACTACCGTGGGTAGGCAACAACAATTTTATGCAAGAATCATGAGTAACAGTGACCACAATGGACTATTATATTTAGCACAATATTTACAAGCCTTTGGCAGATGTTGATTCCAACATGCTGAGCTGAGCCCATTACGCAGGCACTTAGCTTGTTTTGATACAGGCAGTGTATTGCAAGGGTCAGTGTCATCGCACAGCATATATCCACAGCCCATTTACAGCACATTTTGTGCTGCCTATAAAATGTGTGTTTTAGTCCCTTGTTTGTTTTTGTGTGCTTTGCTGCTTGCTATATGGCCATTTAGGGAGCACAGGATTGGTCATTGATTATTACAAGTCCTAAAGAATACAGCTTTTCCTTTTTTAATGTTTGTCTTGAAAAAGACAGCCTACATGGATATTTTCCAGAGGTTCAGGGCCAGATGCAGACCAATTGTGAAAACACAGGTTCTCGACATACTTGGAAAAGAAACACATAAACCTAGGAAAGCCAATTAATTAATAGAATGTTGAATACTCTCATGTCAATCTAATCAATGTCTCCTGGAGAGTGGAGCTTGTCTCAAACATTTGATCAGAGATCTAAAATGAGGTGAATATTTTCACCTGGGAAAAAAAGAAACCGATGTAATGGTGCAAATCATGGGATTTCATACGGTGCAGAATTAAGAGACCACAAATGGCTTCCCTTATCTGCAATATAACAACATTTTCATGTACATGTCTTCTAATCAGCTGTGTTCCACAAACCATGGTTTGTGGCAGATGCAATATGAAGAATTTAAACTAGTGAAAAGCAAACTTAAAATAGATATCACAGGAAAATATTCTTTATTGAAAAGTATGATAAATAATTAGAATAATCAGCCAGGTGACGGACTATGGACAAAAAGTTTAAACACATTCAAAATTTAGCTGAATGTTATAACAGGAGAGCTAGGATACTAAAAGAATGGGTTTTGATGGACCGTTAACCTCTTTCCATCCTTGGCTTATGTATATACGGAGATTGCAGTAAACTGACATTTAATTCATTGCCATAAACACCCTATAAATGGATCTGGGAGAAACAAGCAGATGAGCCTGTGTCAAGTGGATGGGAGGTGAATTAGCCAGAGTGCAGTTCTTAAAGTCTCAGCCAAGAAAAGAGAATGGATGTGAGGGGCAATTTTCACAAATGATCTTGAATTTTCAATCATGAAAAATTTGGGTGACTGATCAAATCCAGTAAAATATGAAACAACTTTATTGCACACTATTTCACGATTGCAAAATATAATCTACACAAAATTACCCAGTTAGATTTGCATTAATGTGCCCTTTTTCCAGAAACTGATATTGGAAAAACTACAGTGGCAATTTCACTGCCCATGATTCTGGATTTCAGTTGTACATTAACCTCTGTGGAATCCTAGAAAGCAGTTTTCAGGAAGCGTGCTTATGTTGTTTCTATTAAGGGGTTTGTTCAAGTATATTATCTTAATCTAACTGAAACTTTGATCACAGTCTCAAATATCTAGACAAGGTAAGGTTATACATATCTACATATATAGATATCTACATGGCTTCTTACGGGTTCACATCACTCGTGCAATGTAATATCCTTTCAGTTTAACAGAATACTTTTGTAATTTCAAATGTGCAAGCCTACCTCTTAGAATCATGATCTATTATACTTCAGTACTTCTATTAAATATTAATGAAATATTTTGATTTTATATTCATTGCAAGTAACAAAAATATTGAGGACTGGGTTTTTAGAAAGTAACATATTCCAAGTTCCCTAATTTTGATGTGCAAAATGGTGACAGACATGCATAACTTGGCAGTAAGCAGGTTAGTTAAGCTGGACTGGGATTCCAGAAGTACAAAAAAAAAATGCAAAATTAGAAATTTCAAGTGAGACGAATGATTTTTTTCTCCACTGAGTAGTGGATATGAAACCTCTTGCACTAGGTTGAACAATGCTTAACCAAATCTGTTTCAGGAGGAGGAAGCACAGAGGTTTACAGTACAGAAGGAAGCCTTTTCACCTATCGTGTGTGTGCTGGCTCCTTTGTCCCAGTATCTCAAGTCTCTGCTCATAACTCTGGTTATCATACTAAAGGCAAAAGAAGGACAGTCACTCATCTATAGAAGATGGTTCATGCACTGCGGCTACAAAGTCAGTGAAATGCATCTGCTCGGAGTTGTAAATAAGAGTTATAAGGCTGGAATAATATTCTGCAGTTTTGTCCAATTATCTTTGGGGAGCAAGAAAAAAAATTGGTTATTTTCTTAGAGGTTTGGCTGTGGCTTGTTACCTTCCTGGAGGAGATGAAGTGAATTAGACATGGTCCATGATGAGGGAATTGCTGAAATGGCTGAATGCCATTTTATTTATCCGCATTTTAGGTTTTAGGTTCACACGGGCTTTGCTCGTGGTTTACAATCTGAAGTGGTCAATGCATAAATGTCTTATAATACATATTCTGACTATATCTATCTATTAATATATTAAAATTGGCACATTCTTCATGCACTCCTTTTTACAGCATTAGCATTCTTTGTAATGCCTCTACTTGGCACCTCAATAGGATTTCTCATTAAGTGGGCAGCTACTAGCTGTGTCAATCAATTCACCAGCTCCACTTCTACCTCTAGATGGAGCTTCAGAAGCTCCACTTCACTATTGCTAAACCACCATTATATAGTTCCTAGGTATTCACAATCCAGGTCATAACCAACCTTACAGCCTGCCTCCCTCCACAATACATATAGAGGTAGGTTTGAATTTTTATTGAAATACTTCAATTTTATACACATTTTCCTAAAATTGTCTGTCCCAAAACTCTAAATACATCCTTTTAATGTCTCCCTTTGCTCTGTAATTTTTTTCTCACTTCCATTACATCTATTTGATTGATTTTGCTTATTTTTCCCTGTTAAAGTTATGGCCGCTGTATTAAAAAAAAGGTACAATTGCCACCTCTGCAGGTGGAAGACTATCTGGAACATATGTCAACAATGAGAAACTACTGGTCACTGAAAAGGAGAACAGTTCTCATGAAAACTCTGGATAACAACAAGTATTTATATAGCATCTTTAATGCAGTAAACGTCCCAAGACGCTTCACTGGAGTAGCATAAAACAAATTTGTTTTTGGCACTGAGTCAGATAAGGAGAAATTAGGGGAGATGAACAAAAGCTTAGTCAAAGAGGTAGGTTTTAAGGAGCATCTTAAAAGGAGGAAAAAGCGGTAGAGAGGTTTAGGCAGAGAATTCTAGAGCTTAGGCCTGAAGCAACAGAAGGCACGGCATCCAATGGCTGTGTGATTATAATCAAGGATGCTCAAGAGGGCAGATATCTGGGAGGGGGGGGGGGGGGGGGAAGGAGTGAGGCCATGTCAGGATTTGAAAACACGGATGAGAATTTTGAAATCGAAGTATTGCTTAACTGGGAGCCAAGGTCAGCAAGAACAGGGGTGATGGGTGAACAGGACTTGATGTGAGTTAGGGCATGGGCAGCTGAGTTTTGGATAACCTCAAGTTTACATAGTGTAGAATGTGGGAGGCCAGCCAGGTGCGAGTTGGAATAGTCAAGTCTAGAGGTAACAAAGGCATGGATGAGGGCTTCAGCAGCAGATGAGCTGAGGCAGGGGTGGAGACGGGTGATGTTAGAGGTGAAAACAGATGGTCTTAATAATGCTGATGTGTGGTCAGAAGCTCATTTCAGGCTCAAACATGACACCAAGGTTGTGAACCGTGTGGTTCAGCCTCAGACAGATGTTAGGGAGAAGAATGGAGTCAGTGGCTAGGGAACAGTTTGTGACGGGGACTGAAAACAATGAACATAAGAACATAAGAATTAGGAACAGGAGTAGGCCATCTAGCCCCTCGAGCCTGCTCCGCCATTCAATAAGATCATGGCTGATCTGGCCGTGGACTCAGCTCCACTTACCCGCCCGCTCCCCATAACCCTTAATTCCCTTATTAGTTAAAAATCTATCTATCTGTGACTTGAATACATTCAATGAGCTAGCCTCAACTGCTTTCTTGGGCAGAGAATTCCACAGATTCACAACCCTCTGGGAGAAGAAATTCCTTCTCAACTCTGTTTTAAATTGGCTCCCCCGTATTTTGAGGCTGTGCCCCCTAGTTCTAGTCTCCCCGACCATTGGAAACAACCTCTCTGCCTCTATCTTGTCTATCCCTTTCATTATTTTAAATGTTTCTATAAGATAAATGGCTTCGGTCTTCCCAATATTTAATTGGAGAACATTTCTGCTCATCCAGAGCTGGATGTCAAACGGGCAGTCTGACAAATTAGAGACTGTGGAGGGGGTCAAGAGAAGTGGTGGTGAGGTAGAGCTGGGTGTCGTCAGCGCACATGTGGAAATTGACGCTGTGTTTTCGGATGATGTTGCCAAGCGGCAGCCTGTAGATGAGAAATAGGAGGGGGCCAAGGATAGATCCTTTGGGGGGGGGTGGGGGGGGACCCCCAGAGGCAACGATGTGGGAGTGGGAAGAGAAGCCATCGCAGGATTATTAAATTACTGTAGCAGTTTACAGAATAAATTGCATAAAACTGCAGATTGCTGTGGGCTATTGTAAAACTAAGTCATTGTAAGAGCATAGAGCAGTTTATTCAAAAAGATCACACCGTTTATACACATATGACAAGTTTTCTTTTGTGACATCATATCTATTAGCATAAAAATCACGATGATTTTTTAAACCTAAAAAGGAAATCGTTGGGAAGATCAATATTATGAGCATCTGTTTCAATTCCAGATAAAATTTCACATTTCATCATGTTCCATAATACCAATGGCATCAATATTTGCGTACTTTACATGACCAACATGCAAGTAATTTAGTTGATGCTGAGAGGTTGTTTCCCCTGGCTGGAGAGTCTAGTACTTGAGGGCATAGTCTCAGGATAAGGGGTTGGCCATTTAAGACTGAGATGAGGAAGAATTTCTTCACTCAGTTATGAATTGTTGTAATTCTCTACCCCAAAGGGCTGTGGATGCTGAATTGTTGAGTATATTCAAGGTTGAGATAGATAGATTTTTGGACTCTAGGGGAATCATGGGATATGGAGATTGGGCAGAAAAGTGGAGTTGAGGCTGAAGATCAGCTATGATCTTACTGAATGGCGGAGCAGGCTCTAGGGCTGTATGGCCTACTCCTGCTCCTAATTCTAATGTTCTTAGTTGCAAACTAAAATTATATTACACTTGTCCAGAAGAGGCAAGTGGATGAGAGGAGAATTTGCATGCAGTCTTAATCATCACATTACAGGAAGGACATTACTACTGGAGAGGGTACAGAAGAGATTTACAAAAGATGTTGCCGGGAGTGGAGAATCTTAGCTATGAGGACAGATTTGATAGGCTGGGTTTGTTTTCCTTGAAACAGAAGAGGCTGAGGGGAGACCTCATTGAGGTGTAATAAATTATGAGGGGCCTAGATATAGCGGATAGAAAGGGCCTATTTCCCTTAACAGTGGGGTCAACAACCAGGGGGCATAAATTTAAAGTAATTGGCAGAAGGTTTATCGGGGATTTGAGGGAATATTTCTTCACCCGGAGGGTTGTGGGGTCTGGAACTCACTGCCTGAAAGGGTGGTAGAGGCAAAAGCCAACACCACATTTAGAAAGTACTTGGATGTGCACTTGAAGTGCTGTAACCTGCAGGACCACAGACCTAGAGCTGGAAAGTGGGATTCGGTTGGATAGCCTCTTGTTGACCGGCACGGACACGATGGGCCGAAATGGCCCCCTTCCATGCTGTAAATTTCTATGATTCTATTAATTTTTTTTTAAATTGCAGTTGCAGTGTGCTAGTCAAAATGGTGGTAGTTTATCATGATTATCAGTCATGGTGGAAATACTTCAATTAAAACAGTATGCCCTATGTTCTTAGCAGACTAATTCGCCCCATGAACAAAAATAATTGGCATTCAGGGATGAAAGAAAAATTGTAAGAGAAAAGAAAGAAAAGTCAAGAAGAAAAAAAAAAGGAGTAGATGAAAGATAGGGCATGTTGCAGAAATGAAAGATGAGAAGATAGAAAGAAAATTAAAAGGTAAGGAGCAGAAATTAGTTAAAAAAATTATTTTAAACCATTGAAAATACAAACTCGATGTTTGTTGATTACTGAAATATAATTTTAAAAAGGCAAGCTTCAAACAGTCTATATAATACAATTGACCAGTTCATTGTAAAATCTACCTGCAATAAAGGCGTGCAAAATAGAACAAAAATTACATTCACTAATAAACTAGCAAATAAGAAAATCATGTTCAACATCTCTAACTGTGCAATGTTTGCACGATATGTCACCTTCACAAAACTGCACAGGAAGCTTCTATGTTCCATAAGACATGTAGCACACAGATGTTAAACAGAAACTAGAATTATTAAGCAGTAACTAGAACTTGAACATAATCTATTTTTAGATGAAATTATGTAAATGCAGGGTTATATCATTGTATAAAATTACTCCTCAGCAATTTTTCTATATAGGTATTTTTCAGATGTCTCATATGGATGTAGTTGTATGAAATTTAGTTCATAGTTCTTTTCCCGCAAAAAATTGTGTCGTAATGCCATTCGAGTTTTCAGGTGGAAAAACTCTCAAAGTAAAGCTGACAATCATAGTAAATGTATTGTAAATAACATGCAACATAAAACGAACTAACCAGCAAGGGCCTACCAGGAATAGCACAATCCACAGGAATAGTACAATCCGCAAGCTACTAAGAGTTAAGTACTGGAGTATACAAGAACCTATTATGTACACCTTGTACAAACTAAGTAAAGAGCTTTTAAAAAAATTAGTTTTTTTTAAAAAAAACATTTTTGCTCAAGGACAAACATCCTGAAATAAAAGCTCAATGACTTGGCAAGATCTGCAGAACTGGGGTTGCCATGACAAGCAAATTAGTATGCCATGCACAAAACAGCTGAATTGCTGCATCTCAGGCTTCCTGTTTAGATTAGGGCAGGTTATCTTCTTGGGTGTGGAGTAAATGAACTTACCAAAGAAAAGCAATATATTTAAAGTCATTTAGTGATAAACAGAGGAGCTCAGTTAATACATGCGAAAGACTTGACAAAAATAAAGTACCTTTATTTTGACTGGGAAAAGAGGTAATAGAAGTTTATGCAAACTTCTAATACTGTTAAAGGAACAGAGAAGTTATATGAATCCCAGTAACATTTGATGAACTTATCCTATAGTCAGGATTAGAAATTAAAATTGTCTTCAATTTGCATTGAAGATGTCACATGTTTAGTGTTCAAACCTGGACACCATTTTACACAATGTGTGTTGGACATGATATTTGACCATTTTCAAAGTTGACATGATTGTAATGAAAGTTACTAAAGTATCATTATTTCTTACATTTATATACTAATATTCAGTTGAATTTAGTAATTCAAGAAACAGTTTAAAGAAACACACTTTTCTTACTGGTATTTTAATTTTAATACTATGATGGCCTCTTTGGTCTATTATTTAATATAAATTCTGAATTTCTATTTTGATTGATTCTTTCTTTTAAGAAAAACACAAATTTACAGCACAGAAAGAGGCCATTTCGGCCCATCGTGTCTGCGCTGGCCGACCAAGAGCTATCTAGCCTAATCCCATTTTCCAGCTCTTGGTCCGTCGCCCTGTAGGTTATGGCACTTTCGGAAGTGCACATCCAAGTATCTTTTAAATGTGATGAGGGTTTCTGCCTCTACCACCCTTTCAGGCAGCGAGTTCCAGACCCTCACCACGCTCTGGGTAAAGAAATTTCCCCTCATATCTCTTCTAAACCCCCCCGCCCGCCCCCAATTACTTTAAATCTATGCTGCCTGGTTGTTGATCCCTCTGCCAAGGGAAACAGGTCCTTCCTATCCACTCTATCCAGGCCCCGCATAGTTTTATACACCTCAATCAGGTCTCCCCTCAGCCTCCTCTGTTCCAAAGAAAACAGACCCAACATCTCTAATCTTTCCTCATTGCCAAAATCCTCCAGTCCAGGCAACATTCTTGTAAATCTCCTCTGCACCCTTTCCAGTGCAATCACGTTTCCTTTAATGTGACCACCAGAACTGCACACAGTACTCCAGCTACAGCCTAACCAGTGTTTTATACAGTTCAAGCATAACCTCCTTGTTCTCGTATTCCGTGCCTCGACTTATAAAAAGACAAATATTCCAAATGCCTTCTTAACCACCTTATCTACCCAGCCTGCTACCTTCAGGGATCTGTGGACCTGCACTCCAAAGTCCCTTTGTTCCACTACACTTTTCAGTGTCGTACCATTTAATTTATATTCCCTTGCCTTGTTACACCTCCCCAAATGCATTACTTGACACTTATCCGGATTGAATTCAATTTGCCACTGTTCTGCCCATCTGACCAGTACATTGATATCTTCCTGCAGTCTGCAGCTCTCCTCTTCATCATCAACCACATAGCCTATTTTAGTGTCATCTATAAACTTCTTAATCATACCCCCAACATTCAAGTCCAAGTCATTAATATATACCACAAAAATCAAGGGACCCAGCACTGAGCTCTGTGGAACCCCACTGGATACAGCTTTCCAGTCACAAAAACACCCTTTGCTTCCTGCCTCAGCCAATTTTGGATGCAACTTGCCACTTTGCCCTGGATGCCATGGGCTTTTACTTTCGTGATCAGTTTGCCATGTGGGACCTCATCAAAAGCTTTGCTAAAATCCATATACACTACATCCTACGCACTGCCCTCATCGACCCTCTTGGTTACCTCCTTGAAAAATATCAAGTTAGTCAGACACCATCTTCCCTTGACAAATCCATGCTGACTGTCCTTGATTAATCCATGTCTTTCCAAATGAAGATTTAATCCTGTCCCTCAGGATTTTTTCCAATAATTCTCCCACCACCGAAGTTAGGCTGACTGGCCTGTAATTACTCAGTCTATCCCTTTCTCCATTTTTAAACAAAGGTACAACATTACCAGTCCTCCAGTACCGCACCCTGTAGCCAGAGAGGATTGGAAAATGATGGTCAGAGCCTCGGTAATTTCCTCTTTTGATTCTCTTAACAGCCTGGGATACATTTCATCCGAGCCTGGGGATTTATCCATTTTCAAAGGTGCTGAGTCCCTTAATACTTCTTCTCTCATATTTATCTCATCTAATATTTCACACCACTCCTCCCTCATTGCAAAGTTTGCATCGCCCCTCTCTTTTGTGAAAATGGATGCAAAGTTTAAAGTACATTAACTTAATTATTTGCTTTTAATGCCAACAGAATATTTGGATACATCCTGGGTTTTATCTATTTAGTGCATTTTAAACCACGCGCCGGTTACTAAACAAATAGAAAAGAAAAACAGTATCAAGAGCAGCAATGCCATTTAGAGCTATTAAAAAACTACAGTCAGTATCAACACACAATTAAAAATCCCTCCAATTAAAAACAAACGGAGCAGTAAATGAAACCACTTATTTGTAAGAGTACAGGGAATAGACACAAGTGATTCATTTCATATTATCCTTATGTATTGTTTAAGAAAGAAAGTTGACTCCAGCAATTCTACAGTGTTACTCTCTAATGCATGAAGTAGGATTGCACTTTGAACTTCATGGTGATGTACAGCTCTAATCCTAGTAAAGCTTCCTAATCAGACATTTTCAACCTCAATAGGATATGGAGGAAGGGGGAGGCACTACACATTATCAGTGTTCTGACATAATACTAAACATGGTTGTACACAAATTGTAGAGTACCAGCATAGCAACCCTAAACATTTATGGCCCTTCCTGCTACAGTGCTGTCTTGAATTATTACTCCAAGGCCTTGATGCTATATTTTAAGTCTGAAAAACATAAGACCACCCATTTAACATGCTAAACATAACTACAGTGAATTAAAATGAGGGGAGCTGGATTAACCAACTGTTTGTTTTAAACTGCTAAAGCTGTGCTGGCAACATTACGAAGCTTAAGTTTCCACAGCTAAAAATATCCCAATATTCTTAGCTTTGGCATACCTCAAAAAGCAGTATGGTATCACATAGCTATCTAGTGCTGACAGATAACTACCACGTGCTGAATAAACAGGTCCCAGAAATAACCATGTTCAAAAATTTAAGGTTAGAACTATTTAAAAATAACACCAATATTAAAGTGCTGAAAACAAGGGGTCACTTTAAAGCACTTACAATCCATCTTTTAAAAAGTAGCCAACAAACACTTACTTCATTACATTGTTATTGCACGTAAGTAACTGTGATTCTAAGATACTCAAACTTATTTTAAAAATGATACTACATTAACTTCTCAGAAATGAGTTTTTCATCTAAATGTTTTTTAAATGTTATGTATTTCATGAAGTAAATAACTTTTGGTGTATAAAAGAAATCAGGATCATTAAAACAACTTGATTTATTAAAAATACTGCACATGAAATTTTTTCAGATGCCAGGGGAACTACCACCAAAATGAATCATTCTGCTTACCTGAGGTTGGCATAGTGTGCATCCGACTTTGTGGCAACAATTCTAGGGGCTGCTCTTGTCCAGATACACCATCTGAGGAGAAACACGATTCAGTTTCATAAATAGTCTGTAACATCTTTTTCAGTCCAGGCACTTTGGGCTTCAGTAACATGACAAAGTCATCAAGTACTCAATAATTTCCAGATCTTCTTTTACAAAGAATTGTTTTTAAACTTCTAAGTAGCTGAGTATAGTCTTATCCTTTAAACGTTGCACAAAAATCCCCAGATCCTTGTTAACACAGTCAAGCCTGGTGAAATGCACAGTGGAACACACATCCCTAATTAACGTTGGGATTTTCAATCCAATCGCTACAGCAAACATTCAGTCATCTTCCTTTTAGCAAGAGATTAATCAGACGACATGCAACATCTTGGCTAGATATGGAAAGCCGTTTACCGAAAAGGAAACTTAAATGCACTGACAGGCACAATTCAGAATGAAAATTATTTCTCTCACTGGCAATGAAAGTAAGTAACCATACAAGTTGCCTCCTGCAATAAAAGCTAGCACATTTACATACAAGTCAACAATAATACAGCCTGAAGCAGACTGAAATAGAACGATAGGAGGAGCCAGCTATAAATAGGTCATGCACGCTCGGGGAACGAGGAACATTCATACAAACACAGGCAACCAATCAGCAGCTTTAAAATATCATTTCCTAGCTCGTGCACATTTTAACTCCATGAATGTTGTTGCCAAGAGTAGCTAAACTCTACTGTATATTCAGCTTAAATGCAGAGATAACAAAGCAGGTACAGAAAGCATAACAGAGCAAAAACTCTCAAATGCCAAAAACAGCCTCGAAGCTGTCAAAAATATATTTTTAAAATCTTATATGTAACATTATGTGTTTGTTTATTATTCCTAGAGTATTCAAATGCATTTTAAATCAGTCAGATTCAAATAGCCTTCCTGAAATAATGATTCTTTTCGACCTCACAATTTGTGACCAGGCTTTGCAACAATGACATATTGCATTTGACAGAAGCTATTTCCTTTGGGAGAAGAGAAATCACACTTTACTTAAAGCCCAAAACCTCAAATATTCATGAGTTTCAAATGAGTTAGAAGATTGCAGATTTCTTTTGTAGTTTTGATAAAAGCAAGCAACTGCGAAATCCAGAAGAGGATTGAGGGACAAAGTGCATGTCCATATATCGGATAAATTACCAGGATTGCCAAGTCAAGCATTATTTGGGGGAAAAAATCTGCACCTAGCCTATAACTGCAACTTTAATGTAGAATTCCCTTTTATTTGAAAACATTTAAATTCTATAAAAATCTATTATATAGCATTAATCACAAAAGAGGATTTTTTCTCTTAGTGATTGAAGGAAAGTAGGATAAAGAAAAGTCATGTAATTAAAATATGTACTCTGCAACACCAATGAGCACACCTTTTACTGTGACTGAACTGAACCCTTTTAAGTCAAGTTTTTCCAAAAGTCCTCAATTAATTTCAACTTATTTAGTCATTAACCTATAATGGGATTAGTGTTCCTCCCAAACATACATTGTACATTCCATATTCCCATTTTTGTTTCTACCAATCTGAATTTGTTGACTGTTCATTTGTTTAGAATTAATCAAGAATATCTCATTAACAAATCGTAAGTATAGCTTCAATTTACTCTGTTAATTTTTGGAAGAATGCAAGACTGTCACGGAGAAAGATGACAAATTTGGGAGGTAAACGGTATCTCCAATGCATGCTTTTATTCCTTTTCTTTCAATTATTAATTGATACTTGCAATATTTTGGGGATAGGCACTGCGTGTGTCTCTGGCCATCTTACGCATCACGCAACTAAAGCTATACACATAAATTTGAAATTAACAAAATGTGTAAAACCAGAGGAAAACACAACCCAGCAATGTTTGTACTGAAGTTGAAGGCAAATTTGAGGAGGCACATGTAGCAAGAAGCAGTGTCCCTGAGCTTGATCCTCTGTCCCTAATTTTTTTGAGTATCCCTAATTGGCTGGTGCACAGTTTGAGTGGTCTGTTTTTAGAGTAAAAAGAAAAAAGACTTGGATTTATACAGCGCCTTTCACAACCACCGGACGTCTCAAAACATTTTACAGCCAATGAAATTGAGTATAGTCACTGTTGAAATGTGGGAAATGCGGCAGCCAATTTGCGCACAAGCAAGCTCCCACAAACAGCAATGTGATAATGACCAGATAATCTGTTGTTGTTATGTTGATTGAGGGATAAATATCGGCGAGGACACCAGGGATAACTCCCCTGCTCTTCTTCAAAATAGTGCCATGGGATCTTTTACGTCCACTTGAGAGAGCAGATGGGGCCTTGGTTTAAAAGGCCCAAATTTGACCCTCTGGCTTTTTCGGCGCACCTCCGAGACCCCCGCCAACATTTTACCTCAGAAGCAGTGCCGAAAAAAATCCGTGCGATCATGGCCAATTCTCGGGCTGTGGAACTGGCGTGGCATACAATAAAGAGGGGGGCGGAGCTAGGTCCGTGCTGGCCATGCAGAGCCAGCAGGAGGACGGGGTCTGAGTGGTGGCAGCACACGCATGCACACTGCAGTGTTCGCGCACGCACAGTGGGGCATTAACATCCCCCGCCCCACAGCCTGCTGCGTTTTTTCTCAGTTTCTCTCGTCCCCTCCACCCCACAGCATGCTGCGTTCTCTGTTTCTCTCCCACCACCCCTCCACCCCCACCCAGCCGCGTTCTTTCTCCGTTTCTCTCGTCCCCTCCACCCCACAGCATGCTGCGTTCTCTGTTTCTCTCCCACCACCCCCCCACCCCCGTTCTTTCTCCGTTTCTCTCCCTCCACCCCCCCCCCCCACCGGCCCCCCACAGCCTGTCACGTTCTCCCAATTCTTGACCTGGCTTAAGGGTTTACTGGTGTCTCGTACCTTGGCCTGGCCGAACGGACTCCAGCATGGCCAGCTGCTGCATAATTCAGTTTAAGGTAGGATTTGATGCAGTACTTTTGTTACTTTAATTATTTACTTCATTTCTTTATTTTTTATTGAATTGTTATTACTGCTTGTGCTTTATTTGGTGCTTGAAAATGTTGTTTAGGTGCAGGGTACCTTGTATTTTTTTTAATTTGTTATTTATTGATTGCTTATTTCTTTGGTCTTGGTGCTTAGGTGCAGGATTCCTTCTATTTTATGTGTTAATTAATTGCTTATTACTTTTTGTGCTTTGTTTGGTACTTGGTGGTGCTTTAAATGTAGTTACTTAGTTACTTGCACTGATTCCTTAACGGTAAGTAAGGTCTTTCTGTGCGGACAAAAGTGGACACATACGCTGCCCTAACTTAGTTTAGTCCAACTTTTTTCTGGCCAAATTGGCACAAATGGTGTAAGTGGCTGGGAACGGCCCCTTTTGAAAAAAAAACTGACCTAACAAAAAACCTAACTCACTTACACTGGCACAAATTAAATGGCCATATTTGCAACTAAAAAGATACACCAGAAAAATCAAGTTACACCAAAAAAAAACGGTGCAACTCATGAGGAAATTTGGGCCCAAAGTTTCTACTTTGCTACTTTTATATTAGTGTGAGCACTGTATCGTGTTCTCTTGGGTGCTAACCTGACAGAAGTGAACAGTCTAAAACACAGGTGACAGGTAATGCTGAAACATGTAATGGTAGTAAGATCACCTGGAAGTTCACAAAGCTCTGGCAGCTTGCTGTGTAACCATTTAAATTCTAATAATTGAAAGCATCCCCCTTTTCTGTCAGCTTTTCTCTATCCCTAAAAATAGCAAGTCCACACCGAAGAGCAGCACTAGTTCCCACATTCAACCGCACCTACATGGAGCTTAGCATTCCCCAGTCGCTTACTGATGAGAACAGACAACATAACCACAGCTCCTCAGTCATACTGTTGTTAAAATGCACCCGAGACTACATACAACGTAAAAGTATAAAGCATCTCCTCCACTAGTACCGACCTTACACAAGTGATTCCACTAATTAGAGTGAGTAGCTTTAGCTTGAACTAAAAAAAGCACAAGAATATTTCCAAAATGGAAAAATACTGTAAAAGTATTGTTAAAGAACATGTATAAACACTGTAATAAGTGCATTCTGGCAACACGTGGATGACACGGATCCAATCATTTGTCAGTGTTACACCCACACTGGACTACAAATAACTACAGTAAATGCCTCTTCTGCAGGGAAAATTGTACATAGCTTTATTCCCTGTTATTAACACCTTCTTGCACTCTCCCATTGTTTACTAAAAAGCTCTTGTGATGATAATGATGACTGTGAGAAATAAAGCATCGCTGCTGTGATGTTTGAAGTCCCCTGTTGTTTAAAAATTATAAAAGATTTTCCAAAATTTGTTGGAGCTTTTATTTAACTGCACAAGAGTCATTTTAAATCAAGCCAGTCAGTGCTGCCTAGTCACAAAATTAAATAAAATATTGCTTCATATAAAACTAACCCTGGGACTGTTTTACACTCTCTCAAGATTGAAACAATGATGACGACAACTCAGAAAAGTGCAAGACAATTTGTCTAGTCAACCCCAAAATTACAAAATAATCTTCTGCAGTAAAATGAATTCATCTTTTTGAAAAAAAGTAGACAATTCAATTTAATACATATATTCAGATGTAAAAAAACTGAACAGCCATTTAGTGGTGTGTTTGGAATACGCCACTGAAATTATTACATTATGTGACACTAAGGATAGCATCAAATTATGCAGCAAGTGCAGCAAAAAAATGAGCGATTAAGTTACAGGGATGTTTTTTTGCATTGTGCTACTATACCAGGTTGTTTACTTTCCTGTGTATATATTAGATACACAAGATCAAATATTTTAAGTGAAATATTAAATTTGAGGTATGAGAGATGGGTTATTGTTTTTAATTTAAACTGTTAGTGTAAATCAGAGAGAATATGCAATTACAACTGGATTCTTGAATCAAAAACTGCTTTGTAAACCTTATAGGACCTCCCTATCCACCACAACATGTCAATGGCCCTGAAATTGTGGTGTCTATGACGAGTCGCCATCATATTCCCACTGAAATGCCCCACAAGTTCAGGATATCCGCAACTCGCGGACTCACCTCTTTTTAAAAAGGACTTTCCTAAAATTTGACTCCTTTGTATTGATTTTTGCCAGCCACATCCTTTACATATTTAGCTGTGCACCCACACAAGAAAAACATGATGCTGCCCCAAGCTCTCTTCAAAACATATCAATGGTTTAAGGCCAGAGAACCACGTTCCATGAAGTAAACATCATGCATTAATTTAGTTAGCCCTTACCATTGGTCAGATGTTGATTATGGCAGTCAAGTGCTTCCCAGCTGGAATATCCCACCTCACCACCAGGGACACTGATCAATTTTAGGGTATGATTCATAGATTCTTATTAAGCTCTATTGGGTTTCGCACTCCTTCACCAAAACCACTTACTACTCAAGGATCATCCAGGAAAGCAAAGATAACTCCTAGCATCTTTTCTTCACTATCAACAGCCTTAAGCACCTTTCTTCTGCCTATTCTACCTCACCTCTCGGTGCGAAGAGCTCATGGATTTCATCACCAAGAGTCCATCTATTCAGCTGCCTCCGACACCTCCCACCACCATTTCACCCCCCTCCCCCCACCCTTTCCCATTGTCCACCAGGCCAAACCTCCTCTCAGGCCCCTCTGTATCCTAGCTCGGAACCTCCAGTTTCTCTCCCACTTCCACTCATACTCTCCCTGAACTCATCTCATCTAAGAGGCCCACCCTCCTTCTCCCTCAACTCCATTCTCATTAAATTGTTGCCCACCCAACTTTCTTTCCTAGCTCCCATGATAACTAGTATTGTAAATGGTTCCCTCCTCAACAGGACTGAATATCGTATCACATCTCAGATCCATGCCAGTCTCCCCTGAAACACCCTGTTCGAATCACTCCCTTCAGGTTTCTGCCCTCCCACAGCAGTGAAATAACATGAACCAAAGTCTCAAATGACAATCTCTGTGGCTGTGACCCTGGTGCAATATCCCTCCTCTTCCTCCTCAATCTCTCTGGAGTCTTTGACATGGTCGACCGTACCATCCTCCTCCAATGCCTTAACCTGCACTGTCCAGCTTCAATGGCTTCTCTTCACAGCCACCTCAAGAATCCCCAATAATCTATCTTTTGACCCCATTCTCTTCCTCATCTACATGCTGCCCCATGAGGGCATCATCTGCAGACATTAATTCAGCTTGCACACTCACTCTGATAACCTCAAAATATCTACACAATTCCACCATCTCTCTCCACCCCTGACCTGTTTGTCCGACATCTAGTCTTGGATGAGCCTCAATTTCCTCCAGCTAAACATTGGGAAGACTCAAGCCATCAATATTGGCCTCCGCCACAAACTTTGTACCTTTGCCAACGATGCCATCCTCCTTCTCTGGTTATCACAGGCTGAAGCAGGCTGTACTATCTGGGGTCCTAGTTCATCCCAAGCTGACCAACCTAACCCATATCCTCCATCAAAAAAACTACCCATTTCTATCTCCACAACATCGTCTCTCTTACTCAATCTGCTACTGCTACCCTTGTCACTTCTGAACATTACTATTTTTGGACAGCTTTCCATCCGCCCCTATCCTCTAAACTTCAGCTCATCCAAAACTCTGCTGCCATTAGCCTGTCCTGTGTGCCCATCATCCCCGTGTTGTTTGACTTTCATTGGCTCATCGTACTCCAGTGCCTCAAATTTTTAATTCTTATCTTTGTGTTTAAATCCCTCCCTAGCCTCTTTATCTCCATAACCAGCTCCAGGATTAAAATTCCCATCCACCACAAACGCTTCATTCCTCATACTCCAGCCTCTTATGCATTCCTTCCTTCTCTTCCTCCCATCATAGACAGTAATGCCTTCAGCCACCTCAGCCTCATGACCAGGAATTTCCTTCCTAAACCCCTCCTTAAAGCCAACCTCTTTGACCAAGCTCTTGGTTATCCTTCCTAATAGAGTTTTGGCTTGACATCCATTTTTTTTTGCTTACACCGTAGAATATTTTTCTATAATAAAGGCATGACATAAAGGGAAGTTTCTGTTGCTTTTGTCGTTTCTTGTTTCAAATAAACGGCCCAGATTGTGTGTACTAATAACGGTGAAGCGGACAGCGCTTGCCGGTATTAAAGAATAAAATTGACAGCAACCTCTGGTGTCTAACTTATGCGCAGTTCAACGTGGAAATCTGGAGGTTGCTGTCAGTGAAATCCTGCTCCTCCACAGACTGCGCTGTTGCAATCTTTTCTGATGGAATATGCACAAAGATCACTGTCATGGCGTAAACTTGGGCTAATCACCCACTTTATAAATGGCTGATAAAGTTAGGGCTAGTGCAATCAGGAGTAACTGAGTTTTTAATGGCGTTGTGATAATTACTGCTTAACAACCTTTCTGGCCCTGAAAAAAATAATTTATAATGCGTGGATTCTTCAATCTGATTGGTTAAACAGCTTGCCACGCCACAGATCCCTTGAAGAGGGCGTCCAATTCAAACTGACACCGGAAGAGAGGAAGTCTCCGCTGGCAAGCCTGCTAAAAGTCAATGGATAACTGTACGCAAGGTGAACGGCGAACGCCATTCCGAGCAAAATCCACGCCCATGACAATGGTGAGTGTAGTATCAAATTCAATGGCTGTGGCTCAGGATCTACAAAGAGCAAATGTGTATCTTTAGTTTTCAGTACAACAATTTAGGACAATAAGAAAGAAACAGCTTCGAGAAATTGGGGGAGGAAGGAGAATTATAACTGTTGCTTGTGCAAACAGCACCATTTTCAACCATATAATTTCTTAGAGTTGTCTTCTGACAGATTATACTATGGTTCCCAACTGAGGTCTGATGTGAAATAGTGTTTCTGTAGGGAGAAGCAGAGTTGAGCAGATTAAAAGGAAGTAAATCACAAGTGTTACATTTTTTTTTTTTTAAATTCCCACAATGGGGATGGGGAGAAGGCAAGGAAAGAGAATAGGTGCATTTTATATTTAAGTAGAACTCCCCTCCCGATACTTTGCTTCTTTAACACTAAAAAAGTGGAACGGTTGTTAATGATTCTGCATATGGCTTGATCAGTTCAACAACTGTAGTTCTAAGGGAAGCATCCACTCCTCACGATTGCAGATTAGTCTGAAATATCCTACAATTGGCTCTCCTTCCACATTTTTTTTTTTTAAAAACAGGGTTCTTCTTTTCCCCCAAGAAAACTGATAAATAGGGCCAGTGCACACAAGATCACACATGATACTGATTATTTCCCCATTTATTGCAATAATTTCTTCCCCTCTTTGGTCCCTCTGCACTATTTACCATTCCCTGATCAATAGCAGAGGCAAGAAAAAGACTGTCTTTCAGCCTCTCCCAATAAGGCTGTGAACTGGTTGCTAGAACGTGCATGGCAGCAGTGTCGACAGACCTGTCCTTGGTTTCCTTTCTTCCTTCCTATAGAAAAAAGATCTAACCTCTGCATAGCACCTCCTCCAATACAATCTGGTTGAATTTGCTAACTCACCATTTATACAATTGTGTCCCATCCCTGAGCATATCAAGTTGGTATACTACTGGGTCAAGTAGTAATTAATCTCATCTATTTTCACTTGGTCCATTCCTTTGCACTCATACTAAAGTGAAAACTAGCTTTGCAGAGCATGTGGTTGGATACCCAATATCAATTCTGACTCGTCCAACTCCGAACCAAACCTAACTACAAGAAAGCAAAAATACAAAATGCATTGCATTTATTCCAAAATACAACAACTTGTATTTATATGGCACCTTTAACGGAGTGAAATGTCCCAAGGCGCTTCGCAGGAGTGTTATCCATCAAAATTTGATACCGAGCCACATAAAGGAGATATTAGGATAGATGACCAAAACCTTGGTCAAAGAGGTAGGTTTTAAGGAGCATCTTAAAGGAGGAGAGATATTGAAAGGCGGAAGGGTTTAGGGAGCTTTAGGGCCCAGGCAGCTGAAATCAAGTGATTAAAAAAGAGAGGCCAGAATTGGAGAAGCATGGAGATCTGAGAGGCTTGTAGGAGGTGAGAGAGATAGGGAGTTAAGTGTGCTGTGGAGAAGGAAAAGACTTACTGTTGTCATCATCTGCTGCATTAAGCATGGTGTCGACAGAGAAGTGAGAGCAACAGAGAACTCAGTACAAATTTTGTTTTAGAACTTCACACTCGGGCTTGCAGTGCAAACTAAAACTGAGCAGAGAGAAGAAAAGACAAAACCAAATCAGATTAGAACTGGGAAATAAGTCTGCACAAGGTGAGAGAAGAAGCAAAAGTCAAGACAGCGAGGGAGATTAAAAGGTAAACTGAGTAAGAGCAAACCTTTTTTTTTTAAAAAGCTGAAACAAATAAAGACTCAGAACAGATCAGGGAAATCAGTCAGAGAATGAAGGAAAATCCTAAATAAAGCCATTGAAATTAATATGTTAAATTATTTTATAAATTTCTTCTGAGTTTATTACCTGTGAAGATAAAAGTTCACGGGGTTGGAGGTAATATATTAGCATGGATAGAGGATTGGCTAACTAACAGAAAACAGAGGGTCGGGATAAATGGTTCATTCTCTGGTTGGCAACCAGTAACTAGTGGGGTGACGCAGGGATCAGTGCTGGGACCCCAACTATTTACAATCTATATAACGACTTGAAAGAAGGGACTGAGTTGTAACGTAGCCAAGTTTGCTGACAATACAAAGATGGGAGGAAACGCAATGTGTGAGAAAGACACAACAAATCTGCAAAAGGACATAGACAGGCTAAGTGAGTGGGCAAAAATTTGGCAGATGGAGTATAATGTTGGAAAGTGTGAGGTCATGCACTTTGGCAGAAAAAAATCAAAGAGCAAGTTATTATTTAAATGGAAAAAGATTGCAAAGTGCTGCGGTATAGCAGGACCTGGAGGTACTTGTGCATGAAACACAAAAGGATAGTATGCAGGTACAGCAAGTAATCAGGAACGCCAATGGTATCTTGGCCTTTATTGCACAGGGGATGGAGTATAAAAGCAGGGCAGTCTTACTACAGCTATATAAGGTATTGGTGAGGCCACACCTGGAATACTGCGTGCAGTTTTGGTTTCCATATTTACGAAAGGATATACTTGCTTTGGAGGCAGTTCAGAGAAGGTTCACTAGGTTGTTTCCGGGATGACTGGGTTGACTTATGAGGAAAGATTGTGTGGGTTAGGCTTCTACTCATTGGAATTCAGAAGAATGAGAGGTGATCTTATCGAAACGTATAAGATTATGAGAGGGCTTGACAAGGTGGATGCAGAGACGACGTTTCTACTGATGGGGAGACTAGAACTAGAGGGCACGATCTTAGAATAAGGGGCCGCCCATTTAAAACAGAGATGAGGAGAAATTTCTTCTCTGAGGGTTGTAAATCTGTGGAATTTGCTGCCTCAGAGAGCTGTGGAAGCTGGGACATTGAATAAATTTAAGACAGAAATAGACAGTTTCTTAAACGATAAGAGGATAAGGGATTATGGGGAGCGGGCAGGGAAGTGGAGCTGAGTCAATGATCAGATCAGCCATGATTTTCTTGAACGGCGGAGCAGGCTCGAGGGGCCGCATGGCCTACTCCTGTTCCTATTTCTTATGTTCTTATGTTCAGACATCTTTTTCATCCATTTCAGTTGACTTGCACACTTTCAGGATGAAACATGCACCTTAGACCATACCGCAACACGATGCCACCTGCAACTGATCACTTGTTTTAGGCACTGACAAGAGCAGATTACAGTGCGGTGCAAAATAGTTAAATGAAGTGATTTTGCCAATTAAGTTTATTCATTTAACCAGTCTATTCTTATATCCATTTCAACGGTTGTATCAAGTTTGGCCAGAAGCTAACTGGAGTGCAATTACAATACTGTAAAAAAAACCGGTCACACACAGTTGTTATGGATAACTGAATTTACTGCAATATACATATTACATTGCAGCATAATTTTGAGGACTAAAAAAAATCTTTAAAATGACTGTTACTGCCAAAAGTTTGTCAGCGAAGGGTTTGTGCGCCACTGAAACATGGATAAGTTCTATCACAAAGCTGGCGCACTAGTACGTGATGAGGCGGTTTTCACGCCTACACAAAAGTGCTCGTCACATTAATTGCCAATGTACTTGAGCCCTAGCACCTGATTAGGTGAAAAAGACTCTAAAACATCACTCAATTGGTTACTAGGCAATTTTCAAACCTCAACAAAAACACTTGCAAGAAGAGCTTAACACATTGATTAGCAAAAAAAGGATTAACACATCAGCTTTAGCAGGGCAGTACAACACTTAAATGTATAAATAAATAAATAAATACATACATACATACATACAGAAAATGCTCAGAGATCAGGCAGCCTCTGTGGAAAAACAGAGTTAACGTTTCAGGTCAATGACCTATTGAAGAAGTTAACGATGGAATAGTTTTTAAGCAAGTCATCAGTCATCATTGGCAGTCCCTCGAACAAGGATGACTTGCTTCCACGAGTTCAAAGGTGTTTCAATGAACGACCCGATGTTCCAGTCCTGAACTCCTGTGCGTTAATTTTTTTTTAAAAAACGTATGGTGACCGTTGCACACCAGCCACCACATGGGCTTGACAGAACTCGGTCTTGGTCCAGTGGCAAGGATTAACCAAGACGACTGGAAACCTGCTCTGCTGCACGGACTTAGCGCGCACACATATCGCAGTGTGGGCTGGCCCTTGCTGCCCCTGGGCCCGAGGCTCTTCTGGGCCCCGTACCCTCATCTGTCGCACCTCTGCCACGATCTCTCACCACTCCTTCACCATCAACATTCACTGCATCTCGCCACAAATACTTGTTAAGCAATTAGAGAGGCAGGGGAAGGGGGAGGGGGGGGAAATGGAGAGGAAATAATAAAAGGGAAGGTCTGTGATAAGAGTGATTCAATGACAAAAGGGATAATGGTGCTAGGCAAAAAGGGGTGGTAATGGGACAAGTAAAGAAACAAAAGATGGGTCTATGGAGCTGTAAATGGCAACAGCTGAACCATTACCAGCACCTGCTGTCCTGGAAAAAATTGTAGTTATGATCTGAAATTGTTCAACTGGAGCACGGGCTCAACGAGCCAAATGGCATCCTTCTGTGCTGTCACCATTCTATGATTCTAACTCAACATTACATCCAAACGGATGTAAGATGCCTAATCGAAAGATGAGAAGCTATTCCTTGAGCTTCAATTGAGCGCCATTGGAACAATGTAGAAGTTCGGGGACAGAGAGGGAGTCGGACAAAGAATTAAAATGGCAAGTGACCAGAAGCTCAGGGTCACGCTTGCAAAATGAATGGGCGTGTTCAACAAAGCGATCACCCAATTTGCATTTGGTCCCCTCAATGTAGAGGACACTGCATCATGAACATCAAATGCAGTACACTAAATTGAAAGTAGTAACAGTAACTTGAATTTGTTAAAGGCAAATCGTGTCTGACTAACTTGATTGAATTCTTTGATGAGGTAAAAGGTTGATCAAGGTAGTGCAGATGTTGTATATATGGACTTTTGGAAGGCATTTGACAAAGTGCCACACAGGAGGCTTATTAAAAAGATAGAAGCCCATGGAATTAAGGGGAAAGTAACGATATGGAAGTAACAGGACTGGGAGGTGGTTTGCAGTGGTGCTGCCAAAGATTTAGTTTGGAGTCCATTACTCTTTGGAATTTTTATAAGCGACCCAGATTTGTGTGCAGGGAGCAGCATTATAAAGTTTGCAGAGATAGGAAACTTGGCAAAGTACTGGATAGTGATAAGGATAGTGATAGACTTCAGGATGACCTAGATAGAATGGTAAAATGGGCAGAAGCCTGGCAGATGGAGTTCAAAGTGGAGAAGTGTGAAGTGATGTACTTTGGGAGGGTTAATATGGAAAGACAATATACTATAAATGGCATGATTTTGGAAAGTGTAGATGAGCGGAGACCTTGGTGTCCATATACACAAATCCTTAAAAGGTGGTTGGACAAGTTGATAAGGTGGTTTAAAAAAAAGCAGATGGGTAATTAGGGTTTAGAGAAATAGAAGATAAAGGCAAAGAACATAAGAAATAGGAGGAGTAGGCCATTTGGCCCCTCGACCCTGCCCCGCCATTCAATAAGATCATGGATCTGATCATGGACTCAGCTCCACTTCCCCGCCCGCTCCCCATAACCCTTTACTCCCTCATCGTTCAAAAATTTGTCTATCTCCACCTTAAATATATTCAATGACCCAGCCTCAACAGTTCTCTGGGACAAAGAATTCCATAGATTTAGAACCCTCAGAAGAAATTTCTCATCTCAGTTTTAAATGGGCGGCCCCTTATTCTTAGACTATGTCCCCTAGTTTTAGTTTCCCCCATGAGTGGAAATATCCTCTCTGCATCCACCTTGTCGAGCCCCCTCATTATCTTATATGTTTCAATAAGATCACACCTCATTCTTCTGAACTCCAATGTGTATAGGCCCAACCTACTCACATAAGTCAACCACCTCATCTCCAGAATCAACCTAGTGAACCTTCTCTGAACAGCCTCCAATAAAAGTATATCCTTCCTTAAATACAGAGACCAAAACTGTACGCAGTACTCCAGGTGTGGCCTCACCAATACCTTGTACAGTTGTAACAGGACTTCTCTACTTTTATACTCTATCCCCATGCAATAAAGATCAACATTCCATTTGCCTTCCTGATTACTTGCTGTACCTGCATACTAACTTTTTGTGTTTCATGCACAAGGACCCCCAGGTCTCTCTGTACTGCAGCACTTTGCAATTTTTCTCCACTGAAATGATAATTTGCTTTTCTATTATTTCTGCCAAAGTGGATAAACTCACATTTTCCCACATTATACTCTATAGATTGTAAATAGTTGAGGATCCAGCACCGATTCCTGCTGCACCCCAATAGTCACTATTTGTCAACTGGAAAATGACCCATTTATCCCGACACTCTGCTTTCTGTTAGTTAGCCAATCCTCTATCCATGCTAATATATTACCCCCAACCCAGTGAGCTTTTATCTTGTGCAGTAACCTCTTGTGTGGCACCTTATCAAATACTTCTGGAAATCCAAATACACCCCCATCCACTGGTCCCCCCCTTATCCACCCTGCTTGTTACACTTTAAAGAACTCCAGCAAATTTGTCAAACATGATTGAATCATGCTATTCCAAATGTCCTGCTACCTTAATAATGGACTCCAGAATTTTTCCAATGACAGATGTTAGGCTAACTGGTTTCTAGTTTCCTGCTTTTTGTCTACCTCCTTTTATTTAAAAAAAATAGGGGCATTACATTTGCAGTTTTCTAATCTGCTGGGACTGCCCCAGAATCCAGGGAATTTTGGTAGATTACAACCAATGCATCCACTATGTCTGCAGCCATTTCTCTTTAGACCCTAGGATGTAAGGCATCAGGCCCAGGGGACTTGTCCACCTTTAATCCTCATCTTGCCTCGTACTAGTTCATTAGTGATAGTGATTATATTTAGTTCCTCCCTACCTATAGCCCCTTAATTATCCACTATTAGGATGTTTTTAGTGTCTTCTACCGAAGACTGATACAAAATATTTGTTCAACGTCTCTGCCATTTCCCTGTTCTCCATTATTAATTCCCCAGTCTCATCCTCCAAGGAACCAACATTTACTTTAGCCACTCTTCCTTTTTATGTACCTGTAGAAACTCTCGCTTTCTGTTTTTATATTTCATGTTAGTTGACTTTCATAATCTATTGTCCCTCTTAATCATTTTTTTTAGTCATTGGCTTTTAAAAAATTCCCAATCCTCTGGCCTCCCAGTAGTTTTGGCCACATTGTATGCCTTTGTTTTCAATTTGATAACCTTCCTTATTTCCTTAGTTAGCCACAGATGGTTATCCCTTTGATTCTTTTCTTCTCATTGGGATATATTTTTGTTGTGAGTTATGAAATATTTCCTTTAATGTCTGCCACTGCTCATGAACTGTCCCATACTTTAGTCTATTTTCCCAGTCCGCTTTAGCCAACTCTGCCCTCATACCTTTATTTAAGCTGAGGACCCTGGTTTGAGAACCAACTTTCTCACCCTCCAATGGAATTTGAAATTCAACCATATTATGTTCACTCATTCCTAGAGGATCTTTTACTACGAGATCATTTATGAATCCTGCTTCATTACACAGTACCAGATCTAAGATAACCTGTTCCCTGGTTGGTTCCGCAACATACTGTACAAGGAAACTATCCTGGATACACTCCACAAGCTCCTCCAAGACTACCCTGGCCAATTTGCTTTGTCCAAATCAAAATGAAGGTTAATCACCCATGATTATTGCCATTCCTTTATTACAAGCCTCCATTATTTCTTGATTTATACTCCATCCAATAGTGTAGCTACTGTTAGGGGGGCCTATAGGCTATGCCCACCAGTGACTTTTTCCTTTTATTATTCCTTATCTCCACCCAAACTGATTCAACATTTTGATCCTCTTAGCCAATTTCATTTCTCACAAACACACTGATCCCATCCTTTATTAGCAGTGCTACCCCACCTCCTTTTCCATTCTGTCTGTCCTTCTGAATTGTCAAATATCCCTGAATATTTAGTTCCCAGTCCTGGTCATCTTGCAACAACGTCTCTGTAATGGCTATCAGATCATACCCATTTGTATCTATTTGTGCCATCAACTCATCTAATTTGTTATGAATGCTGCGAGCATTTAGACAAAGAGCTTTTAAATGTGTTTTTTTTTAAACCCTTTTATCCTGCTTGTTTCCTCTGTCCTTCAAACTCACTTTCTATATCTTTGCTTTCTAATTCCAGTTTTACTCCCCTCCCTAACCTGAATCTATTCTCAGGTTCCCATTCCCCTGCCAAGCTAGTTTAAACCCGCCCCAACACCACTACCAACCCCACCCCCCCCCCACTCCCGAGGATATTGGTCCGGCTTGTACAGGTCCTACCTCCCCCAGAAGAGGTTCCAATGCCTCAGGAATCTAAAGCCCTCTCTCCTGCACCATCTCTCCAGCCACGCATTCATCTGCTCTATCCTCCTATTTCTGTACTCACTAGCTCGTGGCACCAAGAGTAATCCAGAGATAAGTACCTTTGAGGTCCTGCTCTTTAATCTCTCTCCAAGCTCCCTGAACTCTGCCTGCAGGACCTCATACCTCTTTCGACCGGTCATTGGTCCAGATATGGACCACGACATCTGGCTGTTCACCCTCTTCCCCCCAGAATGCCCTGCAGCCACTCGGTGACATCCTTGACCTTGGCACCAGGGAGGCAACATACCATCCTGGAGTCACGTCCGCGGCTGCAGAAACGCCCGTCTTCTCCAGACTATTGAATCCCCTACCACTATAGCTCGTCTATTCTTTTTCCTCCCCCCTTGAAGTGATCATGCTAGAACTTTATAAATCATTGGTTAGGTCTCAGCTGGAGTACTATGTACAATTCTTGGCAGCACACTTCAGCAAAGATTTAAAAGGTCTTGGAACGGGTACAGAGGAGATTTACTCGGGTTGAGGGACATCAGTTATGGGGAGAGGTTGTAAAATTAAGACTGATCTCCTTGGAACAGATAAAGTTAAGGAGGTGACCTAAGAGAGGTTTTGATAGAGTAGATGGAGAAAAATTATTCCCTCTGGCGAGTGAGTCAATAACTGGAGGTCATAGATTCAAAATCATTGGCTCAGCGTTCTCAGGATCTGGAGCACTCCACCTGAAAAGGTGGTGGAAGCTGATTCCATAAATAATTTTAAAAGGGAGTTAGATAGAACGACGCTTGTGTCTGCGCACGTTCAGAGGCTGAACTCCAAGTCATAGTCAACATCTTCATTGAGGTGTACGAAAGCAAGAGCCTTACACTAAACATCCATAAGACAAAGGTCCTCCACCAACCTGACCCTGCCACACAGCACTGTCCCCCAGTCATCAAGATCCACAGCGCGGCCCTGGACAACGTGGACCACTTTCCATACCTCGGGAGCCTATTATCAGCAAGGACAGACATCGCCGACTAGGTTCAACACCACCTCCAATGCGCCAGCACAGCCTTCGGCTACCTGAAGAAGAGTGTGTTTGAAAATCAGGCCCTCAAATCTAGCACCAAGCTAATGTTCTACAGGGCTGCAGTGATACCCGCCCTCCTGTATGGCTCAGAGACGTGGACCATATACAGTAGATACTTCAAATCGCTGGAGAAATACCACCAACGATGTCTCCGCAAGATCCTGCAAATCCCCTGGGAGAACAGACACACCAACATTAGTGTCCTCAGTCAGGCCAACATCCCCAGCATCGAAGCACTGACCACACTGAACCAGCTCCATTGGGCGGGCCACATTATTAGCATGCCTGACACAAGACTCCCAAAGTTATTGCTCTACTCGGAACTCCTACTTGGCAAACGAGCCCCAGGCCGAAGATTAAATGTTTCAATCACACCCTCAAAGCCCCCTTGATAAAATGAAACATCCCTACGACACCTGGGAGTCCCTGGCGCAAGACCGCCCTAAGTGGAGGAAAAGCATCCAGGGGGGCAATGTGCACCTCGAGTCTCGTCGCCGAGAGCATGCAGAAAGTAAGCACAGGCAGCGGAAGGAGCGTGCGGCAAACCAGACTCCCCACCCACTCTTTCCTTCAACAGCTATCTGTCCCACCTGTGAGAGAGACTGTAATTCCCATATTGGACTGTTTAGTCACCCAAGAACTCACTTTTTGAGTGATGTCCTAGATTTGAAGGGACTGCCTATGATTATGATGAAGATGAGGAACTTACTGAGGTTACGGACAAAAAGCAGGGATGTGGGACCAAGCACAACTGCTCTTTCAAAGAACCAGCACAGCGCGATAGGCCAAATGGCCCCCTTCTGTGCTGTAAGTTTCCATAATTCTCCGAAGTGCAAGTAAATAGCTGTTTTACCTGGAACATAAGAATTAGGAACAGGAGTAGGCCATCTAGCCCCTCGAGCCTGCTCCGCCATTCAACAAGATCATGGTTGATCTGGCCGTGGACTCAGCTCCACTTACCCGCCCGCTCCCCATAACCCTTAATTACCTTATTGGTTAAAAATCTATCTATCTGTGATTTGAATACATTCAATGAGCTATCCTCAACTGCTTCCTTGGGCAAAGAATTCCACAGATTCACAACCATCTGGGAGAAGAAATTCCTTCTCAACTCGGTTTTAAATTGGCTCCCCTGTATTTTGAGGCTGTGCCCCCTAGTTCTAGTCTCCCCGACCAGTGGAAACAACCTCTCTGCCTCTATCTTATCTATCCCTTTCATTATTTTAAATGTTTCTATAAGATCACCCCTCATCCTTCTGAACTCCAACGAGTAAAGACCCAGTCTACTCAATCTATCATAAGATAACCCTCTCATCTCCGGAATAAGCCTAGTGAATCATCTCTGTACCCCCTCCAAAGCTAGTATATCCTTCCTTAAGTAAGGTGACCAAAACTGCACGCAGTACTCCAGGTGCGGCCTCACCAATACCCTATACAGTTGCAGCAGGACCTCCCTGCTTTTGTACTCCATCCCTCTCACAATGAAGGCCAACATTCCATTCGCCTTCCTGATTACCTGTTGCACCTGCAAACTAACTTTTTGTGATTCATGCACAAGGACCCCCAGGTCCCTCTGCACCGCAGCATGTTGTAATTTCTCACCATTCAAATAATATTCCCTTTTACTGGTTTTTTCCCCCCCCCCTCAAGGTGGATGACCTCACATTTTCCGACATTGTATTCCATCTGACAAACCTTAGCCCATTCGCTTAACCTATCTAAATCTCTTTGCAGCCTCTCGGTGTCCTCTACACAACCTGCTTTCCCACTAATCTTTGTGTCATCTTGCAAATTTTGTTGCACTACACTCTGTCCCCTCTTCCAGGTCATCTATGTATATTGTAAACAGTTGTGGTCCCAGCACCGATCCCTGTGGCACACCAGTAACCACCGATTTCCAACCCGAAAAGGACCCATTTATCCCGACTCTCTGCTTTCTGTTAGCCAGCCAATTCTCGATCCATGCTAATACATTTCCTCTGACTCCACGTACCTTTATCTTCTGCAGTAACCTTTTGTGTGGCACCTTATCGAATGCCTTTTGGAAATCTAAATACACCACATCCATCGGTACACCTCTATCCACCATGCTCATTGTATCCTCAAAGAATTCCAGTAAATTAGTTAAACATGATTTCCCCTTCATGAATCCATGTTGCGTCTGCTTGATTGCACTATTTCTATCTAGATGTCCCGCTATTTCTTCCTTAAATGATAGCTTCAAGCATTTTCCCCACTACAGATGTTAAACTAACCGGCCTATAGTTACCTGCCTTTTGTCTGCCCCCTTTTTTTAAAAACAGAGCCGTTACATTAGCTGCTTTCCAATCCGCTGGTACCTCCCCAGAGTCCAGAGAATTTTGGTAGATTATAACGAATGCATCTGCTATAACTTTCGCCATCTGTGTGCTTGGGGCCATCCAGCTCCTTTAGACACATCTTTTGTTTATTTACGTGTCGAATTACCATCCCTTTTGTCTTGCACTATCTCTTTTGTCATTTAATCACTCCTGTCTTGCACCCAATCATGGACCTTCGCTTTTGTTCTTTCCTCACCTCCTCCTTCCCCCTTTCCATCTCTGTACCTGCTGCCCAAAAAGTGTTACATTGTAAAAAAGATCAACCTGAAAAGTTTCTCTCTCCACAGATACTGCCTGACCTGCTGAGTATTTCCAGCACTTTCAGTTTTTATTTCAGACTGCCAGCATCTGCAGTATTTTGCTTTTGCTTTCGTGAATAAATCCTGACTTTTGCAATTCATTTAAACATTGTAATCACTTAACAGTTATTCATTTAGCAGGGACAACTGTCATGTCAAAAGATAGAAAAGGGAATTATGCATGGGGGTTTTATTCTCCAACATTTTTTTCTTTTTATCAGTTATTCGTTTAATTGGGCTTGACTGTACTGCTAATTGCCTTTGGCAATGTTCACCGTATCATGCTACAATACAGCTGTGTGTAACCTGGCACGTCTCTTGTTGCCTAACATAAGGTGTTTCAACATTAACGGACTACAAAAAGTGTTTTTTTTTTACATCTGTTCACTAGCACGGAAATCTCTCACCTTGATAGCACAAAACACGAGCAAAACTGCGGAAATATAAAACGTAAAAAGTCTAGGAATTAGATAAATACAGATAATAAGAATGCTTGGAAAATTCTGAGATTCCTATTTCTTTATTCACAAATAAAATTCACTGCCAAATATTACAAACCATATACTCCTGTGTTGGGGAGAAATCCTGCATGTATACTTCTATATTACACCACCAGGAGGGTGCAATCATTTCTCTCGCCTTCCACAGCCAAGTTTAGGTTTTCAAAGCTTCAAGATTGTAGAAGGAAGGAAAGATTAAGGGTCAAGATTATATAAACCTTTCCCAGAGATTTGGCTTTTTCCTTTAAAAGTGCATAGAGGCCAAAACACTGGAAACTTTTACAAGTGCAACTTCAAGCAACAAGCTGGCTATAGTAAGATTATACTTTCCATAGTTCACGGCATTAAAGGAAATGCAATAGTGCTCCTATGGAGCCTGAAGTTAAATTCCTCAACAGCAAGTGTTTGAAAACATGTGTCAGAGGATTTTATTTTGTGTAAATTATTGAATTTTAATTAAAAAGATAGCTTTCTCTCAGTTCTAGGATATTTTGTTTTACAGTTTTATTTTTGATACAATTTATCAACTTGGGTTTCATGATCAAAATTTTGTGCAAAGTTATAGAACTGTGCCTGCAGGAGAAAGAGTGCACAATTATGTCATCCTACCCATAATTCATTGCATAAAGTGAAAGGAAAAATGCTTTCCTGATCCAACATTACAAACTGGATTTCTACAGAATACAGCTGCATATGGTTTAAAAACTCAAGAGATTATACTGGCAACAAACTTATTAAATGTTCCAGTTTTAAACAAGGTCAAATTCCAATTCTTTAGAATTATTTTTATAACAAAATTATTGCTCAATAGCAAGCTGTAATTATACATTTAGTAATCATGTCTCACTAAGTTTAGGGTCCACATGTGTTTTTTTATTGATGTTTTAATACCTTTCAGAGAGTTTGTACATTTAAACAAAAGTCCTATTATTTTTTATGACCAAAATCCCTGAGAAGTTCCTGCAATACAAGTGCAGAACACCATTCCACCACAGTGATGTCATCCTTCCTAAAATACATTGGGCAATGCCTGTGTATTTTGCGCTGAGGATGAAAAAAATCAATACTACAAACTAGATTGTAGTACACAGATCAGAACACTTAATTTTGATTGCAATAAGAAAACAGTATTTTAAAAAGAGTTCCCCTTTTAAAAAAAAAATGCAATTATTTGCACATGCTATTTATACAGTATGTACTTTTGTAGCTGACGTGGTATTGCTATTTTTAAAACGAGAACAGGCGGACAGCCATGACTTGTTTGCACAGTTGATCCCTCAGAGTTAATGTCAAAGACTCCATTAGGCAACAAACAGCAAAACCTTGTGCCAGCATTACTAGCCATCAAAACTCATCTATTCAAATTAACCCTATCCTATTCACAACAGCCAAAAATGATTCAAGATATTTTAAAGCAACCAAAAGTAACATTACCATAATTTTTAATGAGTTCGTAATTGGTTTATTTAAAAAAAATTCATTCTCAGGATGTGTACGCCGCTGGTAAGGTCGGCATTTATTGTCCATCCCTAGTTGTCCTGAGTCGGTAATGGATGGCCTTCTACCTGAACCGCTGTTGTACTGGTTTTCTACAACAGAGTGGCTTGCTAGGCCATTTAAGAGGGCAATTAAGAGTCAACATTAAACAGTAATACTGAATAGATAATGAATTACATTTTATAGAGGTAATTACCGACAGTGATTATCTCATTGTAAAAATCTCGTTTTAATCTAGATTTTCCTTGTTGCTGTTTCACAAGAGTTGCACCACAACATACGTAAAAAGCACTTAAGGAAGCATATCATATCAGTGTTGGTGAGAAAGGTACGTCTGTAAGAGAAGGGCATACTATTTGAAAAGGCAGACTTCCCCAGGAACAATGTTTTTCAGGAGGCCCACGATTGGACAGGCTTGTCCAACTTGTTATTTTCTAATTGGTAGATCAGATTATGCATCACATTTCTCTCAACATAACTGCTGATGGAAGAATGAGAACCTCGGTTTTGATTTTGCTGTTAGTATCACAGAAACAGGAGTTGGTCATTCAGCCCCTTGAGCATGCTCTCTCATTCAATGAGATCATGACTGTGCCTCAACCCCACTACCCCTTGATACCCTTAACTAACAAGTATTGTTGGCAATAGGTTTGACCTGTATTAACTTTTTTTATATTGTCAGAACTACAGATATCCTATTGGTATTATCAGATTAAAAATAATAAATGATACCACTAAATATTTTATTAAATGGGCCAAACAATGAACGGTTTTTACATTTGTAGGGTCAATTTATATATGTATGTGTATTTGTTTATGTAGGCTAACAGTTTTTAAAAAGTATATTTACAAAATTAAACAATTTGTCAGCCTTGGTTTCCCATCAGTCTCTATGCCGTTTAAAAAAAAAACACACTTCCCATTACATCTCACAAAACTCAGTATGCATAAATCTACCAGTTATACTGGTAATGGAGAACATTAACAACTGCAAATCTTCACAAAAATAAATTCCTAATATATATACATATCTGGATTGTTTTATCACAAACAAAAGATGCCAGCTCTCTTCTATGGCCCAGTGAGTTCATGGAATGAGAAGCTGAGGCATATAGAGCAGGAAAGTCCCAGATTCATATCCCCATCTGTGCTGAGCTAGCTGATCTCAGTTAGGGTGGCAATAGTAATATTTCAATTGGCTTCTGTCCATGTTACATGCATACATTGTCAACAGATGAGGATAGGACCAGACTTGGCTGTGAGGTTTACCCTCAAGCCTTACCCATGAATAATTGCCACTTGAGAAAATACAAGCGGGTACCTGATTCTCTCAGAACTGTATTCCAGCAAGACGCCAATGCCTTCAAAGAGGAGTGAAGAAAATTGGTGGGAAAATAAATAAAAGCTATCCAAGAATAAGTTCAACACTTTTGCAGGGTTCCAGTGATATTGATAAACTGTTCCTAGTTTTGATTCAAGGTTTATTGCATTATCTGAACAGCTCAGCATGCTACAGCCGTGAAACTCACTTCCAGCTATTTGTTGCTTCCTATACATGAACCACATTTTCATTAATATCTGGAGAATTATCAACAAAAGTTGATTGCTTTAACAACCAGACAGCATGAAAGCAGTACTTTCTTCACAATGCTTTAAAATTGCTCTGTCTCAGAATAACTTGTGTCAAAAAGCACTCAACATAATGTGCTGCACCAATTCTCTGCAATAACAGCGTGAATCAATACTTTCTAGAAGCTTTGATAGTAGACTTTTATTACCACTATAATTTGGATTTCCAGAGAGTAAAAGTCTGATTTTTAACTAAATGGGATCCATCATCTACACTTATACCCTAAAGTAGTTGCAATGAAATCATAGAATGATGAAATATCTCAAAATACTGCAGCTCAATTGATCATTTAGACTGAAATGCTTAACTTCTTAATTTTAAAAAGTATTATTTTGTACATCTTCTGCAGTCAAAAGGTAATATGATGCTTTAATGCCCACACTTGAGGCTAATAGTTGTTAGGGCTGTTTTAAGCCCAAATTGATCAGCATGCTCGTAGTGCAAGCCAGAAGCCAGCACAATTGTGGTGTGCTGTGGATGCCAATCAGATGTCCAGAGATAACTCACCAATTTGGGACATCTGCGGCCATCAGGTAGGTCCGGGGGTAGGAGACATGAATGGGCGAGAAGCGTCCTGCAGTAGTGCGGTGGAGCCACGAGGAGCACTCCTGCCCCTTGTGGTTCAGCATTAAGGTATGGAAAGATTGCCAATTTGTTGGCAGTCTCTAAGGACTTCTAGTTCGGCTGCAGCAAGAACCTGAAAAAGTTTGGGAAGCATGCTGGTGCTGACTAACTTCTGAGGCATCCTGAAATAGGCGTTGGCCCCTCATCAGAGAGCTGTGGAAGCTGGGACATTGAATACATTTAAGACAGAAATAGACAATTTCTTAAATGATAAGGGGATAAAGGGTTCTGGAGAGCGGGCAGGGAAGTGGAGCTGAGGCCATGATCTTATTGAATGGTGGAGCAGGCTCGAGGGGCCATATGCCTACTCCTCTTCCTATTTCTTATGTTCTTATGTTAACATATGCAAGCGGCCCAACATCTGCTTCAGGAAGCTGCTAGGCAGACCCAATTATCACCCGAACCAACATGGCACGGGATGTATTTCAGGTGCCCCTTGGCCGCAGGAATAGCAGCTCAAGATTTGTTGCTTTTATCCCGACGTTACGTGCGAAAAACAGGTGAAACGGAGTCCAATTGTTCTTCCATTGCCTTTATGTGCATATTCCTGAGTAGTTCAGCAGCTCCAATAAGCTCTTATTCAAGAGGGCCTAAAATTGAACACTAGCATCAATGGACATTCATCTTCAATTTTGTCAGTTCCTGGCCAGACCATGAGAGTGCTTCACAATGGCAGAGTGCTCAATGATGTTATTCACTTCATACATTCTGCCCACTTCCAGCAGATCCAGAGATACAGAACACGGTGAGCAGATCCGGTTTTCTCTCTCACATTTTCCTCTCCCCACCCCACTCAACATTCTTGTAAATAAAGTTGGTGAGGCCCGGGATGATTGCAGTGCAGAATAGGATGTAGACAAGAGTTTTGAGTGACTTGGAGTTTATATTGCGAAGAGCTCAAGAGACAGCTTTGGACAAGTCAAATCTAGAGCTGGAATGTCAAGTCTACAGGCGATGAAGCAAGCATGGAGGATTTCAGCGGTAGTGTGCATGACATAAGGGCAGAGGCAGGTGAAGTTGGAGATGATTCATAGAACATAGGATTTGAAGCTCATGTGGACTCCTCTGATACTTAGATTTGTGTTTCTCTCATTTATACCTCTGACCTGTCAGTCTCTCAACCTTCCCCAGTCTCTCTCTCTCCCTTGATCTCTCCATGCAATCTCTCCCCTCTCCAACATTCCTCACTTTTTCTCCATGATCACTTCCACCCATTTTCCTATTACTTGCCCCATACCTTCAATATAATTTTCATCTCACTGATCTTTTTCCCCAATCTTTCTCCGTCCCATTTCTCTCACCCTCATGTTTACTTGAATTTCTCATTCCACCCATCTGTCAGCCGCTCTCTTCACCCTTGGGAGAAGGGATAGACCAGAGAGCAGGTCCTGTGGAGCGGGGTCAGGAAATGTTTTAATATCGCGAGCCGGACAGAGTGGCCAGCATGGAACCTTGAATAATCAGGGCCAGTAATAAATCAGGACAAGGGTGAAAGCAAGTTGGCCAGAGATTGGGCAACAGGTCAAGGAGCAGAGCTGGAAGTTGAGAATACCAAAGTGCCAAGGAGTTGAGAGATGGGAAATGACGAGGCACCACAGTGCCACTACAACCATAAATAAGTGGTTACATTGGAAATTCCCATTATAAATGTTTATGTAGGCAATTTCAATCATAAATATTGACATAAAAATTTTGACTGTAGGAAATATAACAGCAAGTACAGGCATATGCAAGAATTGTAATATATTAATCAATCTCCCATGGCGCAGCAATCGGGAAGTCAAGGCCAGGTGCAGTCTTCAGATAAAGTGGGTTTAGAGGGGTGGGGGGGGGGGGGAGGGGGAGACAAGGGCTTGCAAACATTATTCAGTCTCCATTTTACAGTCATAAAGATCTGTTCTTGTTCTTATTTTTGTATTATATTCAGATTTTATATTGGTTAAAATACCAAAAGTTATAGCAATTTGAGAATACTTTGAAGTAGAGTAGGTTAGAGCATTGAAGTTACTTTGCAGTACAGGCTGAGGAACTGGGTTATTCAAAACTGAGGTGCTAAAGTGTCACCACTGGTGGGAAGGTGTAATTACAGCATAAATAGGTTACATACAATTTCATTATAAATGCGGATCCAGGATTTAACTAGGTAAAAAGTCGATACAGACATGTATCAAAAATATGACAAGGAGAGGGGGGGGGAAGAGAGAGAAAGAGAGAGCCCAAGAAAGATAATATACTCTAAATATATTCAACTTGTGATTTTTATAAATTTCTCTCCCCTTCATTCTTTATTTCTACAATTCCTGTAATACTTTCTCATCTTTTTGGCAGTTGTCAGTTTTTCGCCCTCTTACTCTTGCCTGAGTTTCTGTAATACTGTGTCTCTTCTTGCCGTTTTCCTGTCTCAGTATCTGCTTCTAGTCCCTTTTGTGTCGCCATTCTCTCTGGTTTCTCTGATGCTCTCCAATCTCTGTACTCATTACTTTTGTCATTGACCACCTCTAACTTTTATCTTCTCTCCTTCCCTTTCATATTCATATTGTTTCCCACTGCTCAAGTGCAATTGAATTGTAAACAAATAAAAAAAAACACACACCAACTCTTGTACCCATTCATCATTTTCCAAGTTGCCATATGTGGGCATTTTTAGTCAACCACTCTTATCTCTCACCTCCTGAGTCTCTACCTGAAAAACAATCAGAAGTTTGTTTATTTGAAAAGGACTCGTGCGTGTGCACATGCCATTGTTGGTTATATCAGCAGTGCTTAGACTTCTTGACAATGGGCATCTCCAAATGTTCTCAGAACTTATGTATCCTTGGTTGAGAATGCTGGCACTGGTAAGTACACAAGGAAAAGTAAATTTGCTCTCTCATTACTTTTTTTCCTCTTCCTCTGTGCTTTGATTTTTATACACTGAGCTTGCTAAAATCTAAGATGGCAGATGACACTGAATATGGATAGGTTCTGCACACAAAAGAAAAAATGGGTGACATATACTTAATGGATGGTGTCAAATAAGAGTGTTAGCAGACTTGACATTTAACATCGAGTAACAGTTTCTCGTCCCACCCCAATACAGCCATCTCACAAATCCACCAAAGATCTATTTTTGGCCCCCTCCTTCTCCCCATGAAAGTGATGCTCCTTGGTGACATTATCCACAGACATGGGATCAGCTTCCATACATATGCTGACAACATCCACCTCTACCCCATCTCTCTCAACCCCTCCGCTGGCTCCATGTTGTCAGGCTGCTTGTCTGATATTCAGTTACGAATGAGCTACAATTTCCTCCAGTTAGTACCCTTGTTTAAGAAGGGAGAAAGGGTGGGAAAATTATTGGAAAAAATCCTGAAAAACAGGATAAATCTGCATTTGGAAAGACAAGGATTAATTAGGGAAAGGCAAGGATTAATTAGTCAGCACGGATTTGTTAAGGGAAGATTGTGTTTGACTAACCGGATTTAATTTTTTGAGGTAACCAAGAGGGTAGTGCATACAATGTAGTATAAATGGACTTTAGCAAGACTTTTGATAAGGTCCCACATGGTAGTCTGGTCATGAAGGTTAAAGCCCATGGGATACAGGGCAAAGTGGCAAGTTGGATCCAAAATTGGCTTGGAGGTAGGAAGCAAAGGGTAATGATTGATGGATGTTTGTGTGACTGGAAGGATGTTTCTAGTGCGGTTCCACAGGGCGGATGTTTCTAGTGCGGTTCCACAGGGCTCAGTACTGGGTACCCTTGCTTTTTGTAGTATATATCAACAATTTAGATTTGAATATAGGGAGTATGATTAAGAAGTTTGCAGACGACACTAAAATTGGCTGTGTGGTTGATAATGAAGAGGAAAGTCATGAGCTGCAGGAGGATATCAATCTACTGGTCAGGTGGGCAGAGCAGTGGCAAATGGAATTTAATTCAGAGAAGTGTGAGGTGATGCACTTTGGGAGGACTAATAAGGAAAGGGTATTATACACATTAAGCGGTGGGCCACTTAATAGTGTAGATGAACAAGGACTTTGGAGTGCTTGTCAACAGATCCCTGAAAGCAGCAGGCCAGGTGGATAAGGTGGTTAAGGCGGCATACGGAATGCTTGCCTTTATTGGCCAAGGCATAGAATATAAGAGCAGGGAGGTTATTCTTAAATTGTATAATACTTTGATTAGGCCACAGCTGGAGTACTGCGTGCAATTCTGGTCGCCGTATTATAGGAAGGACGTGATTGCACGAGAGGGTGCAGAGGAGATTTACGAGGATGCTGCCTGGAATGGAGAATCTTAGTTATGAGGACAGATTGGATAGGCTGGGTTTGTTCTCATTGGAACAGAGGAGGTTGAGAGGAGATCTCATTGAGGTGTACAAAATATTGAGGGGCCTGGACATAGTGGATAGTAAGGGTCTATTTCCATTGGTGGAGGGGTCTATTACAAGGGGGCATAGTTTTAAGGTGGTTGGTGGAAGGGTTAGAGGGGATTTGAGGGGGGGGTTTCTTTATGCAGAGGGTTGTGGGGATCTGGAACTCGCTGTCTGGAAGAGTGGTGGATGCAGAGACCCTCACCACTTTTAAGAGATGGTTGGATGGGCACTTGAAGTGCCGTAACCTGCAGGGTTACGGACCAAGAGCTGGTAATTGGGATTAGACTGGATGACCTTTTGTTGGACGGCGCAGATATAAATGGTACGTACTGCAGAGAATAGAATACGGCCAGGGTGATCTCCTGGACTAGTTTCAATTGCCTGAATGGGTTGGAGGGGAATTTTCTCAGATTTTTTTCTCCCTAAATTGACCTGGGTTTTTAATCTGGCTTTTGCCTCTCCCAGGAGATCACATGGCTCCGGTTGGGGTGGAGTGTAGAATGTTTCAGTATAAGGGGTGTCGCAGTTGTGTGAGGCAGACTGGTTGGGCTGGGTGCTCTTTGCCTTTCTGTCATTGTTCATTGGTTTATATGCAACCTTTAGGGCTGCTGACTAAGGGCAGTGTGGCTTTGTCGCCCGGCACGGACACGATGGGCCGAAATGGCCTCCCTGCAGCGCTGTAAATTTCTATGTCCCCATGTTAAATTCTGGAAAGACTGAGGCCATCGCCTTCAGTTTCCACCACAAATTCCATGCCCTTACCATCATTCCAATACCTTCCCTGGCTACCGTCTCAAGCTGAACCGGACTGTTGACAACCTAGGCTACCTGTTCAACAACAAGCTGAGCTTCTGACCCAATATCCTCTCAATCAAAAAGACTGCCTATTTCTACCTCTATCATCCACCTCTGGTCTGTATCTCAGCACATCTGCTGCTGAAACCCTCATCCCTGCCTTTGGCAGAACCTGACTAAATTACACCAATGCTCTCCTAACTAACCTCCTATCCTCCATAAATTTCACTCATCCAGAATACTGTTGCCCAAACCCTATGCTGCATTTGTCCCTTATCTTGCTTGCACAGATTGGCTCCTGGTTCCCCAACTTCTCAAATTTAAAAATGATCATCCTTGTGCTTGAATCCCTCCAGCGCTACAATCCCACCCAACTCTCCATTCCTCTTGCTCCAATCTCCTATGTATCTCCCCTTGCTTTGCCCCACCATTGGCAGTGTGCCTTCAGTGGCCAAGGCCCGATCCTCAGGAATTTCATCCCGAAACCTCCCTGCCTTTCCTCCACCCCTCCTCCTCTAAAATATTCCTCGAGACTTGCATTTTTGCCCAAGATTTTTTAACAACTCTCCCAATATCATCTTTGATTTGGCATCCATCCTTCGCCCCGCCCATACGTTTTCCTGAAGTGCCAATGAGACATTTTTGTACATTAAAAGTGCAATACACGTGCAAGATGTTGTTGTAATTACATCAAAATTGACAATATATATCCCAAGTTTGCTTCAACTATTTTTTGGGGCAGGGTGGGAAGTAACATTTTTTCGTTTGAGAATCTAATACAGACATTATAAAGTAGGATATTTAACTACCAATTACATATGAAAAATGACTATGCGTGATGTGCCTGTTATTTACTCATAGGTTCCTAATCAAGATTTACATGATTAGACTTACCCTTGAAATTGTTCCCGCTTATACTATGGTTCGTTTTGACACATCCTTAATTTAATCACTGTGCTCCAACTATAGCACTTAGTTTACCCAATATTCTATCAGCAGTGTTAATTGTTGGAATAATTAATTCTTTAGTCTTCTCTTCAATATTTGCATTACTTTTAGTATTTGCAATACAAAGAAACCCTTCATTCACTCATGATAATGGTCAATACACATTGAGATTTTAACAAAAATGTCTACTCTAATCTAATAGTTTTGCTTTTGTGCCTTCTGTCTCGTTGCTACAATATTTGTGTTGATATCTGTAATACTATTTCTCACAAATGCTTTAAAACATTGTTTTTAAGATTGATTTTAAAAACATGTTACTCTACATGGCTCTCAAACATACCAACTACAATCTCCTCTAAGTTTATACACAATAACATTTTTCCAATATGGGAAGTAATAAGTGTTTCATTGCGATATTTTGAAACCAAAATAATTGACATTGCAGCAAAAGAAAGAGCTTGTTTCAACAAAACTGATTTCTTTAACTTTAAAATACAACTTGCATTTATATGTTGATTATCTGTTGTTTTTAAGTTACGATTTAAACCTTGTTTATATAATTTATGTACAATTATGCTAAGGTAGGAATTGAAGTTAGCGTAACAGAACTACTTGAAGATAATGGAGGGAAGTTAACAAACATTTGCTACGTAATAAAGGAGGTAACACTCTGAAGCGAACAGGTTTCTGCATGGACCTCATGAGATCAAAGAAGGATACGGACGAAAGAGCCAAGAGACGAATTCCGAAAGAAAGCATCTTCGGGAAAGTATAAACAAAAGAATGTGGCCAAAGTCATAAGACATCTTTAGGGCGGGTTTTGACACAAGAATCGAGACAAAGAACACGATAGACCATTGAGTATTAAGGTTTATGGGGAACTTTTATAGGGCAAAAGGTCTGGTCAATGTGCTGCTTCATGCCCACCCCGAAAAATAGAATAAAAGTGACCTCTCGAAAGCTTGTGCTTACGAGAGCGCGAGAGAGCGAGAATTGCTCATGTGTCTGTCCGATCGGATTGGTATCAGATACTTGTCACGGTCATATGTTTTTCCTGTATAACTAATGTGTTATATTCCATCTTAAACTCTGATTAAACAATATACCCACCATATTGGTTTGCACTCGAACCTGATAATTTAAATTGACCAGAGATAGTCGTAAAGAGGTTATTTTGAACAGAAGGATGATCGAAAGCGTAGTCAAAGAGATGTGTCAAGAGGGATAGAATTCAAAAGTAGTGAAGTTATGCTCAACTTGTATTGTACCTTGGGTGAGACCACACTTGAAATACTGCATATAATTCTGATCACCATATCATAGAAAAGATATAGAGGCACTGGAGAGGGTGCAGCAAATATTTACAAGGATGATACCAGAAATGCAAGGGTATACCCCATCAGGAAAGGATGAACAGGAAAAAAAACCGAACAGGCTTGGTCTCTTCTCTTAAAAAAAGACTGAGGGGTGACCTAATTGAGGTCTTTAAAATTACAAAAGGTTTTGAGAGATAGACAGTGTTTCCACTTGTGGAGAAGAACATAAATAGAGGCTATCAAAAAAGATAGTCACCAAGAAATCAAATAGGGAATTCAGAAGAAACTTCTTTGCCCTGAGAGTGGTGAGAATGTGAAACTTCCTACCACAGGGAATAGTTGAGGCAAATAGTATAGATACATTTAAGGGGAAGCAAGATAAGCATATGAGGGAGATGAGATGAAAAGAGAGAGGGTTATGCTGACAGAGTTAGATGAGGGACGATGGGATGAGGCTCGCGTGGAGCATAAACATCTGCATGGTTGGTTGGGCCAAATGGCCTGATTCTGTGCCATATATGCGTCTTCATGAGGTTTTTAAAGAATGAGCGAGTGATGGAGAGGATGAGGAAGGTAACTCCAAAGACTACGACCATAGAACGCAAGCACCGCCACCAATGGGAGGGGGCTGCAAAAAAAGGCGACAGTCAGAATAACAGTGTTGGAGGGGTTGTATGGCTGGAAGAGATTTCAGAGATGGAGTGGGACAAAACCATGGATGAATTACTTGACAAGGATTTTGAATTCAATGTGTTAGGAATAGGGAATGTGTCTAGGTCAGTGAGGATGAGGTGATGAAGGAACAGGACTTAAGTGTGGGAAAGGATACTTGTTCTGAACAAATTGGAGTTTATAAAAGGTGGAGAATGAGAGGCTAATTCGGAGGGCATCAACATATTTCAGTCTGAAGGTGACAAAAAGGTTTCAGCTGTCGAAAAATTGTTGGGGCAGATGCATGCATATTATGGAGGTAGAAGCAAACAGTCCTGATGATGGCTAAGATGTGTATATAAAGCTCAACTCAGGGATGGAACAGAAACTATTGATGGACATGCACTGGCTGCATGCAGATAGGTAGAAACAAAATCATGCAAGGGTAATCCCACAGAGCTGGACAATTAAGACAAATGTGTTAAGTTTCACTTTCCTCAAAAAGCAAGCCAAATGATGCACCATATAAAAATTTTTAATGGTTAATTATAACTGGATATGCACAATATTGAGAGAAACAGAAAGACTGAATGAAAAATTGATGAGATATTTAAGCTCATGAAAGAAGAAATTTGCAGTGCCGCAGTAATGGTGCTCAAATTGTGATCCTGTAATCGCAGATTCAAGTCACAGTTAGAAGCCGCATCAGTTGTAGAAACACTCCTAACTGGGACATTGCATTATGCATTTGAATTACACAAATTGGACATGCAAAATAGAATTGAAATATACAGTGGGCTATATAGAGTTTAAATGAGCACAAATACAATTTTAAATCGTAATACCAAATTATTCAGTGTTCCTACAACTTTTCTGATCATGCAATAGTAATTTTCTATCATTAGGTATCACTTGTATGCCTAGCGAGTACCTTCAGGTACAATGTATTCAAAGCACACTGGTACCAGCAAGTGGCACTAAAAGGTTCCAGCAGACAATATCTATTTAAATTATGATTGGTGAACTTTCCCAATGATGCATTAAAACACTTATGAGCAAATTAAACAGAATGCTCAGCTAAGTCAAGGTGCTAAAGACAAAGTAAACTCAATACAACCACTGTGATACTAGAAAAATGACACGGAATGTACTCTAAATGATGTAATGAGCACACACTTAAATAATGCCTTTTTAACATATTTAAATTGTAGTATTTCCACAAATGCCTCAAAGAATTATTCTCAGGCAACATACTGGCACCCGCTCTATTAAGTCAGCAATCTTATACCTGGTGTTTTGGGTAAACATTTATTTTATTTTTATTAGAAATGACAAACTTCATTTCCAGTAATAAGTTGTTAACTTAGTGGAGAAAGCAAGGATTTTCAAAAAAATATGAAGCAATTTCATGGACTTTCTTTTGTTCCTTGCTATTTGCTGCCTGCCAATTTGTCATTCTTGTATTTTTGAACTTGACATTTGATTGTTTTCATTCCTGCTGGCTACTTAGCACCTTCCCTACCTGCTCAGTTGTGACCTGCTGCTGGTTTATGAACTCCCGATGCAAGTGTGACAAAAATTTAACACGTGTGGACAAAACCAGGCACTCAACATAACTGCACATTCACTAGCAGATGGTGTCTCATGGTGATGCTCACAGTAAATCAGATGACATAATGGGCCAACAATTGCGGTCGGAGGTTTCCCCGCGAGCGGATGCCTGACCAAAATTAAAAATCCAAATGTCCGTGGTGGTCCTGCTCCAATGAACACTCTGGGTTCAAGGCCTAGCTACACAGCCCAGCGCAGAGGCCCACACATCCCAGGAGCGTAAGCGCTTCCTGGGATCATGTGGGCCTGGACCACCAATCTCAACGCAGTATTCTCATTGCTAGTAATTGGAGCTCAGAGCTCCGATTACTATCAATGGGAATACCACTAAAATCAAATAAAACAAACATAAATTTTTAAAAACCACTTAAAAAAAAAAACAGAAATTGCATTAAATTAAATGTTAGAGAAACATTTATTTTTTTGAATTTTTATTTTTAAAAAAAGGTTTTAATATTGTTAAAAATAAACTTGCCTTCATAGACAGGGTTTTTGATATAAAAATAATAAAATTTATTTTTCTATCTATTAAAACTCTTACACTGGTTAAAAAAAAACCAGGCGTAAAAGTTTGAAGTACATTCGTTGGGCAAATGGCGAAGGCCCTTCTCCCGGAGATGCGTGCAATCTGTCAAAAGACATTTTGCAAGTGCTGGTTTGCGCTCCTAAACCCGGAACTTGCGGGTCCTCTTCGGGCGTGTGCACACATCGTACGCACCCAGAAAGGCCGAAATTTCAGGGCCACTGTCTTAAGACCAGGAGCGTTATGCCATGTAATGCACAATATTTTATTCTGCTGCCAAGATGAAGCTGTGCCCCTTTAAGGCCACAATGTGTAAATACTGTTAAGTAAACACTGCGTACATGGCTTTATCTGTATATTTTTAAATATATGATTGAGTCAGCAGGTGGTGGGTTTAATTCTCACTCCAGAATTTGGGTAATCATCTAGGCTAGCACTTCAGTACTGAGGAAGTACTGCATTGTGAAAGACATCATCTTTCAAATGACAGATTAAACCCTTACGTCTGTTCAGATGGACACAAAAGATCCCTGGATACTTTTTCAAAGAGCAGCAGCGAGTTCTCTTATTTCCGTGGCCAATATTACTCCCTCAACCAACATCGCCAAACAAATATACTAATCACTTATCACATTGCTGTTTGTGGGAGCTTGCTGTGTGCAATGTGTTGCTGGGTCTGTCTACAAAACAGCAATGATCACACTTCAAAATTAATTCATGGGCTACAAAATAGATTATCCTGAGGATAAATGGAAGTTTGTTCTTTCTTCTTCCCTACCTCTAGAGCTCTGCAATATTTAAGACTTCAACATGAACCAACCCCCTTAGAACACTTTCTTCACTCCCCAACAGATTTACCAGTTATAGATTGTGCTCAATGGCACTGAGGACCAGTGAATAATTTTAAACAGCCAATGTTCCATGGGAAAGTAGTTCCAATGAGGTTATCTCAGATCTGGGATAAATTTCATCCCAAATATGGGAGAAAACAAATACAAAAGCAAGATGCTGGAATCTGGAATAAAAACAAAAAATGCTGGAAATCTCAATGGGTCAGGTAGCAACTGTGGAGAGAGAGCAGAGTTAATGTTTCGGGTCGACATGGGAGACAACTATCTGGACAAGTGTATGGCATAATGAATGTAATTTCCAGCATGATTTGTTTAACTCATGAGAAACAAAATTATTTTAGCCAGAATTAAGAACTGCCATAATATTAGGTTTAAAAAAGACTAAGTGAATTTTTAAAAAAATGGCCAGAAACAATGGGCCCAAGTTTCGGCCTCAGTTGCTCCTGATTTTTTGGAGCAACTGGTTTAGAACGGAGTATCTTAGAAATTTAAATTCTCGGCATTTAGTTTGCTCCAGTTCGAGTCAGTTAGAACAGTTTCACTTTGGAACAGAATTTTATTTTCAAAAGGGGGAATGTCCGGCCACTTACACCTGTTTTCAAAGTTTCAGCAGTGAAAACTTACTCCAAACTAACTTAGAATGGAGTAAGTGAAGATTTTTGTACGCTCGAAAAAACCTTGTCTACACTTTAGAAAATCAGGCGGAGGGAACGAGGTGGGTGGGGGGGGGGGGGCGGAGGGAAGTCATTAAATTCTACAATCAAGCCTTAGTTATACTTATACAAATATTATACAAATAAATCCAACCTGAATAAAAATTTATAAGCAAAGAAAAGATTAAATAAACCATGTTCCTCCCTGTGTGAAACATCAGCAGCCTTCGAGCTGCTGCGCTTCAGGCAGGCCTTTCATGTTGGAGACAGGCAGGGGTGTGGCTTCAGTGTCTCGACGGCAGCCCCAACGACGGCAGCAAGCAGCCTTCGAGCTGAGCTGCTGTGCTGCAGGCAGGCCTTCATTCTGTTAGTGGCTGGCCGGCAGCCGAAGGATCAACACCGGAGGCACGCAGCTTTTCAAGGGGGCGAGGCCATTCGGCCATAGGATAGGAGCAGCGTCAGTGGCTGGCCGGCAGCCGAAGTATCAACACCAGACACACGCAGCTTTTCAAGGGGGTTGAGGCCATTCGGCCACGCTTAAGGGGCAGCGTCAGTGGCTTGACGGCAGCCGAGTCCTTTTAAAAATGGCCGAGTGCCAATGTTTGTTTGACACTGCGCTTGCGTGCATGCTCCAACGCGCACGCGCAGGGTTGCCGGCACCACGTTGCTCATTTAAATTGGACCCGCCCCCCCACTACTTACAGAATTGGCGCGAGTGGTTGGCTCCACCCCCCCGCTGTGAAGAGCGCGCTCTGAGGAGCCGGAGAATATCGAAGTTTTTTTCTAGCGCACTTTTAGGCACGAAGAACAGGCGTCCAGCTCTGAGGTGTGCCGTTTTCGGCACGGGCCGAAACTTGGGGCCTATTGTTGGAACCCAGGATTGTTGAAGACAAACTAGATGGACAGTGGGTTTTTTTCATCTAGCAATTCCTATGTTCCTAGGAAGCAGTCATTTTGCTCAAAACAGCCCTGCAGCCCGTGTAGCTAAAAGAGCTCAAGTTGAAACTTCAGGGAGGGGAAGGATGGTACTGAGGTGATGGGGGGGGGGAAGGAGAGGAAGAAGAGCAGAGAGGAAAAAAGATGGGGTTAAGAACAATGGGTAGAGGGCTTAGAATGTGTGCGTACAGAAGCCTCATTTTATGTTCACTACAGAAGGTCTTTTTTTGTATGGGCAAAGCACTTTTTCTGAGCAGGAGAGTTTTGCATTGCGTGTGCATAGAGAGTCTGGTGCTTTGTGTACAAGGGATGTCTACATTTGTGTGCGCATATGGTATCATTTGTGCACGGACAGTTTTGCTTTTTTTTCCTATGGGGTCTCATAATTTTTGTGAATCAGGAGATTTTTAATTTTCTATGCATCAGTGCTCACATTTCTAAGAAATTGCAGTCCACCCACTCATCTTAACATGAGTATTTTGCCCCCAGCTCCAAAAGTGGAGCATACGAGTTAGTGGAAGGAATTACTACCCTGAAAGCCTGTATGCAGAACTGTGTTCGGTTGTTTATTAGTAAACATATTTCTTCAGATTCATTGGTGCCTAATGTGAGAACTATTTCCAACAATTTTATTTTAGTCCAATAAATCATAGTTATGATATTTTTTGCAAAGGAAATAAACTAAGCAGCAGGATCCAGTTTCACTCCGTCCCACTAGATCAATCACATATCATCACAAATTTGGGTTTGCCGTAGATACCGTCTCAGGTTCAATGCCATCAGTTCCTCCCATAAGCAGATCCCACGTCTTACATTCTGGAGTTGACTCACACTAATATCTACTTGTATATACAAACTGGATATCCTGTCTCCCGCAGTTGCCCTCACATATGCTTCTCCAATCAATCATTCAGTAGGTGGGCTGTTTACACTTTAGTGAGATTACACCAGAATGAATTATTGGCCCCAAGTTTCCACACGCGGCAAAACAAGCGCCCCTCCGAGCTGGGCGCCCGTTTTTCGCGCCCAAAAAAAACGCGCTATTCTCGAGCGCCTTGCAGCTCCATGTCTGCCTGGCGCGGCGTGCAGGGGGCGGAGCCTACCACTCGCGCCGATTTTGTAAGTGGGAGGGGGCGGGTACCATTTAAATTAGTTTTTTTCGTGCCGGCAACCCTGCGCGTGCGCGTTGGAGCGTTCACGCAGTCTGAAGTAAACATTGGCACGCGACCATTTTTGAAAGTGCTTCAGAAAACGTGAGGATTTGTTTCTTGGACCCCTGCAAAGGCTTGAATTTGAATTTTCTTCATATTTGTGTGTGTGAGGGAGTGCTTTTAGCAGCATTGCTGATTAAATCACCTGCTGAAATCAGTGAGTTCAGCTTTTCACTGCTAAACTTGCAGAACGGTGCCTGCAAATTAAGGACTGTGTTTGGAGAAATAAAAGTGCCAATTCAAATTTGCAATGGATCAACGTCCACCAAGAACAAAGAATTTCTTGCATGAGGAAGTGGAGATATTAGTCAATGTAATTGAGCAGAGATGGCAGGAGTTAGATACCAGCAACAGCGGTGAGCTCTAATCAATTCTCTCCTATGCAGTGAATTGATGGCAAACCATTGCATAATATGTGGTGTTGACAATGCAGCACCCATTCTGCAAATTTAAATATAAAACTGTCTATGTGGCTGCCTCTCCCTGTCCAAATGGCCTCAGTCCTCCTCACAGCTCGAAGGCTGCTGCTGTATCTTTGGCTGCCGGCCAGCCACTGATGCCGCCCCTAAAGTCCCTCCCGTCGGGCCCCACCCCGCTGTCTGAAAGGCCTGCAGCTCAACTTTCACACAGGTAGGAACATGGTTTATTTAATCTTTTCTTTGCTTATAAATTTTTATTCTGGTTGGATTTATTTGTACAATTTGTATAAGTATAACTAAGGATTTATTGTACAATTTAATGACTTCCCTTTCCCCCCCACCCCCTCGTTCCCGACACCTAATTTGTAACCTGCGCCTGATTTTTTAATGTGTAGACAAGGTTTTTTCAGGCCTACAAAAAATCTTCACTTGCTCCATTCTAAGTTAGTTTGGAGTACCTTTTCACTGTGGAACCTTTCAAATCAGGCATCAGTGGCCGGACACGCCCCCTTTTGAAAAAAAAATTCTGTTCCAAAGTGAAACTGTTCTACCTGACTAGAACTGCAGAAAACTTAAATGTGGAGAATTGCGATTTCTAAGATACTCCGTTCTCCACCAGTTGCTCCTAAAAATAAGGAGCAAATCATGTGGAAACTTGGGGCCAATAAGTTGGTTTACTTCTCAGACAACACACAGAACAGTTGTGACCAGACTTACTTAATTCAATCAGGACAAGTTGTGTTTGTGTAGTAATACTAAATAAGGAAACAAGCTATGCTTCCCAATATCATCTTGCTTCACTTAAGCAAAAGAAATCGAACTACCCTCCTATACCCACATCATCTGAGACTGTACAAAAGCCTGTTCTAGCATCTTTCCATTTAAAAATCTGATTTTCTGTATGCTCTGTCCCTATTTTATCTCCCTCTGTTCAGAAACAAAGTTGACAGCTTGTGCCAGCACTTCTTGTCAAGCACCCAGAACCAGGGACTTCATAACAAAATGGGTGCAAAGTGTATCATTTACTGAGACAGGCTAACAAATTGCTAATTATTTTTGGTCTCTGTCAAATAATTTTACTACCTCGTTCATTAGCTTTTTAGCCACCTTTCATCTAAGTACTACTTTAAAACAAAAAGAAATTCATTTTGCTCAAGAACCCATTGTTTAAATTAACCACTTTCCAAATCTTCTGTGGAAAACTGGGTCAGAAAAAAATCCCAAACCATGATGCTCATACAACAGTGTTGGTCCTGCACTACCATGCAGACCTGAAAGAAGAGAGATCGTCATAAAAGTGATTACCCTGGGAGAAGTTACATAAGGTCTATTACCAGTACACACAGTGGAAAATCTGTTACCCATTCTGTACTCTCTCCTTTTGGTAACAAAGTAAAATATTTTAATGTTCCTTTAAGCATTGCAGCAGATGTTTTACTTTGTAGTTGCCCAAGAACTGCACAAGTATCAATTCTTCGAATTTTTATTTTATTCAATTGTTCAAATATTCATTTGTGCCCCAAAAAACAAAAAATAACAAGGGCTAGTGCTGCAGACTGTTTTAATTGAGGCAAAAAAGTTTGATGTAATGGCGATGGTGAGAACAAGGCCAACATTGTGTCACCTAAAATAGAACGTGAAAATGCTGCAAATAATGGGGAACAGGGAAATGGCAGAGACTTTGAACAAATATTTTGTATCGGTCTTCACGGTAGAAGACACAAAAACATCCCAATCAAGGGGCTATAGGGAGGGAGGAATTTAAAACAATCACCATCACTAAAGACAAAGTACTTGGTAAAATAATGGGACTAAAGATGGACAAGTCTCCTGGACTTGATGGCTTGCATCCTAGGGTCTGAAGAGAAGTGGCTGCAGAGATAGTGGATGCATTGGTTGGATTCTGGAGAGGTCCCAGCGGCTTGGAAAACCGCAAATGCAATGCCCCTACTTAAAAAAGGAGGCAGACAGAAAGCAGAAAACTATAGATCAGTTAGTCTAACATCTGTCATTGGGAAAACACTGGAGTCCATTATTAAGGAAGCAGTAGCAGGATATTTGGAAAAACAAAACAGTCAAGCAGATTCAGCATGGTTTTATGAAAGCGAAATCATGTTTGACAAATTTACTGGAGTTCTTGGAGGATGTAACGAGCAGGGTGGATAGGGGGAACCAGTGGATGTGGTGTATTTGGATTTCCAGAAGGCATTCAATAAGGTGCCACATAAAAGGCTATTGCACAAGATAAAAGCTCACGGGGTTGGGAGACTAGATTCCTGAACTTAAGGAAAGGTAACTTCGATGGCATGAGAAGTGAATTGGCTAGGATAGACTGGCAAATGATACTTAAAAGGTGGACAATGGATAGGCAATGGCAGACATTTAGAGATTACATGGATGAACTTCAACAATTGTACATTCCCGTCTGGAGTAAAAATAAAAAGGGGAAAGTGGCTCAACCGTGGCTGACAAGGGAAATTAGGGATAGTGTTAAATCCAAGGAGGAGGCATCTCAATTGGCCAGAAAAAGCAGCAAACCTGAGGACTGGGAGAAATTTAGAATTCAGCAGGAGGACAAAGGGTCTAATTAGGAGGAAAATAAAGTATGAGAGGAAGCTTGCAGGGAACATAAAAACTGACTGCAAAAGCTTCTATAGATATGTGGAGAAAAAGATTAGTGAAGACCAACATAGGTCCTTTGCAGACAGAATCAGGTGAATTTATAATGGGGAACAAAGAAATGGCAAACCAATTGAACAAATACTTTGGATCTGTCTTCACTAAGGAAGACACAAATAACCTTCCGGAAATACAAGGGGTTCGAGGGTCTAGGGAAAAGAAGGAACTGAAGGAAATCCTTATTAGTCAAGAAATTGTGTTACGGAAATTGATGGGATTGAAGACTGATAAATCCTCAGTGCTTGATAGGCTACATCCCAGACTACTTAAGAAAGTGGCCTGAGAAATAGTGGATGCATTGGTGATCATTTTCCAACATTCTATTGACTCTGGAACAGTTTCTATGGACTGGAGGGTAGCTAATGTAACACCACTTTTTAAAAAAAGGAGAGAGAAAACGGATAAGGATAGATCGGTTAGCCTGACATCAGTGGTGGGGAAAATGTTGGAATCAATTATTAAAGATGAAATAGCAGCGCATTTGGAAATCAGTGACAGGATCGGCCCAAGTCAGCATGGATTTATGAAAGGGAAATCATGCTTGACAAATCTTCTGGAATTTTTTGGAAAGTAACTAGTAGAGTGGACAAGAGAGAACCAGTGGATGTGGTGTATTTGGACTTTCAAAAGTCTTTTAACAAGGTCCCACACAAGAGATTAGTGTGCAAAATTAAAGCACATGGTATTGGGGGTAATGTATTGACGTGGATAGAGAACTGGTTGGCAGACAGGAAGCAGAGTCAGAATAAACGGGTCCTTTTCAGAATGGCAGGCAGTGACCAGTGGGGTGCCGCAGGGACCCCAGCTCTTTAATGTATATTGTAATGATTTGGATGAAGGAATTGAATGTAATGTCTCCAAGTTTGCAGATGACACTAAGCTGGGTGGCAGTGTGAGCTGTGAGGAGGATGCCAAGAGACTGCAGGGTGACTTGAACAGGCTAGGTGAGTGGGCAAATGCATGGCAGATGCAGTAGAATGTGGATGAATGTGAGGTTATCCACTTTGGTGGCGAAAACAGGAAGACAGATTATCATCTGAATGCTGACAGATTAGGAAAAGGGGAGGTGCAACGAGACCTGGGTGTCATGGTACATCAGTCATTGAAAGTTGGCATGCAGGTACAGAAGGCGGTGAAGGCGGCAAATGGCATGCCGGCCTTCATAGCTAGAGGATTTGAGTATAGGAGCAGGGAGGTCTTACTGCAGTTATACAGAGCCTTGGTGAGGCCAGGTACTGAGGTGAATGATCAGCCATGATCTTATTGAATGGTGGTGCAGGCTCAAAGGGCCGAATGGCCTACTCTTGCACCTATTTTGTATGTTTATATGGAGCCTGTACATGGCTGCCCGCAGCAACTCTTCTCCTCCCTCCACCCCCCCCCCCCACCCCCCGACTGGTATATTATTAAGGAACAAATCTTATAAATACTCACAGCCCAAGCTCCATTCTCCATCTAGGAATGATGAGGTGCCTCTGTGCCAAGGTGGTCCTTGATCAGAGAAGAATGGAATTTCCATATTCATGAAGCCAGATTGTCTTCCAGTGAAATAAGTTAGTTACGTCGAGCTCTTGCACGAAGTGCAGAGCAATCCCCACTTCAGAATGAAGTTATGAGCATCATACATTGAAAATGATCCATGCAATTTTTAAGCAAGGAGTTCATGTGCACAGTGAAAATGACCAGGATCAATTTAATCAAATTTTTCTACCCATATTCTGGCAATAAAAAGGGAAAGAATTTCACAGAATAATTATAATAAATTTTAAAGACACACTGCACAATTAAGCATTATATACAGCAGAGTGGGGGGGGAAAGAGATGAGGGAGATTTACTGACTGCCCAGGTATCATAAGGGACAGTAGAGAAGATCATTCTCCTTTCAGGGATGAGAGTAGTTTACATTTTTATATGGACATTAAATGAAAGAGAACTTCTGCTTTTTGAGTTTCATTTTATTAGTATTGATTTAATGCAAGATAAAATTACAAACTGTATGGAAATGCATTCCCATAAAAAGGGACTGGGTTTTGTAGTATTTTAAAATATTCCCAGAATCTTTTCATTTCATACCATTCCCATCTTAAAAAAAAATACAAAAATGATAACTGGAAGTCACTTATAGTTTATCTGAAACGTCAAGTCTTTAAGTTACTCAAATGAAAATCAATGAACGACCGAGAGCTACCAACACAGTGAATTTCAACACTCTCCAACGCTGCATCCAGCTGAAACTGATTGGATGGAAGTTTCCATGCTTTGTTCAGAAGGGTCGAGGACCAGAGGACACAGATTTTAAATGATTGGCAGCAGAATCAAAGGCGACAGGAGGAAAAACTTTTTTATCCAGCGAGTGGTTAGGATCGGGAGTGCACTGCCTGAAAAGGTGGTGGAGGCAGATTCAATCCCAAGCATTCTTCATCCCAACGAACACAAAAACTGTACATTTTGTAACATGCACCCTTCACCTCCACCCTCCCAAATAAAGATGGCTGGATTGAATGTTCAGTTTTCCAAAAATATCCACTTTGCACTTCGTTATTTTGAAAAATAGCAAAAATTCTTCCAAAATCCTTCTGCAAGAACCTAATCATTTAGATGTCTTTCATTTTCTTTGTATATGCACAGATGAAATGTCAGTTACAAATAAAATCACTGTACAAGTGTATGGAAGCTAAATAAATCCATTCTAACCCACAGAGGAAGCTATTTCCGCCAACTCCAGCACATAGAATCCTTTATAAATCACTAACATTCTATATAACCAAATAATAAAAAAACACAAAGAATGGCAGAAAAGTAACTCGTGGATAAATTAACTACCATTCCAACTCGAGTTGCTAATGTAATCCTATGAAAATATTTTGAGACTCCTTAAAAACTGTGCAGTGAATGCAAAATTCATAATTTTAGTACACTGAAATGCTGGTGGAACAAAACAGCCAATTAGGTTATCGTAAATGCAGCATTGGTAATCTGCAGCATTTATAAGTAGCTAATGAAAAAGAAAAAAAAACAAGGACAAAAAAGGAAAACGACAAGGAGTCTCATCTTTTACAGCAAGCAATAACAAGAGGTCTTATGACATTTTATTTGACAGATAATCTGTTAAATTTGAGCCTTTCGCCAGTTTCAGCCATGAAGGTCTCTCAACACCACTATCAAATTTCAACAAAAAAAAATGCCCGGAGAGCACTTACCTGGGGTGGGAGAACACTCGGTTGAAGAATGTGCAGGCACGGGCAGCTCTGCAGCAAACTGTTCAGTTATGCAACCAGGGTACGCATGCAGTGGGATTGTAACTAGTTTCTCAATGCATTCGTGTTACTGGAACTTGCCAGACTCTCAGGGGTTTATACCATAATGAATCACGTGGTGAGAAAAAAATCTCAAGTCTTTTGATTTAAGCTGTAATTTAACGTTTGATAAATCTGAATTATCTGTACAGTGGCAGCTCAGTTATTTGCCATAACAGATCAGGTCCCCAAATTGTACTGCTGATTGCTCTGCCTCCTTGCACCCACTCGCCTCAGCCCTCTCCTGCGGCACTCACCTCTATTACTCTGTCTGGCAATGTCACTTGATGCTGCACAGCTGATTAGCCAGCTCAGAGCTTCTCCCACAAATCCAGCTTTTGGACCACTCCCCTAATGTCAGTTACAGTGTGAGCGCTAATCAATACAGAATCTACCTGGTTAAAGGTGCTTTTCATCAATAAAATAATTAGTCCAGCATGCATCCATAATTGTCCGTCACACATGCAATGCTTCACACATGCAAAAGAGAGATCAGTGCAAAATGCCCGTCACACTTGCACCTGATGCATTCAAACAAGTAACCCACACAAAAACAAACTGCTCTTCTTCTGCCAAACTGTAAGTTCTGCAAGTGCCACAAAAATTGCCAATTCAGCCACTAAAACAATTCCAATTTCTTTGAGCAACCATGTAGTTTCCTCAGCTAAGACTACAGGGATTGCTTCCATCCTCTGATTATTTCCAGGCACAATCACCCTGCAGTTATCCCATATCTCACTCCACCATAAAAGTACCACCAGGATCCCCTCCCTAACATGGCTTCCCCAAAGTCCTCCCACTGTTCCCAGAACCCAATGCTCCCATACATTATCTTCCATGACTCAAGTTCAGGCCACATCATCCTTTCCAAGGTTTTGGGTCCCTCCACCTACATGCCAACCCAACACCCCTGCTCCCTTTTGATCGTAGACCCTCCTGACCTGATCCTATTGACTCTAGACCCTCTTGAACTAATCTGCACCATTTTACAAATCCAACCATACTGCAGCACTTCTCTGACCAGTCCCACAACTCATCATCAGCCTTGCAGTATTGCTTCCCATCTAGCACCATACCGTAAAAAAAATTTGATTATAGAGTACTTCATTAAAAGCAACATGTGCAAAAGAAACTGAAGACAAAAGAGGAGACAGATAGGAGTGCACAGTCTTAGAGTGAAAAAGAAACAAATGAAAAAAGCGTCAGGCGTAGAACTATACAGACACCACAATGAGACTCATCATCATCATAGGCAGTCCTTCGGAATCGAGGAAGACTTGCTTCCACTCTTAACATGAGTTCTTACGTGGCTGTGCAGTCCAATACGAGAACCACAGTCTCTGTCACAGGTGAGACAGAAAGTCGTTGAGGGAAGGGGTGGGTGGGACTGGTTTGCCACACGCTCTTTCCGCTGCCTGCTCTCGACGCGAGTGAGTGAGTGAGTGAGTGAGTGAGTGAGTGAGTGAGTGAGAGTGAGTGAGTGAGTGAGTGTGAGTGAGTGAGTGAGTGAGTGAGGAAAGAATAAAAAAGAGTAAGAGCGTGCAGTGTCATGGGAGGGCAACTATAATATATTACATAGTATAGCTCCAACCATTATCAAACATCATATCCTGACTCTCCATACGTAATGCTGTGGGAGATTCACTGCTTTATAAATTATTTAATTTCAAAATTTAGGCGAGAAGCAACAATGTTCATAACCTAGGGAATCAGTTTAAGAACGACTGTTAGAAGTCAGAACTTGTCCTCTCTTTTCATAGAATGCCGTGAGTAAAGGTGTCAGAAATTAGCTTACTGTTGAAGGAACCTAGAGTGTTCACGTTTCTGAAGACAGTTCTGTGGCAAGAATGATTCCCTAAATTCTTTGCCAGACTTTTCCTTCTTCCAGATCTCAGACCATCACTTTCTTGTTCGCTGCTCTACATAAAGTAGATATTAAACTCATACTATATCAACTCCCATTATTTATTAAACAAATATGCAATATCCATTCCACCCTCTTATTTTAATTTTAGATCTCTCCGAAACACCTTTATAGCAAGTGACTTTAAATCTGAAATCATCCTAATTGTTGTGTTACGCTATTTTCCTGCCTCTAGGTAGGTAACCAAAATTAGATGCATTAAAATTTTTTGGAATACTGTACTAGAGATATATCACATACCAAGTGTTCATTATATGCAGCTGAAAATTTTATTTACATTAAATCACACTGGAAAACTAATTTCAATAGCTGACTAAACATTCACAAACTGTTTTCTTTATTCCAGGTTTGGACAGATTGGGCCCAAGTTTCGAGCCGCGCCGTCCCGACCTGGACGCCCGTTTTTCGCGCCACAAAGTGCGCCTAAAAAAAACTTCCAGATTCTCCAGCTCGGCGCAGCGCAGCACGAGCTGTAGGGGGCGGAGCCAGGTCCCTGCGCTGAAAACAGTGCCGGGACCTCTGCACATGCGCGCTACAGTGGGCACGCATGTGCAGTAGCTCCAGGCGCCCAAAACTGTGTGGGAGGGGCCGAAGCACGCAGTCCCTAGCCCTGGCCGAATGGCCTCACAGGAGCCCAGCTCCTGCTTCCTCCAGACCCGACTCGACTCCCGCTTCCCGCCCCCCCGTCTCCAGACCCGACACCTGCTCCCCCCCCCGGCCCGCGCTCCCCCCCCCCCCGCCCCGACTCCCGCTCCCGGACTGGACCCGACCTGACCTCCCTCCCCCCAACCCGAATCGAACCGACCGCCCTCCCACCACCCCCCCGACCCGACCTGCGATCCCGACCCGACGCCACCTACCTGTAAATCTGGTGCTGGGGACGGGCCCTGGCCGAAGTCTCGGGCCCGGCCGGTTCAGCCTCCACCCCCCCCCTTCTCATCTACTTTTCTCCCCCGCCCCCCATCTACTTTCCCCCCCTCCCCCTCCCCCCCTCCCCTCGCTGTCAGAAACACAGACACTGACAGACAGAGTGAGAGAGACACACACACAGACAGACAGAGAGATAGACACACTGACAGAGACACACTGGGGGGGGGGGGGGGGGGGCATCCCAGCACGCTGTTGGAGGGCTCCCGCTGCTGCAGTCGGTAAGTAGAAAATGTTTTATTTATTGATTTTTTAAAAAATTATTTATTAATTTTTTTTTGATTGATTTATTGGTTGATTTATTGATATTTTTATCATTTATTATTGATGATGGCTCTTTATTTGTAAAACTGAAGTGTTTAATGTTTGTAAACTTCCCTTTAAACCCCTCCCTCACCATTCCCTACGCCTGATTTTCTAAAGTGTAGACAAGGTTTTTTCCAGCGTACAAAAATCTTCACTTACTCCATTCTAAGTTAGTTTGGAGTAAGTTTGCACTGACGAAAACTTTGAAAACAGGCGTAAGTGGCCGGACACGCCCCCTTATGAAAAAAAAATTCTGTTCCAAAGTGAATCTGTTCTAACTGACTAGAACTGGAGCAAACTAAATGGCGAGAATTCCGATTGCTAAGATACTCCGTTCTACACTAGTTGCTCCTAAAAATCAGGAGCAAATCATGGCGAAACTTGGGGCCATTATTTCTACATTCTTCTCAACCCTCTCACCGAATACTGATGGACCCAACACGCACAGATCTTCTTGGCTCTGCATGCAATATTCTTTTCACACAATTACAAATACTTACTGTTACATGTTTGATGAAATATTCATAGTATTACCTATCAACAGCCAAGTGTTTAGGGATTTGATTTATTATGTCTTTTACTCATGCAAAGCGAAATGCTTAATTTGTCCATCATCCATTTGTCCATTACAGAAACTAATTTGAGTGCTGAAATCATACAGTACATTGTGGCCACCAATATGGTTATAAAGTGCATTGGATGGTAAGAATCAAGAAACATCAAGCAACCAGAGCAAAAATTATATTCTGGCCCCCATGCATTCAGACTTTCAAATCTACAGATTTTTAATTCAGCTGAGCCTCTTCAAGACTGAACAGCTGAACTACAGTGACAGATGTACAATGACATTTTAAAAATTATACTAAATCCTTCTCAATAAATAATACAAGATCTCAATTCAAAATACTGGGCTTAACCAATGCATTTCAACGTTCTCAAGTGCTAGTGTTTAAAGTACCTTAGTACCAGTCATAAGGAGACAAATCTCATACAATACTGGACTTTTAACCCAAAAAGAAAGATTTGTATTTACATAGGACCTTGTCACATCTTTCAAAAAATGTCTCAAAGCAGGTCTCAAACTGAATTGCATTGAAGTGCTTTTATGTAGGCAAATCCTACTGTACATACAATTACTTCAGACAACTTACTGCAGTTTCCATTTCTGCATATACATATCTGCTGCCCCTCTAGTCATTGGGCCAGTTTTCATACATATGCTGATAGCACCCAGCTCTACTTCTCACCATTACCTTTGATCACACAACCACCTCTAATGTCAGACAGACTGTGATATCAAGTCGTGAATGAGGGACATTTTCCTCCAACTAAGCATCGATAAGACCGATGCCACTGTTTCCAGTTCCACTTTATACGTCACTCCCTTGCCACTAATTCCATCCCGTCTCCAGTCGATCACCCAAGCTGAATCAGGCCACGTGAAAATTTGGTGTCCTGTTCAACTTGGAAGCAAGCTATAGACAGAGCTAAGCAATCAGATCAGATCAAAGCTCTGCAATCCTGCCACATCCAGTCGTGAATGGTGGTGGACAATTAAACATCTAATGGGAGGAGGAGGCTCCATGAATATCCTGATCCTCAATGATGGCATAGCCCAGCACGTGAGTGCAAAAGTCAAGGCTGAAGCGTTTGCAGCCATCTTCAGCCAGAAGTGCCGAGTGGATGATCCATATCGGTCTTCTCCTGAGGTGCCACCATCACAGGTGCCAGTCTTCAGCCAATTCAATTCATTCCATGTGATGCTAAGAAACAGCTGAGCACACTGGATACAACAAAAACTATGGGTCCCAACAACATTCCGGTTGTTGTGCTCCAGAATTAGCTACACCAATAGCCAAGCTGTTCCAGTACAGCTACAACACTAGCATCTACCCAACAAACTGGAAAATCACCCAGGTTTACCCGGTCCACAAAAAACAGGCCAACTCCAATCTGGCCAATTACCACCCCATCAGCCTACTCTCAATCATCAGCAGTGAGGGAAGAGGTCGTCAACTGTGCGATCAAGTGGCACTTGCACTCACCAATGCTCAGTTGGGTTCAGCCAAGACCACTCAATTCCAGACTTCATTACAGCCTTGGCCCAAACAGACAAGAGCTTATTTCTAGAGGTGAGGTGAGAGTGACTGCCCCCAACATCAAGGCAGCATTTGACTGAGTGCGGCATCAAGGAACCCGAGTAAAATTGAAGACAATGGGAATCAGGGGGAAGACTCTCCACTGGCTGGAGTCATACCTAGCACAAAGGAAGATGGTTGTGGTGGATGGAGGTCCATCATCTCAGTCCGAGGACATTGCAGAAAGAGTTCCTCTGGGCAGTGTCCAAGGTCCAACCATCTTTAGCTGCTTCATCAATGACCTTCCCTCCATCATAAGGTCAGAAGTGGGGCTGTTTGCTGATGATTACACAGTATTCAGTTCCATTAGCAACTCCTCAGATATAGCTAGAGCGGGACAGCATTCAGGTGCAGGCTGATAAGTGCCAAATAACATTCACGGCACACAAGTGCCAGGGAACCACCATTTCCAACAAGAGAGAATCTAACCAGCTCTCCTTGACATTCAATGGCATTATCATTGTCTAATCCCCTCCATCAATATTCTGGGAGTCACCATTGACCAGAAACTTAACTGGACCAGCCACATAAATAATGCGGCTACAAGAGGTGGTGACAGACTGGGTATTTGGTGGCGAGTGACTCACCACCCGACTCCCCAAAGCCTTTCCACCATATAAGCCAGAAGTGTGATGGAATACTCTCCACCTGCCTGGATGAATGCAGCTCCAACACTCAAGAAGCTTGACACCATCCAGGACAAAGCAGCCTGCTTGATCGGCACCCCATCTACCATCTTAAACGCTCACTTCCTCCACCAACACAATGTGACTGCAGTGTGTACCATCTACAAGATGCACTGCAGCAACCCAACAAGGCTTCTTCAGCAGCACCTCCCAAACCCACAACCTAGAAGGACAAGGGCAGCAAGCACATGGGATCACCTCCAAGTCACACCATCCTGACTTGGAAATATACTGCGTTTCTTCGTTGTCCTGGGTTAACTCCCTACCCAACACTGTGGGAGGACCTTCACCACACGGACAGTAGCAGTTCAAGAAGGTGGCTCACCACCACCTTCTCAAGGGCAATTGGGGATGGGTAATAAATGCTGGCCTTGCCAATGATGCCCACATCCCATGAATGAATACATTTTTGGAAAAACTCAGTTGAGTTTAAAACCCCACACTTTATCCATCAGCAAGTTGACTTACTTCTATCTCTAAACTTGCCTGACTCTGCCCCTATCTCTTCCCCACTGCCACAGAAATCCTGATCCACACTTTTAGGAACATAGGAACAGGAGTAGGCCATTCAGCCCTTTGAGCTTGTTCTGTAATTCAATTAGATCATGACTGATCTGTAATCTTAACTCCACAACCTTCTATACCCACGGCTAGCAAAAATCTATCATTCTCAGATTTAAAATTAATCGAGCTAGCATCTACTCCATTTTGTGGGAGAGAGTTCCACACTTCTTTCACCCAGTGTGTAAAGAAGTGTTTCCTAATTTCTCCACTGAATGGCCTGGCTCTGATTGTAAGGGTAGTCAAGGACAAGGGAACATAACCTATCAGCAGAAAGAGTTACTCTATCTACCCTGTCAATTCCTTTCAAACTCCTAAAAACCTCAATCAAATCACCTCTTAACCTTCTATAGTCCATGGAATACAAGCCCAGTTTATGTAATCTATCCTCGTAATCTAACCCTTGGAGCCCTGGTAACATTCATCTGAATCTAGATATGACTTTCACAACATCCTTTATGTTTGTCTCCCATCCTCCTTCCTCCATAAACTTAAATTCGTCCAAAGCTCAGCTGCCCTGATCATGCTGTGCACCAAGTTCCACTTGTCCATCACTCTCATCCTTGCTCCTTGTCCTCCAATACATTGAATATAACATTTTCATCTTTAAATCAATTTACAGGCTAGTGCCTTTGCAACCTTTTCCAGTCTTGTATCGTCTTCTGCACCCTTATGCACTCAGTCAATGGCCTTCTATGCATTTCATTCTTCCTTAGACCTTACCATTTGAGTCTGAGCATTCAGCTGCCTCACTCCCTCTTTCTCTCTCTTTCCACCTTTCAAAATTTAACTAAACCCTTTTTTGACCAAGTTGCAGTCATCCGTCCTAACTCGTTTCAAAATCCAATGATGCTGAAAAGTATGTGCATTGCGAACATCTGTGCTTGGTGCTGAAGATCTGGCATGCATAAATAGGGCGATGGACACAGATTCAATAGTAGCCTTCAAAAAGGAATTGGATAAATACTTGAAAGAGGAAGTTGTTGCAGGGATATGGGGAACTGAGACTAGCTCGATTGCTCTTCAAAAGAGCGGGTGCAGAGTCGATGGGCCAAATGGCCTTCTGTACTGTACTAGTCTATGATTCTATGCATAAAAGGTACTTAATTAAATCAGGGAATAGGTTACTCCATTTGCTTCCAAGATTTTTATATTCCATGTGTAGTTAAGTATAATCATGGTCATTTGTCACATACATGCAAATTTTCTATTTCATAGGAAGCCACAGCACCCAGTATATGCGGTTAATATAAATATATATAAAAATCACCAAGAAGTGGGTCAACCACTGCACTTGCAATAGTACAGGTCTCGATGCATCTGTGGTCATAGTTTTACACTTATATAGTTTGGTAACTGTTGCTGATTATTCACTTACGCAAACTTTGGTCACCTTAAATTGTAGAATTTGTTCATCTTTTTAAATGGAATCAACACAACTTTACTACAGTCCTATATTTTTAAGGGAGTTTGATGGATAGCAATGATGTGGGCCAACTGGTATCATGTGAGCCAACCAGGTTAGGTCAACTGCACACTGGCTGTTGTGGCTTCCTGTGCAGTAGAAAATTAGCATGCATGTGACAAATGATCAGAAATACACATACCTGCACATGAAAAATGGCAGTGAGCACACAAATATTCATAACCTGTCTGGTGTAGGTTGGACCACCTCACACCAACAACATAAAGCATCCCTACAATGCCCAAGCCATTGCTTTCACACTCACCATGATTCTGGGGGGTACAGTTATGTCTCACCATTCACTGCAACTCACTAAGCTACTTCCAAAAGGTGCACACAAATCTATCCAAGCATGCAAAGTGTTGAAAATAAAGGATTCAATGTTTGACAGCACATTAATAGAAACTTTAAATACATAATGAATAAAACACTCAAGTGGCTACTCTTGTGTGTTGTTAGTTGAACTAGGCCGAGGGCAAGTGTGAGGAATGGCTAGTGAGATGGGAATGTGATCATGTAGATCGAGAGAGGGGGATGGGTGGAAATGCAAGGTGAGAAAGGATGTGGAGGGGTAGGGTAGGGAAGGCAGAGTGAAGGAGACGTAATGAGAGGCACATCAAGCTGAAGATGAGTGTGGCATTATACTGACATTTCATGATCTAATGAGGTCACTGAAAAGGTTTGCGCTTCTGCACCCAGTTCCTCCTGATGACATCACTGCTTGTGACCTCCTGTGCAACAAGGCTGTGTTGGCTGGGGAGGTCTTTGCCGGCCATGAGAAGGGAAAAGGACTCCCCTGCGTGATGTGACTCCCTCCATAAGCACATGGAGGGAGTCATGGGAGAAGCTGGGTGCAGCCCTACACCTCTGTGCAGTCAGTGTCAGTGTTTACAACACTTCAATGCTGTACAACACTGACAGCACAAATGTCAAAACAAAGTTGGCCATGGCCCCTTTAAGGAAACCGGTTGATGACGCATCATCAACTGACGTCTCCAGACCCACTTCCTCTAATTGGACGTGGAAACGCACGGGGAATGCTTAGCAAGCCCTATCAACGGAAAGTCACTTCAGAGGGGGATAGTGCCAGCAGCGGGATCGGGACCCAGCATCGATGTCGCCTCCCCCCACCCAACCCCGGACCCGCCGAAGTGAGCAAAATACCGGCCCTAGAGTGGGTTTCAAACCAATGGTCTTCTGAAGCAAGAGTGCGATCAAGCGATCCAAACCAGAAATAAGAGGGGGAAAAAAAAAGCAGCAGCAATAATCTCTAAAAATGTATGCAACAGTTTCTATAGAGCATAAACTGTATTGTTTGGTTATTTGATTTATATTGCATTTGAAGTTAAATTATTTGGTTTTAAAAAGGAAGAGAATAAAATAAATGAAGGAGCTGAAAGTGGAGTCACGTCGCTTTATTAAAACTGGATAGTTCAGTAAAAATAAAATCAAGATGAAACATTGTACCTCAGAGATGATAATGGAATGTAAAGATTTAATAATTCAAGGAGAGAAATAATTACATTCACTTTCAGGTGCAGTATTCCTTTTTTCCTTGAATTATGTTAACCACCACCTACCACACACTGCTGCAAGTAAAACAAATTGAATATAAGGTGGGAATTACTAGTGAGGTCTGCTCTTTTAGAAACATTTCCAATCTGTACTACATTACTTCCCCAAAATCAGACTTTTCATATCGACAGACCCCTGTTTAACTTTTAGTTCCATTCCACCCACCATGGAAGCTAAGTAACATATCTTTTTGTAAGGAACCCCAAATAGAGAACGATTTTTACAAAACTACTTCTAAACAACATACAAACTCAATATGAAATAGATTTGTAATGAACTAAGATTTTATTAATTACTTTATATTTATTTTTTGCCATACAGGTGTAGCACAACAAAAAGAATCAGACAAAAAGAAACTCAACCCCATTACATAGAAAGGTCCAAGAAAAAAATCTGAATAATGAAGTATGAAGAATATGAAATAATACACACCAAGGAAAACAAATCTATTTTTCTTTTTCCTCATTATTCTCTAAATAGCATTAGTTATTCCATCTAAGTGGCAGCTAATCACATTTTTGAAAGGTACTAACGGATTATTGAGGTCATCTTTCTTTGCAAAGTTTAAAATTATTTTGTACTTAAAACGATTGAAAGAATGCTGTTGTACAGCAGATGATCTGTGTAAGTACAGATACAATGCAGCAGAGATAAAATGAAATCATGCTAGAGATTAAACACAAATGAATCCATAGTTAAGAATACAAGATTGTAGGATTGATAAAAGACCATTCAGCACATTGGGTTTGCTCAATCATCCGTGTCCTTTTCAATGCAAAGTAGTCATCAACAAGGCAAATGAAAGATAAAAAGGGAACAATTCTGACTGAAAGTCACATCAGAAACTTTAAACATTTCTTCCTTTCAGTTGAAAAAAAGTGATTCATATTTTCAAAATTCTCAGTTTTGCTCTTCCTAAACAGCTAAATATTTTGCCGAGATACACGAGGTGCATATTTTGCACATCAAAATAAGCTATTCTGACTGCAGATCATTGAGGAGGCCACAATTACAATATTACGTACAAGGATTCTGACAATCCGAGTCAGTGGAGCGATTGAAAGAGATGGTTTAGAGATAGAATTAGATGTTGTCAGCATACATATGGAAACTGACCCTGTATCATTGGATGATGTGGTCATGATGAGGAAGAGGAGGGGGCCAAAGAGAGATCCTTGTGAGACTCTACAGTAATGGCTTGAGGGCGGGAAGAGAATGCTGGATATGCATTAGTTACAATCAGACAGAGAGTAGAACTGAGCAATGGTAACTGTGGTCCTTGCGGCTGGGGGCTGCTGGGGTGGGTGATCAGCCATGATCTTGTTGAATGGCGGTGCAGGTTCGAAGGGCCGAATGGCCGACTCCTGCACCTATTTTCTATATTTCTATGTAATCCCACTGAACTGGACAATGGAAGAAACTGGAAGAAGATTGTGTAGTTATACATCATATTTATGCAACTACCTTACGTTAAATAGATGAGTACATCTCCCACCATATTTGTAGACTGAGTTCCATCAAGTTCTCACGGGAATCTTCCCTCCTGTTCCGAGCAAAGCTACAGATCAGTGAACACTATTCAAGTGCTTGCCTCTTTTTAAAAAAAAACGCTGACAGAAATAGCTGTTCTGCTTATTGGGCAGGAAACAAAGATGATGCTGGCAGTGTTTTCCCAATGGGAACACACATGCTTGCTGCAACCAGGAGCATCCATTCCTTCTCCAGTCAAAACCTGCTGTACCAGACAGTACCCAAGTTCTTCTGCTGATGGTGGCCCAGGAGGGAGATCAAGGCAGAGGTTTAGTCAACTGAGCAAATGTAATGGGAACTGTAACTTGGAAAACTATTTTTGGTGCAATATGATTAATTTTAATAGAATATGACCCATTGGCATTTAAAACAGAAAGAGAAAAATCACCTGAGAGAGATAAAACATTATGCAATCAGATCTATGGACCCAAATTTCCTCAGGAATTACTCTGTTTTTTTTTGGAGCAACTTGATTTTTCTGGAGTATCTTTTTAGTTGCAATTCTGGCCATTTAATTTGCACCAGTGTAAGTGAGTTAGTTAAGTTTTTTTTTTAAAGTTTAGTTTTTTTTTCCCCAAAAGGGGGCGTTCCCACCTACTTACACCTGTTTTGGCCATTTAAACAAGTTTGGCCAGAAAATAGTTGCTCCAAACTAAGTTAGGCCAGAGTAAGTGTCCACTTTTGTACGTTCTGAAAAAACTTGCAGACACTTTAGAAATCAGGTGCAGGTAGCCAGAGATGGGAGTGGGGGGGGAGGGAAGTTAGAGGATTTTCCAAAGCATTAAACACTTCACTTTTAAAAATAAAGAACCACCATCAATGATAAATAAACCAATCACTCAATAAAATCAATTAAAAAAAATTTAAAGTTCCTACCTCACCATTGCAGCATGCTTAGTCATGATGTAAAATACTGATACTATTTGAGATACATTGACATCAGTGGGGTAAGTTCTGGCAGGGCTGCCAATCCAAGAACAAAGGGTCCTGCCTCCTGAAAAGAGTGCTAAGTAAATATGTCATATATGCATGCTCAAAGTAATTAAGTTTATGTACTGGAGTATATTATATAGACTGCCAACAAAGTGGCCGAAATCTCCCTGTGCACTCGCTCCATACTGCCGTGTTGCCATGGGAACTGTTCAGGAAGCACAGGAAGGCAGCAGGCCACTCGGCCCGGGTTGGGGCTGCAAACATCGCATTGTCCCTTCGGCCAGGGATAGGGTAGCCCGGAGACAGGACGCGCTGGGAGGGCCAGGAGCTACTGTGCACGTGCGCAGTGCCGCAGCTGCAAGCACTCTTTTCGGCGCAGGGCTGTGGCTCTGTCCACCACACGTTCTGATGCGCTGCGTCACAGGCCACAGATCTGGGATCAACGGGGAGAATACAGGAGGCAAGAAATCGGCACCGTTTCTGTACGACAAAGTCCGCGCACCTCATGGAGGTGCGCCGTTGGAGCAGAGGGGGCAAACTTGGGCCCGAGAGGTGGCACTTTTATTCTAAAGCAAAATTGGTGCATGTTAAAATATGTTACTGTTCTGTTAACACAGGAGAGTATGAATGGACAGAGTTAAGACTTGGGTCTCCATTTCTCTCGTGCAGGGAGACAGAAGCTCAGTTTAAAGAATGCAGATCAGAAGATTGAGTTTTCAAAGATCTACGAGGGAAAGGCTAAGGTCATGCCAGATTGCATACATCATTCTAAATTTTATTGAGGAAGTGTTCTTGAAACTCTTATCAGGGACTGAGCAGAGGAGATAAAGTAAGCCCCTTTCTCCCATTTTCAGTGTCTCAAGTCCTTACACTTGAACTGGAGGACTTGTATTGAGATACAATGCCCCTTTCACACTTATTGTAATTTAATTGCAGACATAAACCAAAACCAAATTTGATATCTTATGTTCTTAAAGTCTGACACCAGTGTGAATACAATATCCCAGCCCAACCACAGATTAATTCAAACACCATCAACCTGGTTTAATCAACTGAACCTGTAATTGAGCTCATATATCAACCTGCTGATACTGTACTATAAGACAATGTACACTGCCCAAAAAGACCCAGCATACAAATTGAGAAATTACTCCATGTCAAGGACATGATAGAACATTCAGCAAGAACACACCCTGCCGACAGAAAGCAAGCATTCCTGCAAGTTTAAAGTTTGCCAAAATAAATTTATGGTAGTGCATATTACTTCTGTAATAAAGAATTTTCTAAACGAGGGCCAGGAACTCAGCTTTCCTGGTAAAATACAGTACACCCATTGGGAGTTTCTTGTTATTATACATATCTTAAGGTTTCCTATCGTGTTGTGATAGTTCTAACAAGAGGAACTCCAGCTTGAGATCTTAATTACATTTTGAGAGTGAAATTCATTTAATTAAGTCAAATGGAGACTTTCCAGTTGACTATCATAACTGCATCTGTAACATGCAAGTAAATAGCATAAATGAGCAACAGAGGTCAGACAGTTGCCAACACACCCAATCCATAACATTACCACTTGAAAATACTGACAAGTTTTAAAATAAGTGTATTTTGATTTCTTATATTTACTGAAGGCTTTTACATGTATTCTTTCTCTTCCGCTATCCCTTCTGGAAGCATAGGCATTCAATTTTCTCACCATCCTCTGATTCATATTGTCCCCTTTATCAGACTCCATTAGTTCAAAGAATCAGTTACAAAACTGCAAAATGTATGACGAATCCCAAGACAATTCAAAAGTGGAAAATCTTGGATTAAATCGATGCAAAATCAAAACTTACTTATAAAAGAAAGTACATGATATGCTTAAAGTTTGGCATACAGATGATAATAAATTTAGCATTAATGTTAATGAATTTAGCATTTGCATTAATGAATTTAGGTAATGAATTTTTTGAGCCACTTATAAAATAAAAATAAAAATAAAATGTGCGCATTCCTCTCTTCTGACAAAGAGAAATGGCGTGCTTGCCTCGTACTCCATAATTCCTTGTTGCCCTCTCTGCCTTCCAGATGGTTTCCCTCTTTCTCTCTATGACTCTAAAGCACTTTCTATTATTGGTGTCTCTATCTTTCTGTCTGAGCCTCACTGAATCAGCCAGGACCACTGCATGTGGCAATGTTGCAAGGAGAGATTTGTGCTGGCACTTAGCAGAGAAGGTGAATAGCTCAGAACTTAACTAGGAGGTGAAAGAGGGAGATTTTTCTTTTAAATTATTAGTGATTAATAAAAATAATTTTTAAATGTTAAAAATAAAATCAAGTAAATATATCAAGAAATAAAGTAGGGTTTTTAAAAAAGTATGAGGAAGAGTGAAAATTGAAAACAAAAGTTGCTGTTCTGTGCAATTGATGATCAGGATGTAATTGGCTCAGAGTGGCTAAATCATGTGGTTAGCATAGAACAATCAGCAATGCTGCAGGAACTCTGAGCATATAATGATATATTCGGAAACTTTTAATAATATAGCTAGGTTATAGGTTATTTTATATTATTGGAAAAGCCGACAAGATTTCCAAAACAACTGTAATCATGTTTTAAGCCAAACCACATACACTATAATGCTTCAGCAGGAATTACATAGGTTTACATAGAATATACAGCACAGAAACAGGCCCTTTGGCCGGTTCATGCCAGTTTTTATGTTCCACTCAAGCCTCCTCTCATAACTCACTATTTCTTTCTCCCTTATATACTTGTCTAGCCTCCCCTTAAATGCATCTATACTACTCACTTCAACCACTCTGTGGTAGCGAATTCCACATTCTCATGACTCTTTGGGTAAAGAATTTTATTCTGAATTCCCTATTGGATTTCTTGGTGACTATCTTATATTGATGGCCTCTAGTTATGCTCTTCCCCACAAGTGGAAAAATTCTGTATCCACGCTATCAAAACCATAATGTAACAAAACCAAAACCTTAACCTGACATGAATAGCACGTTCAGCGAGTTGCTCACACCGCAGGTAAAGGGTACACAGCCAGATAGGGATTGGGTGACCAAAAGGAAGAGCAGTGCAAGGAAGGTAGTGCAGGGGTCCCCTGCGGTCATCCCCCTGCAAAACAGATACACCGTTTTGGGTACTGTTGGGGGAAGGATGACTCATCAGGGGAAGGCAGCAGCAGCCAAGTTCATGGCACCGTGGGTGGCTCTGCTGCACAGGAGGGCAGGAAAAACAGTGGGAGAGCGATAGCGATAGGCCATTCAATTGTAAGGGGAATAGATAGGCTTTTCTGCGGCTGCAACCGAGACTCCAGGATGGTATGTTGCCTCCCTGGTGCAAGGGTCAAGGATGTCTTGGAGCGGGTGCAGGACATTCTGAAAAGGGAGGGTGAATAGTCAGTTGTCATGGTGCATATTGATACCAACGATATAGGTAAAAAACGGGATGAGGTCCTGCGAGACAAATTTAGGGAACTAGGAGCTAAATTAAAAATTAGGACCTCAAAAGTAGTAATCTCAGAATTGCTACCAGTGCCACATGCTAGTCAGAGTAGGAATCGTAAGATAGCTTAGATGAATACGTGGCTTGAGGAGTGATGCAGAAGGGAGGGATTCAAATTCCTGGGGCATTGGAACCGGTTCTGGGGACCAGTACAAACCGGACAGTCTGCACCTGGGCAGGACTGTAACCAATCTCCTAGGGGGAGTGTTTGCTAGTGCTGATGGGGAGGAGTTAAACTAATATGGCAGGGGAATGGGAACCTATGCAGGGAGACAGAGGGAAATAAAAGGGAGACAGAGTTAAAAGATAGGAAGGAGAATAGTAAAAGTGGAGGGCAGAGAAAACCAAGGCAAAAAAGCAAAATTCTAAAGGGGCAAAGTGTGTTAAAAAGACAAGCCTGAAGGCTCTGCGCCTGAATGCGAGGAGTATTCGGAATAAGGTGGATGAATTAACTGCGCAGCTAATGGATATGATGTAATTGACATCACGGAGACATGGCTCCAGGGTGTCCAAGGCTGGGAACTCAACATCCAGGGGTATTCAACATTTAGGAAGGATAGACAGAAAGGAAAAGGAGGCGGGGTGGCATTGCTGGTTAGAGAGGAAATTAATGCAATAGTAAGGATGGACATTGGCTTGGATGATTTGGAATCGGTATGGGTGGAGCTACGGAATACCAAAGGGCAGAAAACACTGGTGGGAGTTGTGTATAGGCCACCAAACAGTAGTAGAGAGGTTGGGTACAGCATCAAACAAGAAATAAGGGATGTGTGCAATAAAGGTACAGCAGTTATCATGGGTGACTTTAATTTACATATAGATTGGGCTAACCAAACTGGTAGCAATGCGGTGGAGGAGGATTTCCTGGAGTGTATTAGGGATGGTTTTCTTGACCAATACGTCGAGGAATCAACGAGAGAGAGCTGGCCATCCTAGACTGGGTGATGTGTAATGAGAAGGGACTAATTAGCAATCTTGTTGTGCGAGGCCCCTTGGGGAAGAGTGACCATAATATGGTAGAATTCTTTATTAAGATGGAGAATGACACAGTTAATTCAGAAACTAGGGTCCTGAACTTAAGGAAAGTAAACTTTGACATTATGAGGCATGAATTGGTAGAATAGACTGGCAAATGATACTTAAAGGGTCGACGGTGGATAGTCAATGGCAAACATTTATAGGTCACATGGATGAACTTCAACAATTGTACATTCCTGTCTGGAGCAAAAATAAAACAGGGAAGGTGGCTCAACCGTGGCTAACAAGGGAAATTAAGGCTGGTGTTAGATCCAAGGAAAAGGCATATAAATTGGTCAGAAAAAGCAGCAACCCCGAGGACTGGGAGAAATTTAGAATGGCAGACCAATTGAACAAATACTTTGGTTCTGTCTTCACGAAGGAAGACACAAATAACCTTCTAGGGGACCGAGGGTTTAGGGAGAAGGAGGAACTGAAGGATATCCTTATTAGGCGGGAAATTGTGTTGGGGAAATCGATGAGATTGAAGGCCGATAAATCCCCGGGGCCTGATAATCTGCATCCCAGAGTACTTAAGGAAGTAGTCCTTGAAATAGTGGATGCATTGGTGATCATTTTCCAATAGTCAATCGACTCTTGATCAGTTCTTCTGGACTGGAGGGTAGCTAATGTAATACCACTTTTTAAAAAAGGGAGGGAGAGAGAAAACAGGTAATTATAGACCAGTTAGCCTGACATCAATAGTGGGGAAAATGTTGGAATCAATTATTAAGGATGAAATAGCAGTGCATTTGGAAAGCAGTGACAGGATCAGTCGAAGTCAGCATGGATTTATGAAGGGGAAATCAGGCTTGACAAATCTTCTGGAATTTGTTGAGGATGTAACTAGTAGAGTGGACAAGGGAGAACCAGTGGATGTGGTGTATTTGGACTTTCAAAAGGCCTTTGACAAGGTCCCACCTAAGAGATTGGTGTGCAAAATCAAAGCACATGGTATTGGGGGTAATGTACTGGCGTGGATAGAGAATTGGTTGGCAGACAAGAAGCAGAGAGTCGGGATAAACGGGTCCTTTTCGGAATGGGAGGCAGTGACTAGTGGAATGACGCAGGGCTGAGTGCTGGGACCCCAGCTCTTTACAATATACATTAATGATTTGGATGAAGGAATTGAGTGCAATATCTCCAAGTTTGCAGATGACACTAAACTGGGTGGCGGTGTGAGCTGTGAGGAGGACACTAAGAGGCTGCGGGGTGATTTGGACAGGTTAGGCGAGTGGGCAAATGCATGGCAGATGCAGTATAAATGTAAATAAATGTGAGGTTATCCACTTTGGTGGCAAAAACACGAAGGCAGATTATCTGAATGGCGCCAGATTAGGAAAAGGGGAGGTGCAACGAGACCTGGATGTCATGGTTCCTCAGTCATTGAATGTTAGCATGCAGGTACAGCAGGCGGTGAAGAAGGCAAATGGCATGTTGGCCTTCATAGCTAGGGGATTTGAGCAAAGGAGCAGGGAGGTCTTACTGCAGTTGCACAGGGACTTGGTGAGGCCTCACCTGGAATATTGTGTTCAGTTTTGGTCTCCTAATCTGAGGAAGAACGTTCTTGCTATTGAGGGAGTGCAGCGAAGGTTCACCAGATTGATTCCAGGGATGGGTGGACTGTCATATGAGACGACTCTGGATCAACTCGGCCTTTATACACTGGAGTTTAGAAGGATAAGGGGGATCTCATAGATAGGTTAAGCGAATGGGCTAAGGTTTGGCAGATGGAATACAATGTCGGAAAGTGTGAGGTCATCCACCTTGGAAAAACAAACAGTAAAAGGGAATATTATTTGAATGGGGAGAAATTACAACATGCTACGGTGCAGAGGGACCTGGGGGTCCTTGTGCATGAATCCCAAAGTTAGTTTGCAGGTGCAGCAGGTAATCAGGAAGGCGAATGGAATGTTGGCCTTCATTGCGAGAGGAGTACAAAAGCAGGGAGGTCCTGCTGCAACTGTATAGGGTATTGGTGAGGCCACACCTGGAGTACTGCATGCAGTTTTAGTCACCTTACTTAAGGAAGGATATACTAGCTTTGGAGGGGGTGCAGAAACGATTCACTAGGCTGATTCCGGAGATGAGGGGGTTACCTTATGATGATAGATTGAGTAGACTGGGTCTTTACTCGTTGGAGTTCAGAAGGATGAGGGGTGATCTTATAGAAACATTTAAAATAATGAAAGGGATAGACAAGATAGAGGCAGAGAGGTTGTTTCCAATGGTCGGGGAGACTAGAACTAGGGGGCACAGCCTCAAAATACGGGGGAGCCAATTTAAAACCGAGTTGAGAAGGAATTTCTTCTCCCAGAGGGTTGTGAATCTGTAGAATTCTCTGCCCAAGGAAGCAGTTGAGGCTAGCTCATTGAATGTATTCAAGTCACAGATAGATAGATTTTTAACCAATAAGGGAATTAAGGGTTATGGGGAGTAGGCGGGTAAGTGGAGCTGAGTCCACGGCCAGATCAGCAATGATCTTGTTGAATGGCGGAGCAGGCTCGAGGGGCTAGATGGCCTACTCCTGTTCTTAATTCTTATGTTCTAAACATAGATTCTGACGGGACTGGACAGGTTAGATGCGGGTAGAATGTTCCCGATGTTCGGGAAGTCCAGAACCAGGGGACACAGTCTTAGGATAAGAGATAGGCCATTTAGGACTGAGATGAGGAGAAACTTCTTCACTCAGAGTTGTTAACCTGTGGAATTCCCTGCTGCAAAGAGTTGTTGATGCCAGTTCATTGGATATATTCAAGAGGGAGTTAGATATGGCCCTTACGGCTAAAGGGATCAAGGGGTATGGAGAGAAAGCAGGAAAGGGGTACTGAGGGAATGATCAGCCATGATCTTATTGAATGGTGATGCAGGCTCGTAGGGCCGAATGGCCTACTCCTGCACCTATTTTCTATGTTTCTATGTTAAAGACCTCTATTAGGACACTCCTCAGCCTTTTTTTTCACCTAAAAAAAAAAAGAGACCCAGCATGTTCATCCTTTCCCGATATGTATACCCTCGCATTTCTGGTATCATCCTTGTAAATCTTCTCTGCACCCTCTTCAGTGCCTCTATATCGTTTTTATAATATGGTGACCAGAACTATACACAGTACTGCAAACGTGTGATCCAACCTAGGTTCGATACAGATTTAGCACAGCTTCCCTACTTTTCAATTCTATACCTCTAGGAACATTGACTTTGAATAAAAGAATAGGCAAATTAGTATGAAACAATTTAATTATTTTGAGACACAAATTATGTCAGTAAGCATCATACTGCTGCAGTACTGTACAATATAGCGAGACTAACACTTGCGCTTCAATTTGCAGGTCAGATATCTTCACTCAATTTTTTCATTCTAATAATCAAAGTAAATGTTAAAAAATTACACTGAAAATATTACCTGTGTTATCTGGAGAGCTCATGATTCACTTGGTCGAGCTGGAAGCACCTGCCACACAATGTCTGTTTGTTCACACCACCACAAACCAATAGATCCTGCCGAGATTCAAGGTGGTCCAGATTCAGCTAGTTGTCTACATTAGGTTGGCATCTCTTCCCACATCAGGCACAAGTATTTCTCCCCAAGCGTGGTGCTGTACAACAAGAGAAAAACAAGAACATCAATGTATTTTGTATGGTAGCATTTATGCCTTGCAGATGAATATTTTACTACAGATACAAAGCAGCAAAAAAAAAAGTGAAATGTACTTTAATTGGTAAAATGCATGAAAGATAAGACATCTAAATAACTAGTGTTCAACTTGCATTTTTGTACATGTAACTTATCTATGAATGCAACATTATACAAGAGTTTAAATGTACTCAGCTACACCTATACATTAAAAATCTTACATCTACATGCATATAGTTTTATTATTTCCCATTATAAATTTCTATGTCCATATTTATAATGGAAATGTCTATGTAAACTTGTCAAGCTGTAATCAAACCCTTCGGATATTATTAACACTGTTGCATCACAGTTTTACATCTACTAGCCCTTCAATCTTTATTGGTTGGAGAAAATCCTTTGCCCCAACCAACTCTATTTCCCTGCTTCCCATTTTGCTATTCAGCTATAAATAATAAGATAAAATCAAATGATGGAAAATTAGGTCATTTTTTTTTTTAAAAATGGAGACTGCAGTATATCTGCACACTGTGCTGCAGTTATCCCATGCCCTCCAAACCCACTTCACCTGATTCTACCTGTGCAACATTAGAGATCAATATATAGATTGTTTAAACTGTGTATAGCACGCAATTCCTGAAGTGTCACTCCTTCTGTAAAACTTTCCCCACACTTTTGATTTAACATAACAGAATCAGACATTCATTTATCCTCTGACTCAGTGTGCAAGACCATGGGTGATCTGCTAATAATACACAAAAACTCACTGCGAAATGTACTGAATGGAAAGCCAGAGATGAAGGTCCCAGGCTCCATTGTTCACTGTCAACCAGGACTTCGGATTCTTGCGCAGCTGCTCGTGAGCCCTTGCATATGTATGAACATCAGGCAAGGACAGAGTCACAGCTGGACACTTCTGCCTGTTGAGCCTGCCAACACTCTCTATCCATTCTCACAGATGAAGAATGACTAGTGCATACAATAATGAGAGCCAATTCCTCCAGTAGAACTGGGCATCAGCATGAAAACTAACTGCCAATCGAGGCAATCAGCATTGGATTTTTAAAATAAAGTTGCTGCGTATGAATTATGGACATCGAACAACACACAGCTATTGTATTTGAAATAACCATTGCAGCAGCAATAACGTGCACTTCCACTGCACTTTTAGCATTACAAGGCTTCCTAAGGCACTGCACATATTGGCTAATTAGACAGAGCAAGAACTGGAAGAAGAGGTAAGAGGGGTGACCAGGGTACATTTTAAAGAGGTACCACTGGCAGAAACCCAACTTCTCACCCCTGTTTTGACTGTTACACTAACTCATCTGCCTTCAATTCATTCATTTTAGGCTGGATTATTAATTGGAATATGCTCTGTGGAGTACAGCAATCTAAATTAAGCAGGAAAAAAATGTGACAAAAGCAATGTTGGCTGATCAACAGCAGCTGTAAAAAAAAATTGTTTAAGCAGCAGGAGCCTGGGACACAACAAATGCTGGAAAACATGGAGCAAAACCAAATAATAAGGAATACCTTACAAACTAACTATAACAGAACTTGCTTAATACCTCTTTCTACTGCAAATACTAGCTTTGACACAGTCACCATTTTAGAGCAACAAGTTGCCAGCATTGAGTGCAACTAACCACTGGCTTCACACTGTGCTGTGCTCAGACAAAGGCTCTATTAACTGTTGTATACTGGCCCAAAAAGTTGAACAACATTTAACTAGAAACAACTTGTATTTATATAGTGCCTTTAAAGTAGTGAAACGTTTCAAGGTGCTTCACAGGCGTATTATGATATACAAATTGACACTGATCCGCATAAATAGAAATTAGCGCAGGTGACCGAAAGCTTGTTCAAAGAGGTTGGTTTTAAGAAGCATCTTGGAGGAGGAAAGAGAGGTCCGTGAGGCGTAGAGGTTTTGGCAGGGAGTTCTGGAGCTTGGGGCCTAGGCAACAGAAGGCATGGCCACCAATGGTGGAGCGATTATAAATCAGGCATGCTCAAGAGGGCAGAATTAGAGGAGCACAATCATCTGGCGGGGGGGGGGGGGGGCGGTGGAGGGTTGTGGGTCTGGAGATTACAGAGCTAGGGAGGGGCAAGGCCATGGAGGGATTTGAAAATAAAGGATGGGAATTTTGAAATTGAGGTGCTGTTTAACAGAAGCCAATGTAGGTCAGCAAGCACAGGGGTGATGAGTGAGTGGGACTTGGTGCGAGTTATGACACAGGAAGGCAAGTTTTGGATTACCTTTAGTTTACATAGGGTAGAATGTGGGAGGTCAGCCAGGAGTGTGTTGGAATAGTCAAGTCTAGAAGTAACAAAGGCAAAGGGCTTCAGCAGCAGATGAGCTGAGGCAAGGGCGGAGACGGGTGATGTTACAGAGGTGGAAACATGTGGTTTCGTTGTGTGTGTTCGAAAGCTCATTTCAGGGTCAAATATGACACCAAAGGTGCAAACAGTCTGGTTCAGCCTCAGACAGAAGTTGGGGAGAGGGATGGAGCCAGTGGCCAGGGAACAGAGTTTGTGGCGGGGACCGAAAACAATGGCTGCGTGCAAAGTTCACAACATTTCAGCACCTCTCTCACACAAAATTAATGGCACCAATAAACATGCATAAAGTATTGAAAGTCAAAATATCACAGGAACATCATGATGTAAATTTAGTGATTAATTTTTAAAAATGACTAAAAATACATATTTAGCACTTAAGTGCCATTTTTAAAAATGTATTTTGCACTAAAGTGCTTGGCCATTTTGGCTTGGAGCAAATCTGGTTTCTTGATCAAGGCATACTTTAAAAAATATGTTGAAAACAACATCTATTATAAAAATAACAGGAAAATGCTGGAAATACACAGCAGTTCAGGCAGCATCTGTGGAGAGAGAAACATTTTAGGTCAAGGACCTATCATCATCAAGTATTATAGAAATGACCTACATAACCAACATGCAAGAATGTTTTGAATAAGATATCCAGCACTTCACAAGTGGAATAATCTATGTATTAAAACAACATCATGATACATCCTCTACTTAGGAGGTTGTTCCTGCACATTTTTTGCACGATACAGTTTGAAACAGAATTTTATTTTGAAACCACGAGTAGAATTACAATTTATTATAATTTTATCAAGGAACACAGAGTCGGACAAAGAATGCTTCGGACCAGTAGTCACCACATTGCTCATGATGTCCTCAGCTGATGGGTTGCAGAGACTGCAGTGAAGTGATTTGGTCAGCCAGGTATCAGACACATTTTGATAACCTTCACAATCTTGAGTCTCCAAACGAAACTACCAAGAAATCCACATTTTTAAATTCTGGGGATATGGGGATATGGGCATCGCGAGCAAGGTCTGGATTTATTACCCAACCCTAGCTGTCCTTGAGACTGTGGCGGTGGGTCTTCTTCCTGAACTACTGCAGTTCATGAAGGTACTCCCAACAGTGCTGTTAGGCAGGGAGTTCCAGTATTTTGACCATGAAGGAACAGCAATATCTGTCCAAGTCAGCATGGCATGTAACTTGGAGGTGATGGTGGTACCATGCCCCCACTGCCCTTGTCCTTCTAGGTGGCAACAGTCGTGGGTTCAGAAGGTGCTGTCAAAAGAAGCCTTGGCAAGTTGCTGCAGTGCATCCTGTAGATAGTACACACTGTAGCCACAGTACACTGATGATAGAGCGAGTAGCTGTTTAAGCTGTTTAAGGTGGATGAGGTGCCAATGAAGTAGACTGCTTTGTCCTCGATGATGTCAAGCTTCTTGAATGTTGTTGCAGCTGCAGCCATCCAGGCGAGTGGAGAGTATTCCATCATACCCCTGATTTGTGCCTTGCAGGTAGTGGTGAGGCTTTGGAGAGTCAGGAGATGAATCACTTGCCACAAAATGGTCAGCCTATGACCTGTTCAGTAGCCACAGCATTTGTGGGGCATGTCTCGTAGAGTTTCTCTTCAATGGCTACCCACAGGATGTTGATGGTGGGGGATTCAATGGTAATGCCATTGAAAGTCATGGGGCGATGGATAGATTCTCTCTTGTTGGAGTTAGCCATTCCACTTATCAACCCAAGCCTGGATGTTGTCCAGGTCTTGCTGCATGTGGGCATGGATTGCTTCATTATCTGAAGAATTGCAGATGGAGCAAAGCACTGTGCAATCATCCACAAACAATCCCACTTGTGACCTTATGATGTAGTAAAGGTTCTGTTTGCCAGTTACAGAATGCGCCAGTCAGGACACACCCCAGTTACCTCAGTCCGGAGAGTCTCGCCAGATTTGCAACGGTCAAAGTTTAGATATGCACTGGGATATTGCTGGAGTTTAACCAGCTAAAACTGTGCAGATGCCAGCAGAGAGGTAACATTCCTGCTGCTTGTCCAGTTAGGACAGTCATATCCATATGGTACTGCTTTAAAGGGTTATCCTGAGCTGAACGAGAAGAATTATACCCAGGTCCCATTATTGAGCAAGGCTGATTATTCAATCATCAATAATATCCTAGCATCTTTCAGGTGGATGTAAGAGCTCCCAAGGCACTATTTCAAAGAGGAGGAGTGTTCTCCTGGACAGGGGTGCCCAGATCAATGTTTATCCTTCAACCATCATCACTAAAACAGATTATCTGATCACATTGCTGTTTGTGGGACTTTACTGCGTGCAAATTGCCTGTCGCATTTCCTAATTACAACAGTGATGACACTTCAAAAAAAAAGGTATTTTGTTGGTTGTAAAGTGTTTTGGGACATCCTGAAGTCATGAAAGGCACCATATAAATTAAAGTTCTTTCTTTCTTTACTGCCTAACTGCTGAGGTCAGATATCGGATTCCTAAGAGTGCGACAAAGGCTAGCCTCTATTCCAGTGTTCCGTTGCCAGGCATATCATCTTGGAGCCATCTCATCCCCAGAGAGTCACTTCTTATCTACCTATTGAAATATGATAGCCAATAATTGATCATTCTGTGACTGCTACAAGATGACTTGAGCCCTCACTAGGACAAGAGGTACCAGGAACTCCTTACAAGCTGTATGGCGAGCAGCACAGCACAACAGAAAATGCTATTGCAGTGCCACCAGCCCGCTGAGCAAAGCATGTGCTCACACACCACACTCCATTAGGTGTGTGAGCACATGTGTACATACATCCTGGTTATTCAGATTTAACCTTGCAAGAGAGATTGGTTTGATCCTATTTTAGAAGCGTATTGTAGAATATGCAAGTTGTTTGGGAGCAGCTTTGGCTTCTACAATGATGCTCCAGATATTTAGAATGTCAAGACTACAGCTGGTAATAATAATGAGTAGCACGATCGATGGTACATGGCCCATTTTGTTTTTTGTGATTTTCCACTCGGCCGTAGGCCGCTGATGTGGAATGGGCGATCTAATATTTCGGCGATGTCGTGTTCGCCCACCGAACGAGGAAGTCAAAAGCTTCCCTAGCAACGGTCTTCTGCGCATGAGATTATTTTTTTTCCGGTCGACTGGTTTTACCGCATTTCAGGAGGTCAGGGGTCATCAGACATGCTCAGAAGGTACGGGGGGGGGGGGGGAGAAAAGAGAGACAGAGACAGAGAAGCCGGAGAGTTAGAGGAGAGGGAATTGGATCGATTACTATTATAAGTATAAATATAAGTGCTATAAATATAAAATAAATATAAGTACTATAAGTAACATAAGTACTATTAAAATATGTCAGCTGAATTTGACTCAGGGGAAAAGGGCAAAACCCTTCAGCGATGAGGCAACCGAGGCCCTGGTGAACGAAGTGCATGCCAGGTGGGCTGACTTGACAAGGGGTGTGCATGGGAAACCTCCACCATGTGTCTACAAAAAAAATTGGGGGGGGGGGGGGGGGGGGGAGATTGCAGATGTGATAACGTCTGCATCCCATGAGGCGAGGGAGCCTGACTAATGCAGAAAACGCTGGAATAGCTTGGTCACGGCAGCAAGAGTAAGTTGCATTTTATATTTTAACTTTAATATTTTACTGATGCATGCAATTTTTGATTAGAGCATTGAATGTACTGCATTGAATTTAAGTTTGTCATTCTTTATTGTATACCAGTTAACTGCTATCTGCGCAGTTAATTCGTCCACCATATTCCGAATACTCCTCGCATTGGAGGCAGAGTCTTCAGGCTTGTCTTTCTAACACACTTTGCCTCTTTAGAATTTTGCTGTAATGTGTCCCTTTTTGCCTTAGGTTTCTCTGCCCTCCACTTTTACTTTTCTTCTTTCTATCTTTTGTTTCTGCCCTCATTCTACTTCCCTCTGTCTCCCTGCATAGGTTCCCATCCCCCTATCATATTAGTTTAACCCCTCCCAACAGCACTAGCAAACACTCCCCCCGAGGACATTGGTTCCAGTCCTGTCCAGGTGCAGACCGTCCGGTTTGTACTGGTCCCACCTCTCCCAGAACCGGTTCCAATGTCCCAGGAATTTGATTCCCTTCCTTCTGCACCACTCCTCAGCCTCCTGTGTCACATGACCAGATTTATGAATGTGATATTAATTGCATTTATTGTATACACATTTCTACAAAGAATACACAAGTTGGTGTTTTTGTCATGAGGCAAATGAGAATGAATCGACTTCCCCCTCCTGTCCACTCAAATAAGTCAAAATTGATGCATCCTATTGCTATAGAATTTAATATGCAATAGTAAGGCCACACCGAACCCAACTTTCAGCAATTAGTTATAATACACGATTAACCTGTATTTTGTTTTTAATTGAGAAGCTGAGGTCATATTGCAGAACACTTTCAACGCCGAAGACAAAAAGAAAAGTAAATAAGGAAGCTGATGGAACAAATAAAAAGCCTTAATGAACCAGCACACTGGGAGACAGTAGATTCCACAATGCATCACCTAGTTTATAGTAGGACAGCAGGTGTAAACAGTATTCATGCTGAATTCCTAAAAGTTACTCCAGGTGAGGAAAGGAAACCATGAAAATGGTAATGCTCTTGGAGATTGGAGTGAGGAACCAGCAACTCTCCTTGGTTTAGCCTTTTGAAGCTGTGGATTTGAATTCCATTTGAAGTGTGCATATCCTGGCTATTCCAGTTAATAGTTGAAGGAAAGGCCCAGTCAGATGAAAAACAGTAGAGGAATCTCATATCAATGGTTCTTCAGAACACCATCGTACAAATATCAGATACTTTGGAGGCTCAAGGAGTAATCAGAAAGATAGAAAATCAGAAAGGTTGAATTTTACTCTCATGAGGAATGTGTCGGGCAGACTGGTTTTATACAAGGCTGCAGAGTATTGCAAGTCTCAGAGGAAACCCACTTACATTGCTTTCATAGATTTTCATAAGGCTTTTGACCCAGTATATCATGCAGCCCTTGTCGAGAAATTGAAACCTACGGAAGGTGCAAAATCCTGAAATGCATCCAGGATATAAACTACAGCTTCATTTCTGCACGAGGTTAGATGGGAAACTTACCGAATCTAGTTTTCTCAAAACAGAAGCAAAACCAAATTGTTCAATGTCACACATGCTATTCAATAACAACCAGTGGTCTTGGTTGACCCTTGCCACTGGACCAAGGCCTTGCTCTGTCAAGCTCGTGTGGTGGCTGGTAAGCAAAGGCTACTCCACATTAAAAGGGAGGAGTTAAACTAATATGGCAGGGGGATGGGAACCAATGCAGGGAGACAGAGGGAAACAAAAAGGAGACAAAAGCAAAAGACAGAAAGGAAATGAGTAAAAGAGTAGGGCAGAGAAACCCCAAGGCAAAAAACAAAAAGGGCCACTGAATATAAAGGGGCGGCAGGAGGGGTCAAAACTAAAAATCATGGTTTAAAAAACTAGGATTAAAACACTCTACCTAAACACATGCAGCATTCGAAATAAAGTAAATGAGTTGACGGCACAAATCATTACAAATGGGTATGATTTGGTGGCCATTACAGAAACATGGTTGCAGGGTGGCCAAGACTGGGAATTAAACATACAGGGGTATCTGACGATTCAGAAAGATAGACAAGAAGGGAAAGGAGGTGGGGTAGCTCTGTTAATAAAGGATGGTATCAGGGCAGTTGTGAGAGACGATATTGGCTCGAATGAACAAAATGTTGAATCATTGTGGGTGGAGATTAGAGATAGTAAGGGGAAAAAGGTCACTGGTGGGCATAGTTTATAGGCCCCCAAATAATAACTTCACGGTGGGATGGGCAATAATCAAGGGAATAATGGAGGCATGTGAAAAAGGAACGGCAGTAGTCATGGGGGATTTTAACCTACATATCGATTGGTCAAATCAAATCGCATGGGGTAGCCTGGAGGAGGAATTCATAGAATGCATACGGGATTGTTTCTTAGAACAGTATGTTACAGAACCTACAAGTGAGCAAGCTATTTTAGATCTGGTCCTGTGTAATAAGACAGGAAAAATAAACGATCTCCTACAAAAAGATCCTCTTGGAATGAGTGATCACAGTACGGTTGAATTTGTAATACAGATTGAAGGTGAGGAAGTGGTGTCAGAAACGAGCGTACTATGCTTAAACAAAGGGGACTATAGTGGGATGAGAGCAGAGTTGGCGAAAGTAGACTGGAAACACAGGCTAAACGGTGGCACAATTGAGGAACAGTGGAGGACTTTTCAGGAGCACTTTCATAGTGCGCAACAAAAATATATTCCAGTGAAAAAGAAGGACGGTAAGAGAAGGGATAACCAGCCGTGGATAACCAAGGAAATAAAGGAGAGTATCAAATTAAAGACCAATGCGTATAAGGTGGCCAAGGTTAGTGGGAAACTAGAAGATTGGGAAAATTTTAAACAACAGCAAAGAATGACTAAAAAAGCAATAAAGAAAGGAAAGATAGATTACGAAGGTAAACTTGCGCAAAACATAAAAACAGATAGTAAAAGCTTTTACAGATATGTAAAACGGAAAAGAGTGACTTAAGTAATGTTGGTCCCTTAGAAGATGAGAAGGGGGATTTAATAATGGGAAATGTGGAAATGGCTGAGACCTTAAACAATTATTTTGCTTCGGTCTTCACAGTGGAAAACACAAAAACCATGCCAAAAATTGCTGGTCACAAGAATGTGGGAAGGGAGGACCTTGAGACAATCACTATCACTAGGGGGGGTAGTGCTGGACAGGCTAATGGGACTCAAGGTAGACAAGTCCCCTGGTCCTGATGAAATGCATCCCAGGATATTAAAAGAGATGGCGGAAGTTATAGCAGATGCATTCGTTATAATCTACCAAAATTCTCTGGACTCTGGGGAGGTACCAGCGGATTGGAAAGCAGCTAATGTAACACCTCTGTTTAAAAAAGGGGGAAGACAAAAGGCAGGTAACTATAGGCCGGTTAGTTTAACATCTGTAGTGGGGAAAATGCTTGAAACTATTAAGGAAGAAATAGCGGGACATCTAGATAGGAATAGTGCAATCAAGCAGACGCAACATGGATTCATGAAGGGGAAATCATGTTTTAACTAATTTACTGGAATTCTTTGAGGATATAACGAGCATGGTGGATAGAGGTGTACTGCTAGATGTGGTGTATTTAGATTTCCAAAAGGCATTCGATAAGGTGCCAAACAAAAGGTTACTGCAGAAGATAGAGGTACGCGGAGTCAGAGGAAATGTATTAGCATGGATAGAGAATTGGCTGGCTAACAGAAAGCAGAGAGTCGGGATAAATGGGTCCTTTTCGGGTTGGAAATCGGTGGTTAGTGGTGTGCCACAGGGATCGGTGCTGGGACCACAACTGTTTACAATATACATAGATGACCTGGAAGAGGGGACAGAGTGTAGTGTAACAAAATTTGCAGATGACACAAAGATTAGTGGGAAAGCGGGTTGTGTAGAGGACACAGAGAGGCTGCAAAGAGATTTGGATAGGTTAAGCGAATGGGCTAAGGTTTGGCAGATGGAATACAATGTCAGAAAAAAGTGAGGTCATCCACCTTGGGGGGAAAAAAAAAAAACAGTAAAAGGGAATATTATTTGAATGGGGAGAAATTATAACATGCTGAGGTGCAGAGGGACCTGGGGGTCCTTGTGCATGAATCCCAAAATTTAGTTTGCAGGTGCAGCAGGTAATCAGGAAGGCGAATGGAATGTTGGCCTTCATTGCGAGAGGGATGGAGTACAAAAGCAGGGAGGTCCTGCTGCAACTGTATAGGGTATTGGTGAGGCCGCAACTGGAGTACTGCGTGCAGTTTTGGTCACCTTACTTAAAGAAGGATATACTGGCTTTGGAGGGGGTACAGAGACGATTCACTAGGCTGATTCCGGAGATGAGGGGGTTACCTTATGATGATAGATTGAGTAGACTGGGTCTTTACTCATTGGAGTTCAGAAGGATGAGGGGTGATCTTATAGAAACATTTAAAATAATGAAAGGGACAGACAAGATAGAGGCAGGGAGGTTGTTTCCACTGGTAGGAGAGACTAGAACTAGGGGGCACAGTCTCAAATTACGGGGGAGCCAATTTAAAACCAAGTCGAGAAGGAATTTCTTCTCCCAGAGGGTTGTGAATCAGTGGAATTCTCTGCCCAAGGAAGCAGTTGAGGCTAGCTCATTGAATGTATTCATGTCACAGATAGATAAATTTTTAACCAATAAGGGAATTAAGGGTTACGGGGAGCGGGCGGATAAGTGGAGCTGAGTCCACGGCCAGATCAGCCGTGATCTTGTTGAATGGCGGAGCAGGCTCGAGGAGCTAGATGGCCTACTCCTGTTCCTAATTCTTATGTTATGTTCTTAAAAGAATTCACGCACAGGCATCTTCCACCCTTCAAGATGTAGCAAGGGACTTAGAATGTCAGGTCCCTCATTGAAACACCTGTGAACTCATCTTTTTTTGGTGTGGAAGTGGGTCGTCCTTGACTCGAGGGACTGTCTAATACTAATACAGCATCATAAAGGGCAGTCTCACATCTTCAGTTCTAGCTATTGCTGAAAGAATTACAACACTTCTTTTCACAGATGATAGTTGTTGTTGATTGGTATCAGTGCATGAGCAATATAGTGGAGGCCAACTTTAGCTTGGACAAATTTCTTCAGGACCCTGCTGAGAAGAGATGAAGGAAGATTTGATCTTTAATTTTGTTTTTTTAATCTTCTTCTTCTTCTTCTTCTTCTTTCGTATGATAGTAGCATAGCAAATCAAATGTCGGTATCAAAGTTGGATATCCAGGCCAAAGCTTCCGGTGTAACAGCGTGGATATCTTGTAGTCTGCCGACAAATTTCCTCCGAGGGCAGCGCTCAATGATGTGCTCCATGGTCTGATTGGGAGCTCCACAGTCGCATGATGGGGAGGCTTTAATCTTCCACATATGGAGAAGGTGGCAGCATCTACCATGACCAGTTCTGAGGCGGTTGATGGTTGTCCATCATTTAATAATAATGATAATCAAGTCTGAATGTAGGTTAAACTGGTGCAATAAAAGACATGCGTTAAAATGGTTCTTTACAGTTCTGAACTCCGTAGGGAGGATATATTGGCCTTGGAGGGAATGCAGCGTAGGTTTATCACAACGATACCCGGATTTTAAGGGTTAAGTTACACATGGAGATTATACAAATTAGAGTTGTATTCTCTGGAATGTAGAAGGTTATGAGGTGATCTGATCGAAGTTTGAGATATTCAGGGGAACAGATAAGGTAGAGAGAGATAAACTATTTCCGTTGGTTGGGGATTCTAGGACAAGGGAGCAGTCTAAAAATTAGAGCCAGATCTTTCAGGAGTGAAATTAGGAAACACTTCTACACAGAGTGGTAGAAGTTTGGAACTCTCTTCCGCAAATGGCAATTGATGCGTGATCAATTGTTAATTTTAAATCGGAGATTGATAACTTTTTGTTAACCAAAAAGATATTCGGGATATGGAGTTCGATCGCAGATCAGCCATGATCTCACTGAATAGCAGAACAGGATCGTGGGGCTGAATGGCCTGCTCCTATGTTCCTAAGCATTTAACAAAAAGGTCTTCCTTTGGTCCAAGCGTGAGATCCAGTTATAAATTGAGAGATTGGTTTGCGGCAAAAAAGGGAAATCATTGTACAGAGGTAGGTTTCCAGCTTTCACTGAACTGTCATTCAATACCATGGAGGCAGATATCCATTGTCGAGCTGATGAGGAAACATTTGACAGGGCACTGTTAATAACTGATCAGTCAGCCTAACTCATTAATGGACTCGGCAGGGTAAACTTATCTGGGGAGGCTAAGATTCTTACACTTTTCTCCAAACAAATGTGCAAGCCAATGGCTTATTTGTGAGGGTACTCCTAGCTGGGAAAAACAGTGGGCAGCTCACCAGTGGTGTGTGCCAGCATGTGTTCAATTTTATCTTGGTGTGAAAAAACAAACCAAACTTCAGGAGACTCCTTTAACAATAGAATAAATTAAATAAATATTTAATCCACCAACTTTGAGAATCTTATTTTATATCTACTACAAGGTATAAATCATATTATCCAGTGTTAATCCTATGTTTTTGTAAGGGCTCAATTCTATTTAACAAAGCTTTTCAGAGGACAGACACAAAATGATATTTCCACCGTCCTAATTTTCAATGGGAATGAACTTCTAATCCAGCTGTTTACTTATTTTATTTTCCCTGACCAATTTTTTCTGGCTGTGACACCTCTTACTGAGCATCCAAATCAGCAGAAAGATGCTAGATCATGAATCTGATTTCAACTGAATAAACTTAGCAAGAACCAGAGATGCAATATGTCAAATTTCCATGGAGTTTGAGAGAATTATAAAGTTGCAAATATCTCTTCAAAGAGACACATTTTGTTTATACTTAACTGGCTGGGAAAAATACTTTTACTGAGCAATTTCTGCATAGTACTGTAACAAAAACATGAATCAGTGATATTGTATCCACAAAAACCAGTGAAATTTGCTAGTTTTTCTATTAAGCAATATTTTTGGTAAAATGTATTTTAGTTTTAGCTATGATTTTTCTGGTTAATTAGCCAATAGGCATAAAAAACATTTTAAAGCATTATCTACTGTACCATAGCGCTTATAAGCAGCAAGGTTGACGTTCTCAGTAATGGAACACACATCTTTGAATCTGCACTCAGTGATACTTTCTTCTATAGATACAGAAATTTACAGCGCAGGAGGTCGTCATTTCGGTCCATCGGGTCCGCGCCGGCCGACAAAGAGCCGGACGGCCCTTGGTCAGCAGCCCTAAAGGTTACATATAAATCTATGAACAATGACGGAAAGGCAAAGAGCACCCAGCCCAACCAGTCCACCTCACACAACTGCAACATCCCTTATACTGAAACATTCTACACTCCACCCCAACTGGAGCCATGTGATCGCCTGGGAGAAGCAAAAACCAGATTAAAAACCCAGGACAATTTAGGGAGAAAAAAATCTGGGAAAATTACTCTTCGACCTATCCAGGCGATCGAAACTAGTCCAGGAGATCACCCTGGCAGTATTCTATTCTCTGCAGTACGTACCATTTATATCTGCGCCGTCCAACAAAAGGTCATCCAGTCTAATCCCAATTACCAGCTCTTGGTCCGTAACCCTGCAGGTTACTGCACTTCAAGTGCCCATCCAACCATCTCTTAAAAGTGGTGAGGGTTTCTGCATCCACCACTCTTCCAGACAGCGAGTTCCAGATCCCCACAACCCTCTGCATAAAGAAGCACCCTGCCCCTCTCAAATCCCTTCTAAACCTTCCACCAACCACCTTAAAACTATGCCCCCTCATAATAGACCCCTCCACTAATGGAAATAGACCCTTACTATCCACTATGTCCAGGCCCCTCAATATTTTGTACACCTCGATGAGGTCTCCTCTCAACCTCCTCTGTTCCAATGAGAACAAACCCAGCCTATCCAATCTGTCCTCATAACTAAGATTCTCCATTCCAGGCAGCATCCTAGTAAATCTCCTCTGCACCCTCTAGTGCAATCACATCCTTCCTATAATACGATGACCAGAACCCATGTGTTTAATTTTTATCACTTCATTTTTTAAATAAAAAAAGCTGATGTATGCAAAATATACCAGTCAAGAGGTGTTTAGCAGTAGTAGAGGGGCCATTCGGCTTAGCAGCACTATCAGGTATTACATTACAAATCAGGTTCCTGTATCCAACAGGATATGTCTTTGACACAAATAATTTAAGAGATGTGTATACATCTTTGGCAATTCCTTGTCTCTATTCTGGTCATGATTGTGCACAGAATGGCTGTGAGACACAACATACTAATCTGAAGATATTATGAATATGATTATTCACGTATTGCTATACTATTTATTTATGAAAATGCACAATTAAAATTATGCTTTTCCATTCAACACAGTGTTTGTGCTTGTAAATGAAAGGGTGAACTTAGATTAATATACTTTTAGTTTGGGGTTTCTATCCCTGTTGTGCTCCAGTGTGTCACCCACAGTGAGCATCCCTCTTGTGCTCCCAAAATTTCCTCAACACATTCAAGCCTGTCTAAAGACATGGCTTTATTTGTTTTTTATGGGACTGCTCCAGGATGCATGCAGTGGTGATGTCACAGTGGAAATATCAGGTCCTTCATCGAAACACCTGTGAACTCGTCCCTTTTTAGTGTGGAAGCAAGTCATCCTCGAATAGAGGGACCGCCTATGATGATGACAATACACAGACAGACCCAACACAAGGTTCTCTGAAAAATAAAATTAATACTTTGGAAAAGCTTTAAGATTTTTGTAAGTATATTATTTTTCTATATAAAACAGAACAAAATAAAATTCTTAAACTTTTCTTCCTCTTAACAACTAGAATTTAGTAACATTCTACAAGAATTTGCATGGCCAGCGGAAAGCTTTAACACTTGGGTGACATGTACAGTAATTTATTGGACAAAAATGAACTATAAGGATTGCCAAGTGATATTTCGAGATATTAATCTGCTTCTGAGAAAAATATATTGCATATGGGGATTACTATCACAAAACATAAACTTAGTGAAAAGTGCTATTTTATATAATTGTACTGCTGCATTAGTTCCTGCATTTTTTGAGTATTAATATTTTGCATCATCAGTGCAAAACATGACCCTCGTCATCAAGCCACAATGCAAGATATTTTCGGTCGATATGAGTATTCGAGATATTTCCTTTAGTTTATTTTCATACAAGTATTTCTACTTTTTACTTCACCATTTTCAGTTCTAGTTTTGCACAGAATTACTTTGTGCACTGTCAAATCCCAGTTAGTTGCAATAGTGACTTTTGCATTTAGCCTTTCAAGTGACACCAAATGTTTTACAGTAGGAGGTCTAAATAGCTTCTCTTAAAGCTACCATACTTGGACTGAAAGCAGCTGATTTGACTCTCAAATCAAACCAAATAGAGTTTGCCATTGAAACAGTATACTTAATATGCTAATATTTTAATTGAAAAGTTGTTGGCATCGATGTTTGAATACACTTCCTGGTAACTATTCATTGTTATCCAGCCACTGAAACTGGCAAATTATTTGCTTATCATTTTATTTGTCTGGTTTACAACAAATTTATTCGCTACCTCATCAAGATCTATTAGCTGCAATGGCTGTTGCAATGGGGTGGGGGAGGCAGGGCTGTTTATCAAGATCACAGTTCTGCTTTGTTCTGAGAGGACATGGTTAGACACTAGCTTCTGGGAAACTAAAATGAATTTGAACACTATTGTGACTTAGAGCGATAACTAATTCATTGTGAAAGATAGCTTTTGATATTCTTTTGTCTCAATGCAGTCTTCAAAATAAAGTAATGAACAAGCAAGCATAATACAGGTTCCTTACTGTACTTCTAACAGGCAGTTATGAGCAGGGGCTGGGATTTCACAGACAAGCTTTTCCTTAGACTCATTACCAGAAATTGAGACATTTTTGTTATGTTGGAAACATTTTTGACTGATTAAGTAAGATTTGTTACCCAGCTGCTGGAAAAATCTGCATTGGTGACTGCTCATGGTTCCCTTCCTGCTTCAGAAGTTTTGATTTCGGTTTTGATCTATCTTGATCTTAAAACTGTACATAAGTTAGTAAATAATGACTGTTTATATGCATCAGTCTGTACTTTAATATACAAACTTTATTGCCCCCCAACTTTCATGTCAATGTCAAGTGCTTTTACATGTGCATCAATGCTTAAATGGCAGTATAATTCAGAAGTCAGGTCAGTGTGGAAGAGTTGTGGGAACACATCCATCAGATAGCTTGGTCTATCTTTTTCCCCCAGTGACCTGAAACAGGATTCAGCCAACATTATGGCCCCAAGTTTCCACACGATAAAAAACGGGCGCCCCTCAGAGCTGGGCGCCCGTTTTTCGCGCCGAAAAAAAACCGCGCGATTCTGGAGCGCCCTGCCGCTCCATGTCTGCTTGGCGCGGCGCCCAGGGGGGCGGAGCCTACCACTCGCGCCGATTTTGTAACTGGGAGGGGGTGGGTACCATTTAAATTAGTTTTGTCCTGCCGGCAACCCTGCGCGTGCGTGTTGGAGCGTTCGCGCAGTGTGAAGGAAACATTGGCACTCGGCCATTTTTGTAGTGCTTTGTAGCTGTTTAATTTTTGAACATTTTTTAATGAAAGCACATTGCAATCAGCACATCTGCACTGAGGCTTCTTGCAGCAGTGAGAAGGCTGCAGTAAGCCTCAGAAAGTTGAGGCAGTCGTTTCCAGACGGCCTCCCCCCCCCCCCCCGCCGTCAGGAAATGGCTGCTGAACTTGAGGCTTCCTGCAGCCTTCTCACTGTCTCCTTCCCCCACCGCCCGCCGTCTGGAACGGCTTCCTCCTCCGCTCCCCGCGGGAACGAACGGCTGCCTCCTTCCCCTCTCCGGAACGAACGGCTGCCTCCTCCCCCCCCCGCGGGAACGAACGGCTGCCTCCTTTCCACCCCCCCCCCTCCACCGCGGTAACGAACGGCTGCCTCCTCCCCCCCCCTCGGGAACGAACGGCTGCCTCCTTTCCCCTTCCCCCCCCCCACCCCCCCGCGGGAACGAACGGCTGCCTCCTTTCCCCCCCCCCACCGCGGTAACAAACGGCTGCCTCCTTCCCCCGCCCCCGCCAACGAACGGCTGCCTCAACTTGAGGCTTCCTGCAGCATTCTCCCTGGCTGAAGCACTTTCACACAGGTAGGAAGATGGTTTATTTAATCTTTTCTTTGCTTATAAATGTTTATTCAGGTTGGATTTATTTGTATAATATTTGTATAAGTATAAATAAGGATTTATTATAGAATTTAATGACTTCCCTTCCCTCCACCTCCACCTCGTTCTGGACGCCTAATTTGTAACCTGCGCCTGATTTTTTAGTGTAGACAAGGTTTTTTCAGTTCTACAAAAATCTTCACTTGCTCCATTCTAAGTTAGCTTGGAGTACGTTTTCACTGTGGAAACTTTCAAATCAGGCGTCAGTGGCTGGACACGTCCCCTTTTGAAGAAAAAATTCTGTTCCAAAGTGAAACTGTTCTAACTGACTAGAACTGCAGAAAAAAAAGAGGAGAATTGCGATTTCTAAGATAGTCCGTTCTCCACCAGTTGCTCCTAAAAATCAGGCGCAAACTTGGGCCCTATAATTCTGTTGTGGCATCTCCAAATTGCATGATGCGGATACTGGTCTAGTAAAATGGAAGGCTAAAATATTGACCAAAACGATTAAGCTTAAATCTGCTCAATGTTATTCAATGCTGCAGGAACTCACCCAAACAGAACCTTCTTCATTAATTCAATTTCAAACTTTTACCGACAAAGGGGAAATGGTCATATTTTTTCTCTTCTCATCCCTTATGCCCAGAATACAAAAATATTTTTGAGTCACTGAATTTTGTAATTAAAATCCATTTATTATCTTAATGGCATAGGGCTAAAAATTCGTTATCGATCGTTTTGAGGGCGGTAATTTTAATGTCTGGTGATAATTAGCGACGGTGAACGCAAACTTCACTTTTAGCGCCACAAGAGGGAAGTGGAGCGCTAAATCAAGCGGTGCACACTTCTCTTGGGGCACTACAGCCGGCGCTAACATCAGAGCGATAATCAAGGTCAGGCGCTACTCGTCAGCCTCATTCTCATCATTGAAACCTGTGCATTGGTATTGCAAGAAGCAAGATGACAGATCAGAGAGCTAGTCAGTGTGCTCATTGCTTTTGAGGCCGCCCTGGAGGCTCTGGTCGAGGCAATGGGCCATGCTTTTTCCACAGACTGGCAGGTGGCGGCCAGAAGCACAGTGCCCAGAACTGCGACGCAAAAAATTCAATGACCTCACTCGGGTCGTCAGGGCGAGTATCTTCATCAAAGCTCAACATGCCACCATCTCAACTTCACAGTCTCAGACTGTACAAGCCCCCAAATCCCAGTACTCTCAAAGCAACTGTGCCCACCTATTGAAAGTTAAATGCACATCTGACGCCTTCCATACAGTAACACCTATTCAACTATGGAAAGCACATTTAACAGATAGCTGCACACTCACCCACATGTTCTGTTCCTTCTTGCAAGCCAAGCTTGCACACAAGAGGAGGGAGCAGCTGCGCACGGGAGGAGGCGGCGGATGTTCAGGTCTTGACCGACCGAGGAGCGAGTGGCTGCAGTCATCGGGGCACAACTGGTGGGAATGGCTGCCATGGGAGAAGCCGACCACCCTGCGGTATGTTAATCACCCCTCCCTCTTCGATCAGACCACTTCCCCCCCCCCCCCCCCTCGCACCACAAGTCTTTCCCACTTTACATGTTACTATGCTGTCTCAACTCCTCGCTGCCAACCTGCCCCCTCCCTAGCACTTAACCACATTTATGTGCCTTTTTGTTTTCAGATAAGCAGCCAGCAGCCCAGGAGCCTGCCCCTCAGCCCTTAAGTGCCAGCGACACGGGAGAGGAGGAGGAAGGGGAGGACACAGTATCTGTGCCTGTGTCAGACCAGCCAGCTGCCTCTTAACAGTGGGGACACCTAGTCGGTGGAGGCGGCCATATTCGTGGGGTCTCATGTGAGTGATGCTCCGGCAGCCAGCGGCATGCAGCAACGCCACGGGCAAAGGGAAGCTCAGAGGCTAGCTACCCGGAGGGAGAGTTCACACCCGAGTCAGCAAGACTCGGATGAGGACCTCAACATGGAGGTTGTGGCCAGATGGTCAATGGCGATGCACAGCAAACTTATGGGTGCATTGACAAGGATGCCCGAGAGCATGGATGCACTTGCTATGTGCTTGGAGAAGTCTGCCTCATACATTGCACTTGTGTCTCAGCAGACCTTCAAGCCCATTCTTGGCAGTTTTGCAAAGGATGGTTGACTCGCAGAGACACCGTGGGGATCCAGACCTCATGCCAGGACAGAGAGTGGAGAGCACCAGTTCAAACTGTCACAGGATGGGAGAGTGGAGAGCACCAGTTCAAACTGTCACAGGAGCATCCAGTCGTACCCCGGTAACTGCCCCCAAAGGAAGTGGAGTGTGGGAAATTGCACTCCGCTTCCATTGAGGGGTGGTAAGGCCAATTCTGCAGCGGGAGCAGGACTTCCACGCTGGGGGCTAAAATTCCCTGCCCCAGAAGGTTACCGCCCCCCCAAGATGGGAGTCTGTGCGGGGAGGCAGAGGGAAGATGAGAGGAGACGGGGGCAGGGGACGGAGGGGAGAGTGGTGGAGGTGGGGGGGGCGGAGAACAGGAGGGGCCACATTGCAGAGGAGGTCTGGGGGGCGGGGGGGGGGGTGCGAAGTGTGTTGGAGGGGCGGGCCTGGGGGCTCTGTGCCTCGGTGCGGGGAGTGTTCAGAGTGGGGTGGTCGGGTTGACTGCGCAGATGACAGTTGGTGGATGTGGTGTGGTTGGCGTCATGGGAGCGTGGCTCCGAGGCTGGAGGCTCGACATTTGGGAAGGATTCTGACAGGAGGGGGCAGGTTGGATGCGGGGGGAGTGTTCCCGGTGTTGGGTGGGTCCGGAGCCGGGGGGGGGGGGTGGCACGCTCTTGGGATGGGGGGTGGGCTGTTTGGGGCTGGGATTGGGAGAGACTTCTTCACTCGGGGAGTTGTTGGCCTGTGGGGTTCCCTGCCGCGGAGAGTTGTTGATGCCAGTTCATTGGATGTGTTCGGGAGGGAGTTGGATGTGGTCCTTGCAGCTGGGGGTGTGGGTGGGGGAAGGTGCTGGGGTGGGTGATCAGCCATGATCTTGTTGAATGGCGGTGCAGGCTCGAAGGGCCTACTCCTGCACCTATTTTCTATGTTTCTATACCGCGTGTCATGGGTGACGCAGTAGCAGTTATTGACACACAGGCCGAAGCAACGCAATGGCTTAGTGATGTAATGGAGTCAGTGTTTGGTGGCATGCCGACTCAGTCTGCTCTCATGCAGAAGAGGAGTTTCTTCTCTAAGAGGGTTGTAAATCTGTGGAATTATCTGCCCCAGAGAGCTATGGAGGCTGGCTCATTGAATATATTTAAGGTGGAGATAAGACAGATTTTTGAACGATAAGGGAGTAAAGGGTTATGGGGAGCGGGCAGGGATGTGAAACTGAGCCCAAGATCAAATCAGCCATGATCTTATTAAATGGCAGAGCAGGCTCAAGGGGCCACGCAAGCGCAGACTGCTGCCATTGTCTCTGGGTTCCCACCAGTCCAATGGAGATCTCATGGTGCCGAAGCAGTCCAGCAATCTGTGCTCCAGCCGTCCTCTCTGGATGGCAGCATTCCAGCTCCTGCCACTGCTACTTCATTTCACCTGCCGCTGTCTGCACCCCACCCATCTGAGACTGCTGCTGCCCATGCTGAGATGGTGCAGTCCGCAGTTGGGCCTTCCAGGCCCAGAGCTGGTCGAGGGCAGAGCAGCCTTCAACCAGCCTTGCTGCAGTCACTGGGGCCCCATTAAGGAGGAGAAGGAGGATATGTGTTTTCTGCAAAAGCTTGTCGATATATTGTTCCTGTTGTTTGCGGGTTCTTATGTCTGAAATTGGAGGGTTGTTTAGATATATTATTGAAACTCCTTGTGGGTTGTTATCTTTGAAGGGTGAAGGTTAATTGTAAATATTTTGCTGCTGATGGTTGTGGGGTGTGTTGGTTGAGGGTACAGACTTGTTGGTGACACTGAATAATTGATTTGACCTTTCCATGCTTGTGATGTTTGTCATTCCAGCTTTACAGGGTGCTGCATTTGCAGATAGCGATGTGATTTTGCTGCCCACATGCCATCTGATTGATAATTCACTGGAAGCGCTGCATAATGAGGCGCTCACGTACGGCCCTTGCAGCGCCGACATTGCCACACCCCTCCTGCGTGGCTGCTGCTGCTCCTCCTCTGCATCACCATGCTCCCCGCCTCCTGCTCATCCTCTCCCTCCTCCTGAGGTGGACCTGCAATCCGTGGTGTCAATGGCTGGGCCATCATTATGGCCAGGTTGTGCAGCATGCAGCAAACAACAATGAAGAGGGAGACTCGATCAGGGTCCCTCAAGAGCGGTCAAGGCAGTGGAACCGCTGCTTCAGCATCCCGATAGTCTGCTTGATTCCTGGTGGCGGCATGCCTGTCATTGTAACGGTGCAAAGCAGGGGTGTTGGGGTTGTGGAAGGGGGTCATCAGCCAGGTGGCAAGAAGATAACCCTTGCCCCGACCATCCAGCCATGCACCTCATGTGCTGGCTGAAAGAGTGCTGACACAGTGGTCTCTCGCAGGATAAATGCATCGTGGCTGCTGCCAGGATAGCGGGCATTAATTGCAAGGATGAGCTGCCTGTGGTTGCACACCAACTGCAGAGTGGTACCCTTTGTGGTTACGGAAAACCTCTATTTTGCAGAGGTGCCCACAATGCCACGTGGGTGCAGTCAATGGCGCCCTGAACCATGAGGAAGGCCACAATCCTGGCGAAGCCACAGGTGCGTTCCTCCTGATTCTCCCTGGTCATGCTGAAAGTGATGTACTCCCTTTTCCTGCGGTACAGAGCCTCGGTGACCTCCCGGATGCAGCTATGGACTGCAAATTGGGAAATATTGGAGATATCCCCTGCTGTCGCCTGGAAGGAGCCGGTAGAGTCGAAGCTCAGCGCTAGTGTGACCACCTTAACTGACACAGAGCGAAGTCCTGGTGTAAGGCTGAAGGTCTGGCTGCAGGAGGGGGCAGAGCTTTGTGACCACCTCCTTGCTGAACTGCAGCCTTCTTGGGCATTGCTCCTCTGACTGAGTAATGTAGGAGAAGTGCTCCCAGAAAACCCAGGGGGGGGGGGGGGGGGGGGGAAAAGAGTGCGGTAAGACCTCCTGTTGAGACCTCGACAGGCCCTCCTCATGCCTCGGCCCATATTCTGTCCATGCAGCTGCCGCCTATGAAGTCGGTGCTGCATGGCAAGGTGGAGCGCCAGCACAGCCCTCATCAATGTGCAAAGGAACAAAGTGCAAATGGTAAGGGAAACAAATTACCAGCCACAGCAAGGCAAGAGCTACAAATTGTGCAAGCAGAATAGCTAGCACTCACTCTGATCTCTCCCCAGTTGTTCATCACTTTAAATATTGCCCGGCAGCGATAATCGCAGGTATGAACTCCTGCTTTCTACGGCGTTTTTAGCACCAGGCGGCAAGTGAGGCGAAGCAACTGAAGGTCGCGTCCGGGGCGTTGCACAATCATTGACATCACGATCTCAGGGGCGCTATCTCTTAGCACCCGCGCTAAAACAAAAATGAATTTCCCCGAGCGGCGTTAGCATTGCTGCGTCCGGACGATAACCCATTAGCGTCCCACCCAGGCGCTAACAGGTGGCGCTAACCAACTGAACTTCGAGCCCATTATTTCTTAACTGACAATTTACCAACTTTAGATGCCAAGTTGAATTGTTCCAGATTATTATTTTAATGAGGGGAGGGGTCCCACCAATCTATTTTCCTCTTCCTCAGAGGACATTGACTAATTACTGGAGTACAGTTCCACAGGTGTAGACCACCCTTCAGTACCTCACGCAAGCAGCCATTCTTCACTAAACCAAGACAGTGGGTGTTGGGTGACTATTCGACTGTATGGAACATAACAGTCAAACCCAATCCTGTCCAAACCTACACACTTTCAGCAGTCACTGGGCAGTAAACAGAGCAGAAAGCCTAGACAATTTATTCCTTTCCTAATCCAGGGACACAGTTGCCAATTGTAGCACTCTAGTTAAAACACCAGCTAAAATCACCTAATTCATCAAAGACTGGAAATCAAACATGGAATCTTTCCAGTCTGTTAAGCTGATCACTGGCTTTACTTGCTGAGTTATCAAGAAAGCTATAGTTTATGGTATTTTAAAACACATTTATATCACTGCCAATGTTTCATTTTTAGTGGATTGTGAGGAGAAAGCATTAGTGTGATTAATATAGCAACAGCTGTCTGCATGAAGAAGTTTAAATTTAGCTGTCAGCTGGTGGCAGCACAAGCGTTAATTAGCGTATTGCTCTGTGATGGTGATAGAGAATGCTTCTGCTGTGAATACTCTCCAACAACAATCTTTGAAGTAACACAGCAACTCCAGTAAATGCATTGTGGTTTAATGTCACATCCAAGAAGGGCAAAAGTACTTAAATGAGAATGAAGTAATATGACGGAATATAACTGAAGGAGGATAGAAATCACTGAATGTTATGATGTTCCAATATGATAAAATATTGACACAAACACTTTATGCATGTAAGTAGCAGTAAAATAAATCTGGTTTTGGAAGTACACATTCAGCTGAGGGAAGCGCTTCAAACATTCAGCAAGCAAACCACCAACTGTCAGTTTTCAAAAATCTCATTTGTAATTTTCAACAGAGTGCGACAAAAATGGTTTAGATTTCAAAACTAATTGAATCTGAACGGTCTCTGAAGTTTTGAATCTGAAGTTTGCCACTAGCAGCAACTTGCATTTATGTAGCACCTTTAACATAGTAAAAGGTCCCAAGGAACTTCACAGAAGTGATCAAACAAAATTTGACACCAAGCTACATATTAGAACAGATGACCTTTATCAAAGAGGTAGGTTTTAAGGAGCGTTTCAAAGAAGAGGAGGTAGAGAAGCAGAGGTTTAGGGAGGGAATTCCAGAGCTAAGGGAAACACCATGGCACTGTTCATAGTCAATCAGAGGCTATGCTATTGCAAAAGGAGACGTGCTGGGATGTTGCGGTGGGGGACAAATATGATGTGTGGCCTGCAATAGACATTATAAGCATCACATAGTCATGGTGGAATGATTCTAATAAATGGGATACATATCTGGAAGGATATAAATTGTTTAAAAATCAATCATAACGGGAAGAAAGGACTGGTGTGGCAGTATATATAAACTACACTATTGAGGCACAAGAGAGAGAGGATATGAAAAACAGAAAGGGCAGACACAGAATCACTTTGGATAGAATTAATAGATGGCAACAGAGGTAAACCATTATTGGGGGTACAGTTATAGTCCTCCAGGTCAGGGTGAAAGCCTTGATCTGTATCTCTGAGATGAGATAAGGATGATGACTAGTAAGGACCATCTATGCAGTTGGCTATTTTAAGTTGCCAGAAATTGATTGGGACAATAATGACGCAGAATTAGCTGAAATGGCGATATTAGCACAAATGCTATAGGTTAGACTGTTCTGCTACCCGATCCTCCAGTGGCGAATTTATGCCCCCATTTGCTGGGAAAATAATTAGCATACCCCGCAGTGCACAGTGGTAGATCTGAAGCAGCAGCGCCAATTAATTTGGGTTAATTTTGCTGGTCAATTTTGGCGGGAAGTTCAACAGTGTTTATTTATTTATATCCGGCAGAAATTACTGAAACATGTAAGCATTGAACAAATATTGGCATAAGAACAATGATTATTAGGGAAACAGTTCTTCTTTAGCTCTCACACTGTATCACAAGACTATGGCTGGGAGCTATGGATTTTAAAATTACTGTACTTTAGCCCCAATTGACATTAGAGATTTCAGAAGCTATGCAGAAAAAAAGGTCACCCAAAAGGCAATTTCAGTTTTCAATGATTATCCTTGGATCTCTCCATGGCCTCATCTCCTCTACCCGCCCCCCCCTCCCCACCACCCTCCTCCAATTCTAGCCTCTAGTGCATCCCTGATTTTTATGGTTCCACCATTGCCTTCAGCTGCCGAGACCTCAAGCTCTGAAATTCCTTCTCTAAACCACTCTGCCTCCTTTAAGTCACTCCTTAAAACCCACCCCTTTGACCAAGCATTTGGTCACCTGTCCTGATATCTCTGACTCGGTGTCAAGATACCGCTCCTGTGAAGTGTCTGGTCATGTTTTTAACTATGTAAAAGGTGCTGTTAAAGGTGCTTATATAAATGCAAGCTGTTGTTGTTGTTGTTATTATCCATGTTATTTTGATGACAGTATCTAGCAGTGGGAGAAATAAGTGTAAATAACATTTTCATTTGCATTGCAATAAACCTTCAAAAATGCGGGCTCTGCTTTGATCAATCTGCTAAAGAAAATTTAGAATTCACATAGTACCTGTAACTGTATTATAATGCCAAGATGTGATGTCGACCATTTTAAATGAGTATGTGTTACGATTCCTATATACTCAGCCCACCAACACCATTCTGCAACAATCTAACTGGCAGAGGCAATCTCAGTGGCTTCAAATCAGCAAATTCAATCTTTCTACTGATTTTAATGTTGAACGGAACTATGATAATTAACTATTTTGGCAAAGGAAATTATGGAGTGGCACAAAGGTCTCAGGAAATTAGAGAGTGGGTTAAGTAATGTTTGAAGTTATTGATACCATAATTGCCTGTGGTTTTGATACTATAAATGCAACATTGATGCGCCATTGCAATAAGGCAAATCTCCAAGAAATTCTGAGCTAATGTCCTGTTAACACAGAAGCAAGTTCTAGAGTTAATGAAAGACTGTTTTATGACAGGAGCCAACAAGGAGAGAAAACATCTCTTATATTTGATTATGAGTGAAAAGGATAATCAAATCTTCAAAACACAGCCATATACATTTTTAGGCATCTTTAGTTTCTAATAGTGTGCGAGGTTCGAAGTACTATAATTTGATCACATTTGAAATTACAAGGATTGGAAAAGTTATAAAAACCCTCAAGAAAATTGCCAAATTTTGAGGATCAACTTTATGCACTTGTTTTATCAAAGTAGGTCTGGCAGCTTTGAATGACTAGGAGAAGGGATGAACCAGAGTACCTTGAAGTAGATGATTCGAAATGCAACAGGCCAATGTGAACCCATGTAAAGCAAATGTACCAAACTTAAAAGTTCTCCTGTCTTGTTGAATGGGACTACCAACCAACTCAAAGAAAAAAAGGCACTTGTATATGATAGCAACATTATACCATGTAAAACACAATGCATTATTCGTCTACTTAAAAAATGTAGGTATGTGTCACATTTAAGGGCACAAAGTCTAACTGATATTAAATAAATATTGTTCGAGTTAATTCAGTGGTTAATTGTTATTCAAACTGAAAATAAGAACACTGATAATTGTTTGTTGGAAAGTCATTAACATACAAATATCGGCCTGGATTTTGCCGTCAGCAGCGAAGAAATGGCGCTTGCCGTTCACTACACTGATAGCTGCCCAGAGTTTTCGCAGGCTTTTAAGCAGAGAATCCTTCTAATCGGTTGCTTCTATAGGAGATTTGTGGTGAGAGAGCAGGTCAAGCAACAGCGAGGCACTTCATTCAAAGAAATATGCAGGAAGTGCCCTGCAATTGAGTACAAGCGTAATGACAGGTACTATGGTTATGGAAAGAAAGTGACACTCTCCACCCTTCCATCTACCTGGAACTTGAATTGAAATCAAGCTCAAATGCACTGAAATTTGTCCACTGCCAACTGAAAGAAGCCATCAGGTTAGCCTCTTTAGCCAAAAAGGACTACAGTTTCCGTGTCTATATACTGAATGCCATTTTATGCAAACGAATTTGAACCTCTCACTGGAGGCAAGTAAAAAAAGAAACATTAGGAACTTGAAGATGGATTAGAAGATCCCAGGTTTCATGTTTGTTTTGTGCTCGAGTTAGCTGATCTCAGTTGGGCCAATACAACTGCTGTCAGTGCACTGCGGGAGGTGGGGGCTGCAAAAAGCTCCAGCAAGGTTAATGGTCGTGATTCCAATCCAGACATTATTTCACACACCTCCTCCCTGATTTTAGAGAGAGAGAGAGAGAGAGAGAGAGAGAGAGAGAGAGAGAGAGAGAGAGAGAGAGAGAGAGAGAGAGAGAGAGAGAGAGAAAGAAAGAAAGAGAGAGAGAGAAAGTATTAAGGGGTTTAGCAGCTTTGAAAGTGAATAAATTCCCAGGCCTGGATGAAATGTATCCCAGGCTGTGGAGAAGAGAGAGGAAATAGCAGATGCTCTGACCATCATTTTCCAATCCTCTCTGGCTGCAGGTGTGATGTTGGAGGATTAGAGGACTGGAGATAGGGATAGACCGAGTAATTATAGGCCAGTCATCCTAACCTCGGTGGTGGGAAAATTACTGGAAAAAATTCTGAAGGACAGGATAAATCTTCATTTAGAAAGAAACGGATCAATCAAGGACAGTTAGCATGGATGTATTAAGGGAAGGTCGTGTCTGACTAACTTGAGGGTGGTGGGGCTCTGGAACTCATTGCCTGAAAGAGTGGTAGAGGCAAAAACCCTCAGCATTTAAAAAGTTCTTGGAGTGTCATAACCTAGAAGGCTACAGACCAAGAGCAAATAACTGCCTTTATCTGGTTATACCCTGTACTACTTTTTAAAAGTGTGACACAATTTATATTAGTCAGTGGTGTCTAAAGTGTGGTAGATCGTACATGCATAATTCAGATCTCTGGTTCTTGAACTGTTTTGGTTGAAGGACCCTTTTTCAAATAGATTAGTAATCACAGACGCCCCTTCTAAATTATTATAAGAAATAGAAGGAGTAGGCCATACGGCCCCTCGAGCCTGCTCCGCCATTCAATAAGATCATGGCTGATCTGATCATGGGCTCAGCTCCACTTCCCTGCCTGCTCCCCATAACCCCTTATCATTTAAGAAACTGTCTATTTCTGTCTTAAATTTATTCAATGTGCCAGCATCCACTGCTCTTTGAGGCAGCGAATTCCACAGAGAAGAAATTTCTCCTCATCTCTGTTTTAAATGGGCGGCCCTTATTCTAAGATCATGTCCTCTAGTTCTAGTCTCCCCAATCAGTGGAAACATCCTCTCTGCATCCACCTGGTCAAGCCCCCTCATAATCTGACACGTTTCGATAAGATCATCTGAATTCCAATGAGTAGAGGCCCAACCTACTCAACCTTTCCTCCGAAGTCAACCCCCTCATCCCCGGAATCAACCTCTTGAATTGAAACCTCTGACAATGAATTGCAATATAGCTATGGTGACATTTACAAAACAGGAATCCCTCAAGCATGTATGTATAAAATGATTTTAAAGCATTGATTTTGTTTTTAAATTACATGTGCATTTGTTATTCAGTGTATTCAAGTGCTGCCCAGATTATGTCATATCTGTTCCTTGGCCAGCCCTCGACAGTGGACACATAGATCTAATGTAATGTATGTCCGACCGACGGGGCCTGCTCTTTCTGGTTGTATCCCGGCACTGCTGCAGCCAGCTGGTAGTCAGGACAGGATCTCTGAGCAACTGGGCCTGCTCCCGATACTCATCTTTTTATATTAAAAAAAAGCTGCAACTTATAAATTTGATCTTGGCTGGCAGCACTACATATCTGTGATAAAATTATCTGAAAGCAATGATCATTCAAAACTCCAAGGGCTTCATTGCATTTTAAATCCTTTTGTTACTTTCTCCAAGGTGAGTCAAGACAGTCACAAATGGTTGAATTTATGGGCAGACGTACACTGTTTATGGCTTGTAAGTGATGATTATAACGCGAGTGTACAGCTGCAATGTGATTAAGGATTCAGAAGTGAGCTAAACTAGTTATATCAGTAAGTATATTCAGTCTAGCCGTGACAAAAGGCCCTGCATTTTGTGCCCCCGACTCCGGTTGCTGGATGTGGTATTGTGTCTGCTGCTGGTTTTGTCCTCCTCCTCTTCCTGCAGCACACAGCTGCTGCTGCCTCATCCATCAGCCGCCCCAGCTCACCGCTCCCCCCATCACCAATTGAAGTTTTTTCCTTGCGCACACACTGAAAAGTCCACTGTTTATATAATGGGATGGAAAAGGGAGGGTGGGAAAGGAAAGGAGCACTCAGTGGATTTTGTAAATACCAAAAAACTCAAAATCAACATTAGAATGTAGTATTTCATAGATGACAACAATGGATCTTATTATTCCAGAGATGCACCTTTCATCTATAAAAATTGATTCTAATCAATGTTCCCCTAAGATGTACGGCTGCATTGTAAATATCTTGCATGCAGAGAAATTTAACAGGCTGCGTTGGTTTACTCCATATTAGAGAACATTGATCCTATCAGGATCAAATCTTGGAGGTTATCTTAAAAGGTCATGATCTGTATATCTGTTTAAATGCTTTAGTTCAATTTTCGATTTTCAATATTTTTAGACTGCCTTTTAAAGTCAGATGGTAGCCTTCCAGATGCGAGGTATTTTGGTGGTGAAACAAATCCGGCAAGGAATGAACTGAGAATCATGGTAGCATGAATGATGTTAAACTGCACACTCCAGAAATACGCTAGCACAACATCCATAGATCAAGAGCAACATTTTGGAGTGGTGTAATTCCTGAGGTACCGTAGTGTAAACACTGTCTTGGTTGCAAGCCAGAATCTTGTTCCTGGCAGGCAAAAGGATTGGCTTGCAAGAAAGGCACTTAGCAGGGGGACATCAGCTGCTCCTGGTATTAACCTGCTAACATCTATCCATCAGTGCTAAGCCTTGGCACATGCAGATGTTATCAGTGTGAAGTGATTTTCTTATCTCAGCATCCAGAGTTAACTGTGATTTCACTCTGGGAATAAATGTAACATTATAGGGATTAGAAAGCTCGATATACAGCAGGACAAAGGAATGCTGTTCTGGCACTAATGGTATGGTGCAGACACATTTAAGCAGTGAGGATAGTTTTTCTATTGCCTAATGTTTGTGTGATGTACCCAGTGGGGGCAATAGAGATCAGCAGTAAAACTCAATTCACATCCTTAATAAATGCTTGCAAAGCAGCCAGATGAATGCCCCAAACAATTTTGGTTTCTTGCAGTTTATTGTTCATTCATACAACTGTATGTGGATCCAAGAAATTTCCTCAAGGACAGAATAAAACATTTCTATTTAAAAAAAACTGGCATTAAAAAAAGCAAATTTAACCTGTTGTATTTCTCTAACTTTGACATAGTCAACAACAAAAATGGACAATATTTTTCAGATGACAATTGTCAATGTGGCATGTTTATTTTCAATGCTGAAAAATGTCATTCAAAATTCAGGTTAAATATTGCTACCTACTTGCCTAATTTTCAACAAATGTCAATAAGTAGTTTTTTTTTTACACTGAACTATATGATAAGTGCCAAGTAGAAAACATCCATACTTACAATTGGCCCTGTATTCAATATACAAATGGAGGTTTGAAAAAAAACATTACTGCTTAACTTAATGCAATGACAATGGTCTCGAATAGCAACAAAGCAATGCTAAAATGAACAAAAATGTGCTGCGGCACATTTATCTGAATGCAACAAAAAAGCTGAACATTGCACAAACCGTATTGCTGAAAAACAACACTGTGCTGTTTGGATGTTGTATTCCTTAATCTGGCAATTAAACCATGTAAATAAATTATATTGGTTTGCAAGAATACAAGATCACAGATCAATATTTCCACCAAGGAAAGTGTCAACAGTATTGCAAAAGCAAAACAAGTTGGTTTACTCTATATTAGTAAAATGATACAGCCGCTAGAGGCTATTCATTTCACTTTACGCTCTAGATTCGAAGATAAAAATAACTTGATAACTTAATTGTACATATTACAGTAATTAAAATGTTGCCTTAAAAGGAATTATCTGAAGGCATTAATAAAAGATGTAAATCCTAGTATAACCTTTGAAGATGATCAGAAAATAAGCAACACGCTGTTTCAGCTTAACCCTTTTATAGACTGAATCAAAGTTATACTGGTTCAAAGTAAACACCTCAGGATAATATTTTATACTGTATATGGTATGTATATGTATATGTGTTGATACCATTTGCAATTCGTGTTGAATTCTACAAATGAAGAGCCCATTAAACTAGATGTAGTATGACAATCAGTAAGACAGTTAGATATAATAAATTGTCTCGGTAAATATTGTATGAAATAGCAAATACAGACAATTCATCCTGCAATCAAAATTATCTAATGCCTTTAACTGCATTAAAAAGAGTTATAATTATAAAGATGAAAATATTAGCATGAATATTCCAAGTCTGGGCCGCTGGATACCTTTCTTGTTAGCAGCATGTATTTGAAAGTCATGGGCAATGTGCCTGTGATTTAAAATTTTCGTAGCCAATCTTTCCAATTCTTTGTCAGATCACAAATGCCAGAGGTCACCTTGCACACATCAAGGATCACTCTGCGCCAATGCTCTTAGCCAAAAGGCCTAGAGCCACTGCACCGTGCCTGGAAGTACTGCAATACCAGGTTCGTGCCATGGAGGTGGATGGGTCAGCACCCCCACACACCTCCGTGGAGGTGGATGGGTCAAACCACCCCATGATTTATCCAAAATATGCTGACGGCAGGTGAGCTATCTCACCGGTAGCCCAGACTTAATTCATTTATCCAAATTCTATGGGTGTGTCCTATATACGCAATGATCTAATCAAACACCACTAAAATAATGTACGAGCTAATAATTGAGCAAACTTCTTCAATGAACTACAGTGGTTGAAGACTGATATATCACCAATTTAGAAACGAGGAAAGAGAATGGCACCCAAAGAATGAATTTGAGTACAGGGTAGTTCCAACCCCGTACCTCATGGTGCAAGTCCACCATACAAAATGGTCTATATTATAATAAAAATTAGGACCATATTGGTAAATTCAACAAAGGATGTTTGATATGGGAAATTGATAAATTACACTGGTGCTATATGGAGTTATTCTTCTGAGGTTGAAGATAAGGCACATCACTTGAACAGAACTGTTGAGCTTTGCTCTGTGTCACACCTATTCTATACCTGAACTAAGTTCGCAACGTTGACCGTTGATGATGAAAGCGAAATGCATTTTATTCCCCAAAATGAACAACCCTTGCCTCAACATGCAAAACTGTCACCAAAGCAAAACTTCCCAGCAGCAAGCATAATGTGCTAAACTATCCAGTCTGGAACCCAGTTTGCAAACCTATTGAGCCAAAACCACCAGTATAGTAAGCTAAAAATTAAGAATCCTCTCATGAAGAGATCAGGAATCATTTGATGTACCAATATTAAAGAAAAAGACTTGCATTTATATAGCACCTTGTATGACCGACCACCAGACTTCTCAAAGCGCTTTACAGCCAATGAAGTATTTTTGGAGTGTAGTAACTGTTCTAGGAAAGACAGACTACATTTTGTGAACTTATGTTAATATCAAAACTTCAGAGATGCATCCAGGAATCTTTGCATAATATTATAGATGGTCTCAAATCTCATCTGAAGAGCAGTCACTTTTTGCAATACTGTTTGAGCTTTACACCTCTAATAAATACTTTTCCCAAATTTGTGATTCAACAGGTATTGATGAACATGGAACTACTGTATCACTATCAGCAACTCGCAGTATAAGCTGATCCTACTTAGCTTAGCAATTGGGTCCCGAGTTCATTGTTAAGCCCAGAGCCTCAACGTGAACCCGAACCATGACACAAGAGCAGTAAGGAATACTTGTGAACAAATAAAAAGACTGCCCTCAGGTAACTGCATCTGATCCTACCAAGACACTGGCACTGTGCACACCAGTTGCTGGTGTTTTATAACTTGCTTGATCTTCATTATTAGATTTTATAAAGTGGTACTGATGCTCAGTGCTCAGGGAAGTCACTCATTTCAAACATTGAATTTAAATAACCTAATCCCTGGAGTCCAAACCACCTCCACTTACAATACCCTAAGCTGGAAATTTGAATAGAATTTCACAAGAAATGAAGCCGTGGCCTTCATAGAGAGATTTTTTGTCAATACAGAAAATGAAACAACTTGCCTTCATATAATGGCCCGGAATTTGTAGTCTGCAGCGAAGCGAAGGTATTCGCCGCTGGCCCCAAAGTACACTTCACACAAGGATCCTGTGATCTCGGTGTCAAGAAATTTGGGTTTTCCGATGTTCAATTCAGATCGATGTACTGGGGATCCCCTTGTGTGAACTGCTGTGATGTTAACAAGCTGTCTAAGCAGCCAATCAAAACGTAGAATTCTCTGAGACCACAAACAAGGAAGTGGGTAGGTAAGCTCTTAAAATTCTAACTTTTTTTTAAAAAAAGAGCAAAACAATGATTGGGGATCTCACATGGGGAAAAGGCAAAGCTGAAATAAAGATGAACAAAGTTTCTTAAAATGGATAAATTTCACACTGCTCAAAAATAAAATTATTTTTTTAGGCCCTTAATTTTTGTTTAGGAGTCAATACACTGTTAAAACCCCAGTTACACCCAATCCCTTTGGGTCTAACTTTTAATGGGGAACTTAACAGCGTATTTACTGCGGAGAGGAGGAGGGGGCAACATTGCAGCCTGCGGAGCATCTGTGAATGACAGGCCGCAACTTCAAGAGTTCCACATGTGCCTGCGCCAAATCCCAAAGTTGCAAAGGCAGAATGACAGCTGCCAGTTCGCTGTCCTCTGGACTGCAAATTCCAGGCCAACATTTTTAAGTTAGTAAAACATTTCAAAACGCTTTCACAGCAGCGTAATGAGACACAAATTGACAGAGTCAAAGGAGACATTCGGACAGGTGATGAAAATCTTGGTTAAAGAGTTAGATTTTAATGAGCACCTTAAAAGGGAGGGAGATGGCAAAGCGGAGAGCTTTAGGGAGGGAATTCCAGAGTTTATGGCCTAGACGACTGAAGGCCCAGCCGCTAATGGTGGGGCAAAGGAAGTGGGAGACACACAAGAGGCCAGAATTGGATGAATGCAGAGGTCGCGGAGGGACAAAGAAAGTGTTTGAGAAAAGAATAGCAAGTAATATAAAAGGGTCTTTTCTAGAGTGAAACAATAATCAAAAAAGGAAGGGTGGGGCCAACTGGGGACCAAAAAGGAAATCGTCTTGAGGAGACAGAGCGCATTGCTGAGGTACTAAATGAGTACTTTGCATCTGAGTTCACAAAAGAAGAGGATGCTGCCAATGTCACAGTAAAAGAGAAGGGGATAGAGAAGTTGGATAGGATAAAAATAGTTAAAGAGGAGGTACTTAAAAAGTTAGCGACGCTCAAAGTAACAAAAGTCATCTGGTCCAGATGGGATACATCCTACCTTGCCGAGGTAAGCAAGGGTGAAGATAGCAGAGGCTTTGGCCAAAAACTTCAATTCTCCTTGGATATGGGAGTGGTAACTACAGACCAGTCAGCCTAATGTCAGTGATGGGTCATCTTCGAGAGGACATATTTGGGCTGCGACTAGTAGCTAGTTCAAGGAGTAGTCCATGGTCAATTTTCTCTCCAACAATCTAACCTCTGCTTTGTGCCTCTTCTAAAGCTTGTCACATGGGAAGCCGTATACAAGAACCCATATACTTTGACTCCTATATTCACTCTTATATTGTACACTTCTACATTCAGTAGCAGATAGAAATACAGGGCCCAAGTTTCCACACGATAAAAAACGGGCACCCCTCCGAGCTGGGCGCCCGTTTTTCGCGCCTAAAAAAAAAAACTCACGATCCTGGAGCGTTCTGCAGCTCCTTGTCTGCCTGGCGCGGCGCCCAGGGGGGCGGAGCCTATACTCGCGCCGATTTTGTAAGTGGGAGGGGGCGGGTACTATTTAAATTAGTTTTTTTCCTGCCGGCAACGCTGCGCATGCGCGTTGGAGCGTTCGCGCACGCGCTGTGTGAAGGAAACATTGGCACTCGGCCATTTTTGTAGTTTTTTGTAGCTGTTTAATTTTTGAACATTTTTTAATAAAAGCACATTGCCATCAGCACATGCAGCCTTCTCACTGTCTCCTTCCCCCCTTCCCCGCGGGAAGAACGTGCGCCTTCCCCCCCGCGCGGGAAAGAACGGGCGCCTCCTCGGGAAGAACGGGCGCCTCAGGCTGACTGCAGCATTCTCTGTGCCTGAAGCACTTTCACACAGGTAGGAAGATGGTTTATTTAATCTTTTCTTTGCTTATAAATGTTTATTCAGGTTGGATTTATTTGTATAATATTTGTATAAGTATAAATAAGGATTTATTGTAGAATTTAATGAGTTCCCTTCCCCCCCACCTCCCACCTCGTTCTGGACACCTAATTTGTAACCTGCGCCTGATTTTTTCATGTGTATAACAGGTTTTTTCAGTTCTACAAAAATCTTCACTTGCTCCATTCTAACTTAATTTGGAGTACGTTTTCACTGTGGAAACTTTGAAATCAGGCGTCAGTGGCCAGACACGCCCCCTTTTGAAGAAAAAATTCTGTTCCAAAGTAGAACTGTTCTACCTGACTAGAACTGCAGAAAAAAAAAAGTGGAGAATTGCGATTTCTAAGATAGTCCGTTCTCCACCAGTTGCTCCTAAAAATCAGACGCAAATCATGTGGAAACTTGGGCCCACAAGGACTGCATTATTTTTATTTTTTCAAATAAACATTAAATTATGATATTGTGTGTAATAAAGACCCTTACTAGATAAATATAATAAAGATATATGAAACACATAATTTTAAGAATGTAGCATGGACTAATTAATACTGATAGTACAGCCTGTTTCAATCTTTCAACAGTCCTTCATTTCCACACCTGCCCCACACTACCACCATCCTTTTACAGATATTAGTAAACCCCTGTGGTATTGCTCATGTGTAGTCTGGGGTCTGGTCCATGGTTATATTTAACTGCTAACCTGGCCTGAACCTTTCAGACCATTGTTCAAATACTCCTGTGGGAATCTGGGTAATTGTAGATGCTTGTAAGTTGCTCAGGACAATTAGAGGTCAGTAATTTGATTATATATTTCAAGCTGCAGCTCAATAATTGGCTTGTTCTGCATCTGTAACAAAATGCGGAGGATGTTGGACAAGCACTAAGTACAAGCTATGTATATTTGGTACATTCAAAAATAAATCATTTTTATACCTAACAACTAAAAACACGGAACATATAGTCTTGGAAAATTAATTGTCATCATCTAAAGCCAAGTCATTACCTGGGCACACATGCATCAAACACTGCATTATTGTACATTAGAATATAACTTGGAGGTATAGGGTTTATTATGTCATATTTCTAATTTCAATTTCATTATGGAGTACTTGCTGCTTCACAGAACATCTATCCAGCACTTTGTCATTTAGGTTCCATGGGGAACTGTAATAAATGAATATTCAACATCAGACTATTTTTAGATGCATTGTTAAATATAATGATGGTTCACGATATGCACTGTCTCAAAAAGAACACAAAGTTGATGTCAGGAAGTCCCTTATCACATTTAGTCAAAATCTGAAGAATAGTTTTCAAGTTAGTGAGATGAAAATCAAACATTGTTAGATGCATGAATAGTACAAAGGTGATTCTCAGTAGATTTACTGGCAAACAAATGCATCTAATGATGAAGATTGTGAGGATAGCAAATTATTGCTCATGAACAAGACAAACAACGGGCAATAATACCATAACAAAAATATAGGATATTTTCAAATAATATTGATTCCAAGCAATATGAAAATTTCAACAAAAAATCTTTGATCATCTGATTATCACAACACATTTCAGTGTAGTTTTAAAAAAAATTGTACACTATAATGCCTTCAGTTTAATTATTCATTCAACTTGAAGGCCAAATTAAACAGAAGTTGGATAATGGCAACTGGCCATGCAAGTATCATTAAGGGTTTATTTAGTGTTAAAGTGCTGAGAAACTCCCTGCTGTAATGTTGCCTACCTAATGAAAAATCAGTTATCATCTACAACAACAAATGGCCCAGATTTTGTAGTAATAACAACAGTGAGGCCATCAGCATTCACCGTTATCATGGAGTAAATCGGACAGCAACTTCCAGAACCCACACATGTGCAGTTAAACGTGGAAATCAGGACATTGCTGTCCGATTTGCTCTGCTCCTCCACAAACTTCGCTACTCCAGCACCTCGCCGATAGATTTGGCATTAAAACACATGAAGGGTATGAAGTTGGGGTACTTACCCATTAAACATGCCAGAAAAAGTTACAGCTTGTCCATTCAAGTGTAAGTGAATTTTTAAACAGTGTTATAAATCTTAAATACTGAAACAACCTCTCTGGCACTAAAAATGTAGTTTACAAGTGTGGAGCCTCATTCCTTCAGCTCTTATTTATTGTTGGAATTTTTTTTTGCAATCCTTCTTCTGTCTCTTTCATGTCCCTCTCTCAACCCCATCTTTCTTTCCCTTTTCATATCGCTTTCTGTATATGATTTTACATAGAATTAAATATTCTAACTTAATACTTCCATGTTTAGAAATGTGTTTCAGTAAAGATTCTTCAATCTGATTGTTTGAGGAGACACACTGTTGCTTGGCCTGCTCACACAGGTCCCAAATCCCCTGTAGAGGGCGCTGCGCTGTAATGGCTCTCTAATTGCCATAAATCGCTGCACAAAATCCCACTAAGCGCCTGTGAGTAGCTGTAAGCATAATGAATGGCGAGAGCCATTCGTTTGCCACTGACTGCAAAGTCCGGGCCAAGGTATACTACGAGCTGCATTCCCCATATCCATCAGAAATTGTGTTAACATTTTCTTTTTGTTCCTACAAAGCATTGGTTCAACAAAAATATTCCCTGCACTGTTAAGACCTAAAACCTTCAAAATCCATCATGCTTTGGTACAGTAGGTTGGCCTATTTCCTCAATGAGCACAAATAATTAAGAAATCAGAGTGGGTGTGCTGAGAATAAACTAAGGCAGAAATAGGTTAAGGAGTATATAAAAAAAACATTGTTTATTTCCTGCAATGATCATTTCTTGCAAGCAAAGTGAACATGTACATCCTTCAAACACATTGATGAAGCAATTCTTCAAAATCCAGCTATACTCTGCAACAAGTAGGGTTCTTGAGAATTTGGGTAGGCCAATACTATATGTTTTAAATGATGAAACCACACGACAGCAATACCAGAAAAAAAGCAAATATTACTGGGTAGCTGTAAAAACTTATTTGCCAGTACAATATAGAAAATAAAACTATACTGACACTGGTGGTTGTCAAAAGCAGATTGTGAAAGTTTGATGAGTCTTGCAACTGATAGCACATGGCCATGCACTGATATTAGAATGGATTTAGCAAACCCCAGACTAATTACTTTCTCACCATCATTGACTCATTAAAGAAATGTACAGATCTTGATCTTAAAATACCAAAACCGTTTAGGACAAAGCAATTCCTGGCAGCTGATTTGGCTAGCAACAAGCAGTGGATGAACCAGAAATTTCTCTAACTGAACACTGAAAACTGAAACCATTCTAGTCACAGAAAGCAGAGAGTAGGAGTAAAAGGTGAGTAGGAATCCATAGTGGCAGAAGATGGGTAGTGGTGTTCCAGCGAAAAACATGGGCTTTGCACCCCCAATCTGGGCAGAAAAGTGGAGTTTAGGGTCGATTGGGCGGTTCCTAAAGAAAATGGGCGATAAATTTGAAAAATACCCAAGGCTGCGGGTTGGGTCTAGCAGCAGAAAACACAAAATAATTTTTCAAAAAATATCACGTAAAAAAAAAAATCATAAAAACATTCTCAAGACCCTTTTAAACTAAAATCACAACAGAATTTTAAAATAATGAGTAAAAAACCAATTACTAACCATTTTCTTGCAGTTACTCACCTACCGCCCAGCTCATCCTCGTGGGCGTTTTTATTCATACTTACCGATGGGTCACCGCTGAGCCAAATCAAAATGGGCGATGCGAGGACGGTGCACACCATTGGTCCACTCCCCAATGGTACCTCGAAACCGCCGGCGTAATTCAGGTAGTGAATTTTTTGCTCACCTGATTATCACCCACAATGACCAATACCGCCCAGAAACCGAGCGGTAAGCCATCGGAAATTCTAACCCTATGTAACTAACAAAAACCTTTGCACCGAAACTCTGTCCCACAGATTCCATCATCCACTCCAGATGCTTACGCAGGCTGAAACAGATGGGGAACAACCTTGCTGAGCTGTTAACCTCCAAGCTGATCAAACCCCAGATGCTATTCATCACCAAAAACACGAACATCCACCACCTCTGCAACACGGCTGACTCCACTCTTATCTCACCCCCAATGAAATCCTTATCCATGCTACAATTACCTCCAAATTGATATTGTGGTCTCAACTTCTACCCTACACAAATTCCAACTCATTCAAAACTCAAGCACTCCTATCCTGTTCTGCTCACCAATCATGAATGCCCTTGTAAACCTCCAATTGCTACCTATCTTCCAGTGCACGAAATTCAAAATCATTTTTTTTTAAATAAAGCATATCCCACAATACAACCTGCTCTAAACCTTCATCTTAGTCTGCGCAAGGGGTGTCAAACATATGGCCCAGTCTGGATCCGGCCCATGATATGCTTTAGGTTGTTGTGCGGCCTCAAAATCATCCAGGCACTGCTAACAGCCCGGGAGAACTACGCCTTTTAAACATGGCGCAAAGCATCCCCCTCCACCCCTCACCTCCCTGAAAAAGTGCAGTTGGGACATAACATCGGGTCTCGGGACAAGGGGGACAAGACAGAGATTGAGGCTTGAAGGACTGCTGCAGAACTGGAAAAAACTAGACCGAGTTTGCATGGTGCTTGCTCCACCTAGTCTTTCATACATTTTACAGAGGAGTCCCGAAATTGCCACAGGACCCTTCTTTGCATAGTTAAATTGATCCAACACTAGGTCTACCTAAAAACAGTGAAGACCAATATGGTGCAGATTAACTGCAGGGCCCCGGGCCAGAATTTGGTATACTTCTCATATTTTACTTTTGCTGAATGTGGCCATCAAGTGCCAGGATGTCAGATCAGGTCCACCATGTCAATTGAGTGTGGCACCCTTGGACTATGCCCTCTGGTGCACTCAATCTTCAGCAGAGCAGAGCATTCAGCTGTCTCAGTGCTACTTTCTGGAACTCTTCCTAAACCACTTTTTTCTGACTACAGGTTGAACCTCCCTTATCCAGAATCGTCAGGACCTGGCCTGTTCTGGATAAGGGATTTGGATAAGGAGTGGTCACGCTAAATTGGATGATACAGGTACCGAGCAAGGGGGTATCAGGGCTGGCTGGCTTGGGGCTGGGAGTGCAGCAGAGAGATTGTGGTGGTGGTGGTAGGTTCGGTAGATCACAGGGTCAGGCCAGCAATTGTGGGAGTCAACAGCGAGGAAGGACTTCAATTTACTCAGATCAGAATTCTGCGCATGCGCCACCTGGTGGCCAGGAATGATTCTGGATGAGGGGTGGTTCCGGATAAGGGAGTTCTGGATAAGGGAGGTTCAACCTGTACTACCATCTGTTTCTGCTCTACACACCTTAGAATGTTTATGACTTTAAAACAAACAGTTGTATTTCACATAAAATTACAGAATCACTACAAATGTCATTGTGTTGTACTGTGATACTGTTCAACATGTTACAGTGAGCAGTACTAACCATAATGCAAACCAAATTCAGGAAATTAGCACGGTGTCAAAATAAATCGAGAGAACAGGTTTCCAAATAATTGACTTCAAATTATTAAAATCGCTCCATTAAAATGTTCCCAAGCCATTTTGTGATATCAACTACTTTTGGTATCTGAATTCACAATTATTCAACCAAATTGAATCTTAACGGTGCGGATAACCAGAAACGTACTAAAAAATTTGTATATTTGAAAGTAAAATATTAAATTTCACTTTCAAATTTTGGAACATGGAATAAAATTCATGTATTTAAGAAAAATGCAGCTAGAAGCATTGTCAGCACTGGCGTGTGTTACAATGATATACAATCTGTAAAACCATCACATCAGACATAAGTATTCTCTCTTTATGCATGGTGGATATAAAATTAGCAATTGATCAAGGTGGATTATAAAGGTATATGTGAATTTGTGTGTGCTTGCACAAAGGGAACAGTTTAGCAGCTGTCTTATGAAAAAACACACGGTTGTCACGTACTCTTTCTGCTCAATATAGAACTAAATTTGCCTCAAGTAACATAAAAATCAATTTCAGGCTCCTTATAATAGAATTTGAATTGTGGCCAAACTTCAGCATGTTTCCATTAATAATTGCCCTTTTCTAGATTTACAAAGCACAGCACTACAATAAAAACATAATATTCAAATTTCTGCATTTACTTCAGTCTAATAATTAGCAAATTTCCTACCCTAGAAAACAAGAGACGTAACTAGCACACATCATTCTGGGTGACTGGCTAGAGAGGGTACAAATTAGGTGGTCCTTCCACCAGGACAAAGACAGGGAAAATCACTATAACTGGAACAAATGATGCTATTTTCCTGTGGAGAAAGTAAATTTTTTTTTTTTTTTTTATTAAATAGTACTAATATTTAATTTCTGTGCCCCTTCCCCAAAAAGCACAATGTGGGAATACTGAAAGTTACCTCATGTGCTCTCCTGGGATGATCACTTTCTGAAAGTTAAAACTGACTGCTGTACAGTAACCTATTTACAGGTTGTATCTCTGCAGTCTAGGCCTCTTTAGTCCAGAAACATCCCTGGTCCGGCATCATTCCCAGCGTGGGTGGCATCCCGCGCTGTTCATGGAGGTAAGTGGGCCAGGAAAGGAAAGGGAAGGGAAGGGCAGGCAGTTGACTAAGGCGCCGAGGATTGAAAAAAAGAGATATTCTGAGCGGTGAAATGCTGCGCAGTAGGCTTCTGTGCAGCAGATTTCTGTGCAGCACATGCGCAGAACGCGGCTGGGTCAGTTCAGCAGTTGCCTTCAGAAAAAGAGCGCCAAAGCAGCACCACGAGAGAGGGAGCCCGAGATTTCAGCGTGGTACTTTCCCGCGCTTCCTGGCTCTGTGCAGAGCTGCTGCTTTGTGTGGATTTACTTTGTCCTGGTTTACTGTGTTTCCTAGCACAGTGCTCTAATTTACCCCTAAATATAGCTTCAGAGACCAGCAAACCAGCGCGGAGAGGGAATAAGGTCGGAGTTTTGCAGCCGGAGCATGGCGGAGGCGTTCAGGGGCTCGAGCGGTGGCATCAGGACCCGGTAAGTCTAGGGTGGACGTGACCACCTGTGGTCCGGAAAATTCCCTGGCCCGGCATCGGTCAGGTCCCAAGGGTGTCGGACCAGAGAGGCCCAACTGTAGTAAGAGTCCTATTTCAGAACCAGACAGAAATTACAGTTTAAACAATTCAGTTTATGAAACTCATCTGACACTAATGAATGCTGTCAAAAATCAGAATTACATAGAATGCACAGAAACAGGCCATAAGGTACAAGTGGTCCATTCCGGTGTATATGCTCCACATGAGCCTCCTCCCACTCTTCTTCATCTACTATTTACAATATACATCAATGAGTTAGATGAAGGAATTGAATGTAATATCTCCAAGTTTGCAGATGACACTAAGCTGGGTGGCGGTGTGAGCTGTGAGGAGGATGCCAAGAGACTGCAGGATGACTTGGACAGGTTAGTTGAGTGGGTAAATGCATGGCAGATGCAGTATAATATGGATAAATGTGAGGTTATCCACTTTGGTGGCAAAAACAGGAAGACAGAATATTATCTGAATGGTGACAGATTAGGAAAAGGGGAGGTGCAACGAGATCTGGGTGTCATGGTACATCAATCATTGAAGTTTAACATGCAGGTACAGCAGGCGGTGAAGGCGGCAAATGGCATGTTGGCCTTCATAGCTAGAGGATTTGAGTATAGGAGCAGTTGTACAGAGCCTTGGTGAGGCCACACCTGGAATATTGTGTTCAGTTTTGGTCTCCTAATCTGAGGAAGGATGTTCTTACTATTGAGGGAGTACAGTGAAGGTTCACCAGACTGATTCCTTGGATGGCAGGACTGACATATGAGGAGAGACTGGATCAACTTGGCTTGTATCCACTGGAGTTTAGAAGAATGAGGGGAGATCTCATAGAAACACATAAAATTCTGACAGGATTGGACAGGTTAGAGGCAGGAAGAATGTTCCCGTTGCTGGGGAGTACCAGATCCAGGGGTCACAGTCTAAGAATAAGGGGTAAGCCATTTAGGACCGAGATAAGGAGGAATTTCTTCACTCAAAAGTTGTTGAGGCCAGTTCGTTAGATATATTCAAAAGGGAGTTAGATATGGCCCTTACAGCCAAAGGGATCAAGAGGTATGGAGAGAAAGCAGGAAAGGGGTACTGAGGATGAATGATCAGCCATGATCGTATTGAATGATGGTGCAGGCTCAAAGGGCCGAATGGCCTACTCCTGCATCTAATATCTATGTTTCGTTGGGGCCAAGTTTCGGCCTGAGTTGCTCCTGTTTTTTTTGGAGCAACTGGTTTAGAATGGAGTATCTTAGAAATTTGAATTCTCGGCATTTAGTTTGCTCCAGTTCTAGTCAGTTAGAACAGTTTCACGTTGGAACAGAATTTCTTTTTCAAAAGGGGGCGTGTCCAGCCACTTACACCTGTTTCAAAGTTTAGGCAGTGAAAACTTACTCCAAACTAACTTAGAATGGAGTAAGTGAAGATTTTTGTACGTTCGAAAAAACCTTGTCTACACTTTAGAAAATCAGGCGTAGGTTACAAATTAGGCGTAGGGAATGGGAGGGGGGGGGGTGGGGGAGTTTAAAGGGAAGTTTACAAACATTAAACACTTCAGTTTTACAAATAAAGAGCCAATATCAATAATAAATGATAAATACATCAATAAATCAATCCAAAAAAACATTTTCGACTTACCGACTGCAGCACCGGGAGTCCTCCAACAGTGTGCTGGGACCCCCCACCCCCCCACAGTGTGTCTCTCGTCCAGTCGT